>NC_135739.1:20154605-20466447 GCF_041903045.1 Epinephelus lanceolatus
GGTAAGTACCTCAAACAACCCCACTGTACAAAATCTAAGCTATCCCTTTAAATTACTCACACTCACACTCTTTCTACCACTGTATGTAGATTGATAGCTTTTTATCTTCAGCAAAGGTGATCATGTTCACAAAAGGATGGGTTTATTTTCATCCTTAAGGAATCCCTAAATTACATTCAGATTGGCAAATTTAATCTCTAAAATGTCAAAAAAAAGTTTTTTTGTTTGATGAACTTAGTGAACAATTACTCTCTTATCAAAGATGTTGTTGATCAGCTAACAGACTGATCTTGATAGCATTTAAAAGGACAACATGACTCTTCAGACAACACAGCAAGTTGTTTTTCAGGTCAAAAGCAAAGGCACACTGTCAGGCGAGGCAAAACAAAGCAAATGTTTTGCCCCTCTGCCCAACGAAAAATGGGAAACGGTGCCCCCAGTGGCCACTCAAATTGGCACATTTTAGACATTTGACAATTATAAACCCCTTAAACCTCTCATAAAAGCAATATACAGTGTACCAATAGTGCCCCAAAAACCCTCTAAAGGGAGCTCCTTCCAGCTGCTGTATGACAGCTAGATACAGAGCCTCAATGGGCTTCTTTGCCTGGTGCCCCCCACAGTCAAGGATCACCACTGGTATAGAGTTAAATATGATGTAGTTAATAAGCACCAAAATACATGTAAAATTGTTTTGGTGTGACAAAGAGACATTTTAAGTAGGTTTTTAGCCTCATATACAATACTGTCTAAAAAAGGTCTGAGCTTTTATCAACCTCAATGATGTGAATTAGGATTGGCAAACCATTTTTTAACAAATCACTTCAGCAAGCGGGGTCTTTGAAATGATGTGAATTCTGCCTTTAAAAAGTTCAGAACAGTAACAGAAAGCATGTTTTCTGTTTTCCAGATGAAAATGAACTGATGTCAGCTCTCATGTTGTTGGTTTGTTTATTTTAAGATTCATCAGCTTCGTCATTTGACCCACGCAGAGGAGAGAAACGGTTCAGTGTTTGCAAACCTTGTAAAAACAAAAGAACTGTTGTGACGTGTATCTTAAGTCATGGATCGGCAGGAAACCCATGTTTAGCAAAATCTCGGAAACAATCATCCCAGGTCCTTTGGGGGGGTTTTATTGAAATGCCCTTCGAGCTAATGCACAAACAAGCCTCACTTAGAGCTCTCGCAGTGAAATTACTGAGGTTTTGGAGCAGTTAAGATAAAGTGCAGTTAAGATGTCATGGGTGTCTGATCGTTTTGGGCACAACAAGGCACCTGGTTTTATGGCCAGCTTTTAGTTCAGACTGTGCTTAACAGTCTCTCCCTTTTTCCCTCCTTCTCCTCTTTATGCTTTTTTCTGCTTCTCCTTCCATAAACACAGTCGTTTGGCTCAAAACCAGCTGTTAGTGCTGAACAAAGAAACACTTACGGCATCTGGGAGACTTTCTCATTACACACTCAGACCTCCCCGTTGCTCTGACACTCAGGGATTCTCACGCACTCGTGTGGTACAAGCACACAAACACAGACAGTTTGATACATCGGAGTCAAAATAAGATGAAACAATGGAAACTGGCAAACATTTACTTTATCTCAGTCTTTTACATTTGTCATAGAAATGTGCACACACACACAGACTTGACGGCTCAGACATTTATCCAGGTGACACACATTTCCATCCACACACACGGTCAGTCCCACAGCGCTCCGTCTGTGTGGAGCGTAATGTCTGGCGTGTTGTTGTTGCTGCTGACACAAGGTTTATTTGGCTGGGCTTTTACAGCCTCACCTAGGCCTTCTGCCACTGCTGTCAGACAGGAGTCAGCAGGGGAAGAACAGCCTCTCAGCTTCCCACGGCAGCCATTACTACACACATTCAAACTGACACACAGCAAAATACACATGGATATAAGTTACACACCCTTCACTCCTAGAAAGACAAACACACCCCTCACTTTTTCAACCAAGCACACACGGCACACACACACACACATTACCGCATGCACCACGTCTTCGCCCTTGCCGTAATTATGCCCCACAGTGGTGCAGTAATTACGTATGCGTATATATAAGCGTGACACATCATAAAAACCCAATACCTTCTGGAACTTCACTTTGGGTTTCCCCGTCATGGAGCAATGAGGCCCCCTCCCTCTCAATAATACAACTTAATGCCATCATAAAGCGTACCACACCGAGGTGGGCCCTGCCAAGCAGCGTGCAGGTACTCTCAGACATCATTTCTGAGTCAGACTGTGGCATGTTTAAATAAGGTCAGCCTATTCACAGTAACCTTGGGGAGTTTTGTTTCCTTTTTGTGCAGACATTTCTGTCAATTTAGTTGCCATTTGTAGATTGGGAGCAATTGTAGATACCACAATTGCACATATAATCAAGCCGATTGCTGAGCAGCACATATACATATGTTTTGACTTATAACATGGCGGGGTTCCTTCAGACTGGAATGATTTCCCTGCACATATATTTGGTTTCTGTCTGCATTTGGCGTCCTCATAAGATTGCTTTATTGTCTTGTTGTCTTGGCTTTTGTAGAACAAGTTGAGAGTCTTTTCAGTAGTGCTGCCACTGTCGTGTCTTTTTAGCCTGATTGTTTTTTCCTTATATTTACTTTGAGGAATATAAACAAAAGAAGGCAAACTTTTCAATGTTACATTTTGCCTTGTCACAAGCAGCAGACCAAAAGCTTCAACAAGGTCAACAAGTTTGCTGACGATGCAGCTGTGATAGGTCTGATGATGATGATGAAAAGGCCTATCTGAAAGAAATACAGGACTCGACCCGCTGGTGTCAGGACAACAACCTACTCCTGAATGTCACCGAAACTAGAGAGCTGAAAGTGGAGTCAGTATGCACTTGGTGCATACCACTGACTCAGTGGTGAGCAAGGTACCTCAGACACTTGAGGAAAATCTAGGTATCACCTCAAATACTAAGCAATTTCTATTCCTGCAACAAGAGCGTCCTGACAGGAAACATCACAGCCACAAACAGGACCACCAGGAAGAGAGTGGTTCATTCGGCTGGACGCAAAATAGGTGCTGCTCTTCTCTGTTTAAAGGATGTTTAAACTACAGGTAGGTGCCACAAAAGAAGGCCAGGAAAATCATTAAAGATCCCAACCACACAGATAACAGCCTTTCTTCCTGTTGAGGTCGGGAAGAAGGTCCCGAATACACAAGGCCAAAACTGAGAGGCTCAGGAAGAGCTTCTACCCTCAGGCCACAAGGATCCTAACTGAGGTCACTGCCTAGGCCTGCCCTAAGACTTCCTACTCTATTTAAACTCTACATTATCTGTAACCGCTTGTCCTGTTGAGGGTTGAGGGATGATTTGACAAATTGGCTTCATTATATTAAAATCAATAGATATCTGATCAAAGACTGAGGAAAGAAGGTTATCAATGCATTCAGCACCAGGTTTCAGTACTTGACAGTTTGTTTTATATATTGTTTGATTGGTTATTGTGTTGTGAGTTAGGTCAGCCTGATACACGATTAAATTTGAGCTGTCTTAGCATCAGTTGCCTCAGTGGGAATCATTCACTGGTCAGTGCTGCTGCTGTTGTACTCTCACTGAGCTTGTTGGATTGTTCCTGTCGTTCACGTCTCATGGCTCACGACTTTGAGTTCCAGCCTGAACACAACAGCAGAATTGAATTAATTTCCACTTTATTTGACTGCAGTTCCATTTGATTTGCTTCATTTTCCCTCCGGGAGGAACCGTTGCTCCAGTGCAATAAACTTTTACTGCAGCGTGCTACTGCATCATTCCAAACAAAGAGATTTTCGAACATTGAAAAAATATTGTTGAGCTGGCGTGAGACGCGCTCAACAGATGTGTCCCGTGACGTGAGGTGAAGAGGTATTTATGAAGTAACTGTATGTTTGCTTGTGTGTTTCAGACATCGATGAATGCAGCACCATCCCCGGTGTGTGTGACGGAGGAGAATGCACAAACACTGCTGGTAGCTACGTCTGCACCTGTCCACGAGGCTACGTCTCCAGCACAGATGGCTCCAGATGTGTGGGTGAGTTCACATACACACACATTTTCAACATTTCACTCTCGTTTGTGCGTTTCCTCACCCCCTGGCTAGCTGAGAGCTTCACATCTGGCCGCTAACTTCCCTCCCTCCATCACTGCTTCCTGTGAGTGGAGTTCTGATGAGTCGAGCCAGCCTGTGGTCACCACGTGCAGACAAACACACTTGCACGCACTATTTGGCCTTGACAGCTTTAATCTGCTCTAATGTTAGTGCCCCTCTGACTCATTCGCACACACACTGACACACATACAGCGCATACTTCACTGACATGTCCCATGAAACACTACCAGGTGTTAATGTATTCCTGCAATCCTCACCAATCATGGCAGCCACAGTGAAACACAACCAGGTGTTAATACATTATTTCAAGATTTAGCCCCAAAACGGACAGCTCAGGGTCTGACTGTTTGATCCTATCAGCGTCACAGGCCCAGCTCTGCTAATAAAAGCTCCTGTTGCAAAGAAAAAACGTAATTGGAACTACATGTGACCTCCGAGTTGTTTTATAATTTCCATGCAATCCGTCCTGCATTATCTTTGGAGGTTTTTATTTTGGAAAAAGTTTGAGAGGAAATGGGACGAGAATAACAAGAAGAATAGTGCCCACATGTGACCACACGTGTGCATAAGCAGGGTGGGGTGTGATCTCGCTGGTCGTATGAGGGGGTCGTTCAGCTTTAATGTATAGTTTTTTTTCACGTCTGACATTTTCCAACTAATGCAATTTGAATACACACATAAGAAAACGAATAAATAAACAATTATAAGTCATTATTTTTGAAGCATCCTCCTATTTTTAAATATTTTTTTAATCTTTTAAGTGCAATACACATTTTCATTTCCTTTTCAATGCTTCTCCATAAATGAACTCCTTCGACTGTTACACATATACATCCCTGTTTTGTATTTGTTTCAATTCAATAAAACAGGCATATGGTGTTGTTTAAAGGAAAACAAAGAGAAAACAGAGGAGAGAGGAATGAGACGACACCACTAACCTCAGCATGGTGGAACCACTACACATTATAAAGCCAAAAATATGCAGACAACAGAATATTAATCCACTACAGGATTGTTCAACATCTCATTTCAAAATCAGAGACATGCTGCGGTTAAGGCCTCTTCTCTTCTGTGAATATATTTAAATTGAGAGACAACAGCCAACATGTTGAAGGAGAGGAGGACAAAGGAGAATGAAGAGGTGATGGAAGACGGTTGTGTTTTTTCCTAAACAATAAAGTGATGCATTGAAAAGAGAAGTGAAACGTACTGTATGATATGTGCTGTATGTGTGTATGTGTGATGCTGCACCCAAAGGTTCAGCATCTGTCTGCTGTTATGCGTGTCCATATTTTTCTTTTTTCCTCTTTCCACTGTCCTCCCTTTCTTCTTCTTCGCCCAGAAGATTTAAGTTACTCTCTCTATATATTGCTCCCTTTCTTCAGAGTATAGTTTGGATCACACTGACGCTCACTCTCTCAGCTAACAGTTTGGTGATTTACAGTAGAAAGTCTCTCACGTTTCCATCTCCATGTGGATCTTGTGTCTTGCTCTGTCTCCTCTGCCTGTTGTGTTTTTGTTTTCTAACTCGTTATCTTCAACCCTGAAGTATTCTCACACTCTCATCCTCCTTATCTGGCTTACCGTTTCCTCTTGGAGCTTTTTTCTCCTCTGTCCTCTGACATCTGGATCCTGCACCTCCTTTCCTTCAGTTGTGGTTTCCAGTTGCTCTTCTGCAGCCTGCTGAAAAGAGAGCAAATAAAACAGGTGCCAGACACAACCCCCATATATCCTTCCTCGGTCTCTGTCCCACTTCCAAAATGGACAAGACTAGATTGGGAGACAGAGGCAGAGATGAGTGAACCCAAAAAAAACACCAGACTGGACCGGGTCAGGTCCAAACTCTCTTTTGGATGATCCGAACCAGTGGTGCAAAGTTACACTCAGACACAGATATTATAAACTCAGTTGATTTCCTCTTCACGTGACTGACACACTTTGATGCAATTTCCCAAACTGTCTGATCTCTTTGGCTTTTTTGTGGTCAGATTATAAAGTGAATTAAAGAGAGAGAATTGTTTTTATAGGGTTGATCTCTCGCTTGCTTGCCCTCGTGCTATAGAAGCAGGATGTATAGCTCTGGGCCTGGATGCTATGTTGTGTGTCTATTGGCCTGTGTTTTGTGGGATGTACTGTACCGTGGTAAAGTAGGCCAGTGGGAACTGTTGGGGGGCCTGACGGTAATCAGAGCCTAATGCCCTGTCACACGGTGGAAGCTCGGAGAAAAAAAAGAAAAAAGAAGAAGAAGAAGAAGACCTGTCCAGTGAGTCAGTCTGTAAAAACACCTCAACAAATGAAAGCATATGCTTGTGTAGTGAAGCAACACTAGCAAGTAAACCACGGTCTGGATCCAATTTAAGTCATCATCATCCTCATCAGCGACCCCCACCCTCCTCTCCTCCACTCGGCCTCCAGCTGGGTCATTCCTATGGGATGTTTTTTAGACTGCATTTGTGTACAGTTATGTGTGTGTATGTATTTGTACAAGCGTGTGTGTGTGTGTTTCTGTTGTGTGTGCATGCCCGTGGATATGTAGAATGCCTATCTTTGTGTGCAGTTGCATGTAAATGTGTGTGTACTGTACAATATGTGCTCCCAGACACAGCACAGCCCCTCATATTCTATCTAATTGGCAAGAATTGCTCCACATGGAACTGATTAATTCCAGACTGCTGGCTCATTAGTGAGTTAATCGACTTGTGCTCCTCACGCCGCTCCCCCCCTTCATTTCTGCCCCCCCCCCCCACCCTTTTTTTTTTTTTTTCTGTAAATGCACTTAAAATCTTGATTCGCATATGCTGTTCTCTTTTTAAAATAATACACACGCATTCTCTCCCTTTCCTTTTCTTGGTATTTTCCCTAAATTCACAGAACCCCCCCCCCCGGTCTACCCCTTCTCCATTTACTCCTCACACACGCTCTCTGAACCCCAGCCCCTTCTCCTGCCCCATTGACCCTGACCTGAAAAACTGTAACAAATAAGACCCCTTTTGGAGGCCCTTCAGATGCCTGCAGTTAGTCAAGACCCCAGGCAACCTTTCCCACTGCCAGCCCATAAAGAAGCTTCCACCCTAGCCACCATGGAAAGGCCAGACCAGTCCCTCTGCTGTTCTAAAAGCAGCTATTACCTGTAACCTTTCCCCACATATAAAGCCGTGTTAGTGGTCGTGATAGTCCTTAATTTGTCTCATAAAGTCCTGCATTTAAAGATTAACATAACATCAGGCTGAAAAACAGTGTTTCTCTGCCCTCTCTGGTTTCCGGTCTGTAGTACCTCAGCCCATACCAAGCATCACTGATGGAAGTTGTGTGGTGTGCTCATCACCTAACAGTGATTTCTCAGTGTGCTGACACACCCTTGAGTACACTGCTACATCACTACTGCCAGTTAAGAGATGAAACCACCAGAGGTCATCACAAACAATAAATGTAACAATAAAAAATATAATCTAATTGGCTTCTTTAGAGTGCTGAATTATTGAACGTTATCTATGAGATGCTTTTTTGGTCTTAAGACTCTACATCAGGGCCCCAGGAAGTGCACCAGGCTTTGAAGCCAATTTTCCCAGTGGCAAAACAGTGTAATTACATCATCACGTGACACCCTGAGGCCCAAAAAGACTTTTCCCATTGCCTTACATGGCAGTGGATGCACTTTTTGAGCATCACAACCACTGTGAAATGACTCGTCTCACTTTGAGGATTTAACCCATTTGGTTGAATAACATTGGTGCAGCTGTGGCTTAGAGGTAGAGCTGGTTGTCTACTAATCGAAAGATTGGCAGTTTGATCCCCGGCTCCTCCAGTCCACATTCTAAAGTATCCTTGGGTAAGATACTGAACCCCAGTTGCTCCCAGTGGCTGTTTCACTGGTGTTTGAATAGTTAGCTGAGTAGCAGGTTGCACCTTGTATAGTAACCTTAGCCACCAGTGTGTGACTGTGTGCGTGAATGGGTGAATGTGACATGTAGTATAAAAGCACTTTGAGTGGTCAAAAGACTAGAAAAGCACTATACAAGTGCAGTCCATTTACCATTTGGAAAGTCTAGAAGAGCCCCAGGATTGAATCATTTTATAACCATTCAAGTTAATGGAATGCTTAACCAGAAGTAGCTGCCTTGGCATGCAACAGTCGACCCCACAGTGCAGATGCAGAGCCAAATATCTGGGTGGCTTTATACACAGCAGTTGAACATTTTTGGCTTCATGCACCACTGAGCAACTTTAAAAAAAAAATGGGGCCCAGTCTCTGACGCTGTATCCAGTTCTCTTTATACATCCATGCTCGATATACACAATTGTTTTTAAGTTTTAACACATTTAAAAACACATTATGTGTTATGTCTTAAGTAATTTATCCTAAAAGCATCGCTAACAGCTGTCAGCATAATCTCTAAAATGAAAATACTCAACTAAGTATCGATATTTCAAAAATGTAGTCAAGATCATGGGAAAATCTGAATATCTGTCTGTGCCTTCATATGTCTCTACATGTCCCTGAAGGGAAATTTGTCTCTCACAGCCAGGGGAGACTTAAATCATAAGAAACATAAAACATAATAAATCACACAAAAAACACACCAGCTACTGTGTATGTGTCTTTTTTAATTTGACATCATGAGCTTATACGTATGTCACTGCCTGCTCTGTCGTCTAATTCTGTTAATGTGTCTCCTCTTCTTCAGATCAGCGTGTGGGCACCTGTTTCTCCGCCCTGGCAAACGGCCGCTGTGCTGCGGAGCAGAGCGGTCAGTACACCAAGATGCAGTGTTGCTGTGACTCAGGACGCTGCTGGGCTTTGGGACAGATCCCTGAGATGTGCCCTGTCAGGGGGTCTGGTGAGTACAAAACAAGAAAACGACACAGAAAACAGAGAGAATACAAGTTTCATATGTGAGCTGATCCTCACACAAAGTGATGGATATGAGTTTGAAATCAGAGCAGAGCATTCATCACCTTCTTCCTCCGCTGACAAAAACTGGCAGTGTCCACAATAGATTGTCGGTGACTTGGCACGAGCGCAGGTGGCAAATAAAGCCATGACAGCATCAGCGTTACACGAGCCAAATTAGTTTAACGAGACCAAACGAGACAAGAGCGCTTTGAGCTTGTGACAGAGAGGGAAGCGCATCCACTCAAACTGATGAGCATGATGTCATGAGCACAAACTAAACAGATGAAGATGGAAAAGATTTGTGCGAAGATAATGACCCATCATCTCCCCAGTCAAGCTGGAATTCAGAAAACTCTTCCTCTGCGTGAGAGCGTGTGATCCAAAACTGATCTGTTACAGAATGTTCTGCTACTTTCACCGGCACCACCAAAATAAGATGTGTGTGTTTGATTTATTGTGACCATCAAACTAAGTGAGGGACATACAGACATAAAGTACTGTGCTTGTTAACTGACCAAACAAAGGCATACTGTATACAGCCTGCATGCACAAATACATGCCTACTGATATTATTCATACATACAAACATAGACTTGAAGAATACACTAGCCTTACGGTACTGTAACTTCAGCACAGAGTAGAGTGGATCATTATGCATGCACATTTTTCTTGTCTGATTTGTTCGGGCTTTGCTCCAGTCAAAGCATATCTGAAATCAGTAAAACTCTTACAGTTAAATTGTCAATTTTATAACAAACTTCAACAAAGGGTGCCAAAATTAATCGCATGGTGCTACGGCCTTTGGGAATTCTGCGATTCCAGGAAACATTGAGCACATTTCAAACATACACTGTTGGATTTTGAGTGATCCAAAGTGCTTATGATTCTGAATTACTTTAATAATCCACATAAACTGTTGAAAAACCTAATCTTTCTTGGCACGACTTGAGAGCTTATGAATATGTTCTCCCTCAGCTTCATCGGGCTGGAAACAAATGAAACATAACCATCAGTAATTTGCATCCACTGACTTGTTCCCTGTGATCTGTTTCCCGTGCAGACGAGTTCAGGCGTCTGTGTATCGTGGGTGTCCCGCAAGGACTCCCTCATGTCTACCCCAACGGACACTTCCCTGGCAGCAACGGCAACGGGTTCCACTATGGGTTCAAGTTTCCCAGCGTACCTAACGGTAATGGTAACGGAGGCATTGGTGGAAATGGTGGCGCAGGAGGCTTTGGAGGGAATGGCGGGAGCTTTGGAGGTAATGGAGGAAGCTTTGGGGGCAATGGAGGAGGACTTCCGAACCACCAACAAATAGGTGAGCCTTAATGACACTACATAAAATTTGGATAAATTGTACCTCTATGTTTTTGTGTCTGTGCTGATTTGTTGATGTGTCTGTTGTGTATTCTCAGGCACAGTTTCTGTCAACGACACCATCGACGTGTGCAAACATTTCACCAACCTCTGTCTGAATGGACGCTGCATTCCCACACCGACGAGCTACCGCTGCGAGTGCAACATGGGCTACAGACAGGATGTTCGTGGGGAGTGTATCGGTAAGAAACACGCTCTCACACACTGTAGACATTAAAAATGCACATGTAATGTTAGTCAGTCAGTTCTCAGTAACCTCCCTGAGTCATAGAGGCAGACTGAGTGACTGTGTGACAGTGCCACAGTTAATTGCATGCACTGCACTGCACTGCCATCTTCTGCCAATCTGAGGAACTTAACACAAAAATAGGTTGATGCTTGATCTTTTTTTTTGTTACATCCATTCACTCTGACAGTCAGGATGGGTCATATTTTGTGTGTGCTTTACTTTTTTCTCCTCAGATGTGGATGAGTGTGTGAGTAATCCGTGTATCAATGGAGACTGTGTCAACATACCTGGTGGGTACCACTGCAAGTGCCATGAGGGCTACCAGGGAACCCCGACCAAACAGGCCTGCAATGGTATGTCTGGTGTCGGTGCCATCAAACTATAATACTGTTATAATTCCCCAATGTGTTTATTTCATATAGCTTTTTCATGTATCAGTGAAGTAGTTAGAACACATAAACCTGGAGCTTTGGTGCATAGTTTCGTATGACTGCTGGATAAAATACAATAAACTAACCAGACACATCCATCTTCCCTCATCCTCCTCTCCTCAGATATTGATGAATGTATTGTGAATGGAGTGATGTGTCGCAACGGACGCTGTGTCAACACAGAGGGAAGCTTCCAGTGTATCTGCAACGCTGGCTTCGAGCTCACTCCTGATGGAAAGAACTGCATCGGTACGGAGCCAACACAAAAACTTCTCATGAACTTTCACCTTTATAAACTTTACCTGAACTCTCTTCTCGTTTCATTCCAGATCACGACGAGTGCGCCACCACCAACATGTGTCTCAACGGCATGTGTATCAACGAGGACGGCAGCTTCAAGTGTATCTGCAAGCCTGGCTTTGCTTTAGCACCTAACGGACGCTACTGCACTGGTACGACTGATTTATAAAACATAGACATCAAGTCGTGGGCCAAACAGACTGCTACGCTGACAGATTTGGTGTTATTTGAAATCCTGCAGATCCATTTTTGAAACGATTTGTGCACCGTTTTGTTTTAGAAGTCCAACATTTTTTAAACATCCAGAAAGTCCAGAAATAGATGAATAGTTGAATGAATTTACGAGTCTCTGTTGAGTAGGAAGCATCAAGCATAGCTGCAGTCACACCATAACACAGACGGCACAGGTGCATATTCCCAAATACAGCACATATCAGTCTAGAAAATGCTCACTCCCCATGACCAGATGCCTCGTCAAGCTCTCTGTGATTTTCTTTTCCATAATTGTACGTGACATGTTCATATATTTTTAAGAATTTAAAAATAATCAAGCAAGGGGAAATGGAGATGGACCCAAAGAGACAAATTTTATTCCCTTTCTGTTCTTTTCTTCTGCTTTAATCCTGTGAAAACAAAAAACTTCCAACATTCTTCTTGAATATGCTAATTTAAAAAGCCCAATCTATACGCACCTTAGCTCATAAACTGGAGCCGCCATGTGACGTATACATTCTGTGCCCTCTCCTCATCAGACATCGATGAGTGTCAGACTCCTGGCATTTGTATGAACGGCCGCTGCATCAACTCTGAGGGCTCCTTCCGCTGTGAGTGCCCTCCAGGCCTGGCTATTGATGTAGATGGGAGAGTGTGTGTGGACACTCACATGAGGACCACCTGCTACGGCGCCATAAAGATGGGCACATGCTCACGACCGTTCCCTGGTGCAGTGACCAAGTCTGAGTGTTGCTGTGCCAATCCTGAACATGGCTTTGGAGAGCCTTGTCACCCCTGCCCCTCCAGGAACTCAGGTAAATTTGCTTTATAGTGTTTCAGCTCTTAGAAATATTGGATCCTTTTGTTAAAGTTACAAAAAAGGAAAATAAAAATGAATATCTGGCTCATCTAATGTGCTTTTTTTCTCATCATGCAGCTGAGTTCCAGGCTGTGTGCAGCAGTGGGATTGGCATCACAGCTGATGGCAGAGGTGAGTGTGTTGTTAAGGAATGTTCTGATAAGAAACACTCATATCCATATATATCTAAATAACACCTGTCTTCTCCTAGACATCAATGAGTGTGCCCTGGACCCAGACATCTGTCACAACGGCATCTGTGAGAACTTGAGAGGAAGTTACCGCTGCATCTGTAACATCGGTTACGAGTCTGACACCAGTGGCAAAAACTGTGTTGGTGAGTCAGAGTGAAGTGCATTGTCTCCATGTTTGTGATGAGATGAAACGGTACATCCCCAGCTAGCAAAGTTAGCCATGTTGACTGACTGTGTACCTCTCTGTTGATAGTGACAACATGTTATAAAGGTAATGACACAGTGTCACAAGCAGAGAAGAGTCTATAAATTCTGCGCCAGTATCTTTATAAAGGTCGCTAACACTAGCCACCACAAGCTACGAGTCAAAGCACACCAAGCAAGGCTGTTGCAACAGAATTAAAAATGTGTTTGTCATATTTCTTATTAATTCAACTTTGGTTGTGAAAGAATGCAGCGCGGGACCAAGCACATTCGGCTCCCCAGGCAAAACAAAGCTAAGAGAAAACAAACAATGAAAGAACAGGGTGTGTGTAAATTTGCTAATTTAATGTTCTTCTTTTTTCTTCCTTTTATTGTACTGCGCTCCAGATGGCTTTCCCAATTTCATTTTCTGTTATTCTGATGCTCTCCACAAACACATCATGTTAGATTTCTTTTTTTAGATATCAAAGAAAAACAAAAACAACACTTGACTCAGACAGCTCACGTTTTTAATGTTTATGTCAACAGCAGAACATAGTTAGAGTTTGGCATCTAGACTCCGGCCTCATCGCTCCCCGCAGATATGTTTACATGAGATATTGGGGAGTGATGATTAATTATTCCCCACCTGGCAGGAGCCTGCAGGTGGGTGCTGGGGTGGAGCAGCAGCAGTACTGATGCAGGGCAGCAGTGGCATAGAAAGAGCTGGGAAGATTTGCAGTGACGTATGGCGTGTTAATGAATCAGTGCAGCTTGAGTTGACTGTCTGAACTCACTCGCAGGCGTCGCTCCATCTTTGGCAGTTGCCTAAATCACCTACAGGAAGATACGCCACAGGGAGAATGTGTGACTTCTTCTGTCAAAACTTACATAGTGTTGCTTTAAAGGTCCAGTGTGAAGGATTTAGGGTAATATGATATTCAAAACAATATTTTTATTAGTTTATAATCACCTGAAACAAAGAATTGTTGTGTTTCAGTTACCTGAATTTAGAATTTCTACATACAGAGCAGGTCATCTTCCACAGAGTCCGCCATGTTCTTCTACAGTAGCCCAAAATGGACAAACAATGGCAATGGCTCTAGATAGGACCATTCACACCGTAGCTTTCCTACATGCTTGGCACACAGGAGACATTTCAGTTGGTTGAAATCTGCAACCTCACTGCTAGATGCCAATAAATCCGACACACTGGACCTTTATAGGACGATACTGCTGGTTTGCAAGATATCAACGCCTAATTAGAAGTGTCATCAATCTTATATACTGTTCTTTATTTTCTAACCGTTGACCACTGATCTCTCTGACCTCCCTGCAGACATCAATGAGTGTCTGGTGAACCGTCTGCTCTGTGACAACGGCCTGTGCAGAAACACTCCCGGCTCTTACACCTGCTCCTGTCCTAAAGGATATGTCTTCAGACCTGACTCAGAGACCTGCGAAGGTGAGCACTCACACTCACACACACACACTTTTCCTCTGAAAAACAAATACACCCAAGTGTTTGTGCTGCTTCACATCCACATGTGTTATGTCGTTCTTTTACCAACAATCAAGGTCATTATGAGGTGACATTATTACCAGATGTGTTGCATTCAGTTTCCAGTAAACATGTGGCTCATGGAAAGAAGACACACACATTGCGTGTGTAGCTGCCAAATTGTGATGATGATCCAGTTGAATCCACCTCTCAGCCTTGACCTCAGGTGTGTTTTTGCACATGTTTCAGATATCGATGAATGTGAGTCCAGCCCGTGCATCAATGGAGTGTGTCGCAACGTGGCCGGGTCCTTCAACTGCGAGTGCACCCACGGCAGCAAGCTGGACTCCACCAACACCATCTGCGTGGGTAAGACATCCATCCTCCCCAAATGCCTGAGCAAATTAGAGCGGCACCGCAGGGTCTTAGAGAATGCTTGTGCGAGATAACGATTACAGGCCGAGACACGAGTGTCAACGGGAAATAATTGGTGCAGGAGTCTTTTTGTCTAATCATCCTAATCGAGGTTTACTCTCCGCCTTTGTAAACAAACACTGAGGTGGTTCAGGTTTCCAGGAGCCATCCAGAGACATTATCATCCTCAGATGTTGGGCAAAATGGCACGCATGCATGATTTATTAGATAAATACTTGCATGCATGGCCTTGGTTCACATGGAGATTGCTTTACTTCTTAGAGATCCGCCTCAGATTCAAAATGACATGTGGTATGTAAGACTCTCGGCTGAGGTTAAATATTCCACTTGTTTGGAGCTTTGTTACTTTTGGGAAATCATTCTGAAAAAGCTACATGCTAATACAGAATACAGATGTTATTGTAACTGGAAGGGAGAATGAGTCATTAAATAAATACTCATACATATTGCATGAGCTGGCTCCGTCAGAGGTCAACAAAATTCCTCTGGTTTGGTTGAGCTCTGTTTTATGTTTTAGAGCCCATCACTCCGCGGGGGGATGAGAGGGAAAGCAAATTGTGGTTTTGTGTTCGGGTGGCCTCGTGGTTTTGGAGAAAAGGTGTCACTGTTATGACTGTACACTTTCTCAGTTCATTAGGAATGGAATAGCATAGGATTAAATGTAATGATGCATGGGGTTTACTCAGCTCAGCGTGTAGCCAGAGACACAAGTTTTATGGCAGGGAGGAAAGTTGAAGGTGACAGTTTGATTGTTTTTGTGGTGTAGTTTGTTGCCATAGTTAAAGGTACCCTGCGGAGATTTTGACATCTTGACCACTAGTGGTGCTCTGGAGTAATGTTTCTATGAGCAGGTAACTATATTAAAGGAAAATATTATAAAAAATTGTCTTAGCAAATGTTTCATGGTGAAGGAACTGCACTCAACACGTTTGTGAGTCCTGACAGATGCACACAGTTAACACTGAATGTTAAGGGAACCCCACAAGGTATCTATGATCAAATCTCTGTTGTAACTTTGACTCCACAGACAGTATGAAGAGTACGTGCTGGCTGACAATACAAGAAAACCGCTGCGAGGTCAACATCAACGGAGCCACACTGAAGTCTGAGTGCTGCTCCACACTGGGAGCCGCCTGGGGCAGCCCCTGTGAACCCTGCGAGATCGGTCAGTTCGCACACATGGTTTCTTGCCAGTGTTTGTAATATTGACCATTTTTATGCTGAAACTTTACAAGGTTTCAGCACAGATGGATTACTGAATGGGCCTAACGGGCACAGGCACAGGGGCCCAAAGTGTCAGGGCTCCCCCAGTACCTGCAAAATCTCCCTCAAATTAAGACGTACTGACAAGGAAGAGATGCAAAAAGACCACATAGAGACAAGAAATGACAATAAAAGAGACAAAATGACCTCAAAGAGACACAATGTGACTATAAAGAGACACAAAAAACTACAAGGATACACAGTGTGACCTCAGAGAGACACAAAAGACCACAAAAGGATGCAAAGGCAAAGAGAATAACAACAAAAATGGGCGAAACAACCACAAAGTGACAAGAAATGACAAAGAAAGACACAAAATGACCTCAAAGAGACACATCGCGACTATAAAGAGACACAAAAAACTATAAGGATACACAGTGTGACCCCAGGGACACACAAAACAAACATAACAAGACACAAAATGATCTGAAGGAACTCATATCAACTCCAAAAAGACACAAAACAACAGAAAAAGAGGCAAAATCACCACAAAGTTTGTGTGTCTTGCTCCTGTGTGGGAGATCTGGTGGGGTCTTCTGCATATCTGTGCCCAGGGGCCCATTGTCTCACAATCCGCTCATGGGTTTCAGCAGTCCACCATGAGGTCTTACATTTGTGGAAAAGCCTCTGAAACTGCATTTACCACCGAGGAGTGGATTTACTTAAAGAACTACTTAACACTTGCTCCATATTATTATAAGTACATCATTAATACACAATAAAATAACAAAGGACCAAATTTTACACATGTTTTAACTGCTTTAGTCAAGAATAAATTATTATCATATTGTGGATACCGTAACTGGACCAACAAATGAAATTGTACAAATATAAATTAACAATATTCCCCAACATTTGGCAAACCATCGTATGCATACGTGCTCTACATACAGTGTTCATACATAAAATGTCTTTATCACATCTCTCAATCTTCTCCTGTCCCTGCAGACACCGCCTGCTCTCGAGGGTTTGCTCGCATGAAGGGCGTCATCTGTGAAGGTAAGAACATTTGATGACTTAATGAACAGTGACAAACCCGCAGTGCTCCTTCATCCAACATCAGCGCCCATGAAATCATCTTTTCGTCCTTGTAATGTGCATTAATGTCCTCCCTGTAGATTTCTTTATAAAGAGAAAAAAGTGTTCAGGTTGGTGTGTGTTTCACCTTGTAATCTCTGTTCTTAAAATGTCCCGCTCCCTGCAGACATTAATGAGTGCGAGGTGTTCCCGGGAGTGTGCACAAATGGCCGCTGTGTGAACACCCAGGGCTCGTTCCGGTGCGAGTGTGCCGAGGGTCTCACCTTGGACAGCACTGGACGCACGTGTGTGGGTAAGAGAGATCAGACATCACATGCAACGAATATCGCTATCATGTCACGAGGACAAAACTTAGAAACAGAGGTGACTTTCTTTTTTATCTTGTAACCAACTTTTTAGATACACGTAGTGAGCAGTGCTACATGAAGTGGCACGAGGATGAGTGTGGCGAGCCGCTGCCAGGGAGATACCGTGTGGACATGTGCTGTTGTTCAGTGGGTGCTGCCTGGGGTGTTGACTGTGAGGAGTGTCCCAAACCAACCTCACCTGAGTATAGAGCCATCTGTCCCAGAGGGCCCGGCTTTGCCAACAGGGGAGAAATTCTGACCGGCAGGCCGTTCTACAAAGGTACTGAGATTTTTTTAGTTCTGCTTTGTGGCACCTTGAGTGTGTGCGTTTGTTGGTAGAACCCTGAATCACCAAAGTGACCACATGAGATGGCCGGGGGGGTGAATCTACAGTATGTTCCCAAAATATTGATCCAGTAAATCGTATTATTTTGCTCATTATTTTGAGTTTTTTTCTGAAGTGTAGGCCTTTTTAACTGTATTTCTTTCTCCATAGATGTAAACGAGTGTAAGGTGTTCCAGGGCCTGTGCACTCATGGAACATGCCGGAACACCATCGGCAGTTTCAAGTGTCGCTGCAACAGCGGCTTTGCTCTGAACGCAGAGGAGAGGAACTGCACAGGTACGAGAGAGAGGGAGTCAGATTAATTCAGTTGAAATGAAACTTTTTTCTCACATTCGTTAAGCAGTTAGTGAGCGTTCCATTTTAATGTTCCTTGTGTTTCAGACATTGACGAGTGCCGCATCTCCCCTGACCTGTGTGGTCATGGTGCGTGTGTCAACACACCTGGCAGTTTCGAGTGTGAATGTTTCGAGGGCTACGAGAGCGGCTTCATGATGATGAAGAACTGCATGGGTGAGTTGGAACTCAAGTCACACACATAATTATACAGCTTCAGATGAAATGTACGCCTTCATCCCTCTCTTCCCTCTCTTCCTCTCTGCTGACAGACATCGATGAGTGTGAGAGAAACCCCCTTTTGTGTCGCGGAGGAACCTGCCTGAACACAGAAGGGAGTTATGAGTGTGAATGTCCCACTGGACACTCGCTCAGCAACGATGGATCTGCCTGTGAAGGTGGATGATACATCACGCAGCACACACACTCACATGCATTCGCACACAGGCTCACTTGGCATCATATATCACACCCAGCACATCCAAATGTATTTGAAAAGCTTGTGCACTTAAAAGTGTCAGTCAAGTCGTAAAAACTCGTTTCACACAGTAAAAGTGGATATTTTAGCTTCTTTAAACTAGTTTTATGATTATTATCATTCATTTTCCTGAGGTACAATACAATATATTCGACTGCACACAGTAACACCTTATTCTCTAACGCTTTGCTTATCCTGTCAGATGTGAATGAGTGCCAGCTGAGTGACAACTTGTGCAAGAATGGCCAGTGTGTCAACATGCCGGGAACCTACCAGTGCTCCTGTGACACCGGTTACCAGGCCACACCAGACCGACAGGGCTGCGTTGGTGAGTGGGACAAACTTTATCTTAAAAATCTACACCAGTGTTGAATAGTTTGCACCCACTTTTCCTTTTCATGCCTTAACTATGACTGTGACCTTTCTTTGCAGATATCGATGAATGCACCATTATGAACGGAGGCTGTGAAACACACTGCACCAACTCAGAGGGAAGCTATGAGTGTAGCTGTAGTGAGGGCTACGCTCTGATGCCTGACCTCAGGACCTGCGCAGGTGATTAAAACACAGGATTTGTTCTATATATTCCCAAAACGAAAAGTGCAACACTGTCATAATGTGTTTCCTTCATGTCCCGTGTTGCCTCCTATAGCACGTTAAAATGTATTTTTGCTGTTTCTATTAGATATCGATGAGTGTGAGGAGACTCCAGACATCTGTGACGGAGGCCAGTGCACCAACATTCCCGGGGAATACCGCTGTCTGTGTTACGACGGCTTCATGGCCTCTATGGACATGAGGACGTGTATCGGTAAGTAGAAAAACTGACTGTGACTTGGGAAATCTTTCAATCTCTTACCTGTAACTTTTTCTGTCTGCCACATTAATTTACTCTGTCTCTCTGACCTGATCTTTGGGACGTCCTCTGTCAGTCTCATTTTCTGTCACTCCTCTCTCCAGTGGTCAGAACGTTCACTTAATATCTGTGTCTGTCTGTCCCTGTCTGCCCCAGATGTGAACGAGTGTGACTTAAACCCAAACATCTGTCTCCACGGCGACTGTGAGAACACCAAAGGCTCCTTCATCTGCCACTGTCAGCTGGGATACTTTGTCAAGAAGGGATCCACGGGCTGCACAGGTACACACACACACACACACGGACACACACGGACACAAATATCAGGGCCTGAGCGGTCGCTGAGAGGTCTGGGCCACCGTGTGTCCATATCTGAGTCAACTGTTGAGACAGTTCACCCATGCATACAGTAGTTCTCAGAAAGCAACATTTTTTTGCGTGTCATTAATAATGAAACGTTTCACTCACTTCAAAAAACCGAAGATGCAAAAAACTTTATATTCTTTTTATGTTGTTTTGTTTCATCTTCAAAGGGAAAAAGCTGCGTGATCCTGCCTGTTTATTGGCTAATTAATCTCTATGTCTCTCCAGATGTTGATGAGTGTGAGATCGGGGCTCATAACTGCGACATGCACGCTGCCTGCATCAACGTGCCTGGAAGCTTTAAATGTCGCTGTCGTGATGGCTGGGTGGGAGACGGTATCAAGTGTGTGGGTGAGTGTGTTTTCAGAGTATCTTCTGTGATGTGATTTATAGACCAGGTTGTAAAATCAGTTTTTAAGACAAACTGAAGGACCAAAATTGGTTGTTTTGATTTAGTTCTTACACTTTTCTCTCTCTTCCTGCAGATCAGGACGAGTGCTCTGCAGAAGACCACAACTGCAACCCCAATGCAGACTGTGTCAACACACCGGGATCTTACAGGTGCACATGCAAGGAGGGCTTCAATGGAGACGGATTCTCCTGCTCCGGTGAGACCGCTGAAACTTTCTAAATAAATCCTGATTAAATTCCAGCAACTGTGTTTGTGCAGCGAGCTTCATGCACGGTGAGTTCATAACGCACTTGGCCGTTCTGTTTCAGACATGGATGAGTGTGCAGACAACGTGAACCTGTGCGAGAACGGCCAGTGTCTGAATGCTCCAGGTGGCTACCGCTGCGAGTGCGAGATGGGCTTCACTCCTACGGAAGACAGCAAGGCCTGTCAAGGTGCTGCACTCATTCTGTCACATTTTATTCTCTTTACGCTTCTTTTTTCATTCCGATAGTGAAACTAATATTTTCTTCTTCTTCCTCTCTGTCTCTGACTTTTGCCACAGACATTGATGAATGTAATTTCCAGAACATCTGCGTGTTTGGAACGTGCCAGAACCTTCCAGGGATGTTCCGCTGCGTGTGTGATGATGGTTACGAACTGGACCGCAGCGGCGGAAACTGCACCGGTTGGTTTTGCACTCCTGTAACTGTAGCTCTAAAATCACTTAGTTCAGACACAGAACAGACTCGAATAGCTTGGCTGGGTTTCCTTGATAATAATAGCCTTCATTAATGCATCCTGTTCCCATTCAAAAAAAAATACATCCAAGAAATGTGAAGACCAAAAGGTATGTCTGCCTCAGCCATCTGTTTATTCCCTTCACTTCCAAGGCTCTGCGCAGCTCACCTACAAATCACCCTGTGTTAGTTTGTGACATAAGCAGGATTTTAAATCATTAAAAGTGTTATATAACATATAAACTAATAGATTCATAAATTTCAGACAGGTCTTGTGTCTGTTTTTCTGAGCTTGTGTGTGTCGCTGTGTGCTGCAGACATCAACGAGTGTGCGGACCCTGTGAACTGCATCAACGGGCTGTGTGTGAACACTCCAGGGAGCTACCTGTGTAACTGCCCAGCTGACTTTGAGCTCAACCCCACCGGAGTGGGCTGCGTGGGTGAGTCTCAGTGGTTTTTAATGTGTGTGTAATTTGATGTATCCAAGACAAGGAAAAAAGTTCAGATGATATAAAGTAAATGCAAAAAGACACACAGAAATTAAGTGTAGCATTGAGCAGGTCATTTTTCCAGTTGTGAAATTTAAAATTGTGTCCTTTGAGTATAGCACCCTCTTTAACATTTTAATTAAATAGAGACTAAATTCATTATATATGTTCATAATCAGGTCAGTGGTGCTATCTTCATGACCTTTTGAATTTTTTAAGTATGACAGCACGGTGACAAGACACTGCATCCCTTCAAAATTGCACCAGCGATGACAGATGACAAATACTTTAGACTTAATTCCATTCATGCTCATCCATCATCCTGTTTCATTAAAGCACGCCATGTATCGATAAGTGAAAATGTGTCTCTCTCAGATACCCGTGTTGGCAACTGCTTCCTGGACATCCTCGCACGTGGTGATGGAGGAATCTCCTGCAGCGCGGAGATCGGCGTGGGCGTGACCCGAGCTTCCTGTTGCTGCTCCCTGGGAGGAGCCTGGGGAAACCCCTGTGAACTGTGCCCCGCCGCCAACTCTAGTATGTTACAAGGGACCCTGACTGATAAATATATTTAGTATTTCCAGCGAAATGCACAATGTAGGACTCAGATTTTTTACACTAACTTGCTGTACGTCTCTGTCTTGTCTGTAGCGGAGTATAAGACTCTTTGTCCCGGAGGAGAGGGATTCAGACCCAACCCCATCACTGTTATCCTGGAAGGTAAACCATCCAGCTTTCTCTCTGTTTCACAGTCCTGTAATGTACCGCAGCTACGGTCGGTGTTGCAGCAAAGCACCATTTTAAAATGCAATTTAACATAAAATCAATACACGAGTGACATCTATGGATCTAACAAACTGACTTATCCCCTAGATATTGACGAGTGCCAGGAGCTGCCAGGTCTCTGCCAGGGAGGAAACTGTGTTAACACCTTTGGTAGTTTCCAGTGTGAGTGTCCAGCAGGCTACTATCTCAATGAGGAGACTCGCATCTGTGAAGGTAAGAAGTTGTTGTGTTTAACCTCGCATTTGTAATATGTAAATAATATATAAATGGAAACCTGACAGTCTGCTCTTACCTCATTTGTTTTATTACATGTCATGATATCTCTACGTGCAGATATTGACGAGTGCACAACCCACATTGGCATCTGTGGACCTGGTACCTGCTACAACACTCTGGGAAACTACACCTGTGTGTGTCCTCCTGAGTACATGCAAGTCAACGGAGGAAACAACTGCATGGGTGAGTGGGAGAGACCAAAAAAATATTTACTTTCATCATGTCCTATAAAAATAAACTTCCAAATTAACCACAGTTTCAAAGGCAAACATTTTCAAGTGCCAGCTGTCAGCTGTTGGATTCAAAGGACTGTTTTCCTTTGTCATGCAGACATGAGGAAGAGCGTGTGTTACCGTAACTTCAACGACACATGTGAGAACGAGCTGTCCTTCAACATGACTAAGAAGATGTGCTGCTGTGCCTACAACGTGGGAAAAGCCTGGAACAAGCCGTGTGAAGCCTGTCCAACTCCTGCAACCAGTGAGATTCAATTAATACACTTAAACATGCTCCGCAACAGCTGGTAGAACTTTCTGTGTCTCTGTGTTTTATTACTGTCACTGAGTGCCTGCTGTCTGGTCTGTTCCAGCTGAGTACCAGATACTGTGTGGTAACCAGGCTCCTGGCTTCATCATTGACATCCACACCGGCAAGCCAATCGGTAAGATCATCACAAGGTCGAAACTGACACAGTGCAGCATGAAAGTGATACTGGTACAGTTAGCATAGTAACATCTGTGGTGTTGTTTTGTGCAGATATTGATGAGTGCAGGGAGATCCCTGGTATCTGTGCCAACGGAGTGTGTATCAACCAGATCGGGAGCTTCCGCTGTGAATGTCCGATGGGCTTCAGCTACAACAACATACTGCTCATTTGTGAAGGTAAAACTCACATAACGTTTTCTTCTGGCTCACACTTCCTGTCTGTGTCTGTCGCAAGATAATGACACGATGGGCCTCATGCAGCAACATTGTCCAAAATGTCTCTTAAGTCAACTCCAGATGCATCAAACGTTCTCAGCCATCCAAATCTGCTCGTACCCAGGTGTGACGAATCCCACTTGGTCATATATTGGAGGCATGTGGCTGATGTTGTTATAAGCATAGGTGACACCCCCTAAACACTATATAAGGGCAGTTCAGTCAGGAGAGACTTGTTCTGAAAGAAAAGAATATTTATTTACATGTAAACATAAGTGAGAGATTTGAAATGTCTTTGGCGATTAGACCCCATTGTGATGTCATCTATTCAAGGAGGGTGGTAAAGACGTAGTAGATTAGTCTAGATGCTGGTGGGGGTAATAGTGGTGATGAGATGAGATGAAGAGGGAGCTGAGGATCTGGATGTAAGGAAGAGCTGACAGGAGCAGAGAAGAGAACGGATTGAAAGTTTGGCAGGAGCAACATGAATGAATGTTCCTTATTTGACTTTGGATTCATCACCCTTCTTAAATCACACCTTCTTGATGGGGTCTAATTGCCCATAGACTTTTTTTTTATTCTTATGTGCACATGTTAATAAATATTCTTTTACTATAAAAATGAGTCCCTCCTGGTTGAGTTCATGTTGAGCTTCATTTGTTGTGCAGGGTGCAAATACTCTTACAAAAGCCCAATAATTGGAGAGATGCCTCCAAAAAAAAAGGCTGTAAGACGAAGAAGAATTTCAACCATACTGTTAAATGTATGTAAACAAAGAAAATGTGATTTTCTAGAGTGTCAGTGCCAGCATTAGAGGAAAATCAAAAACTCAGCAATGGCAAAATATGTGTTATGCTGTAAATGCTGATCAATAGTATTTCTTAAGCCCACAATAATTATTAGAAATACTCTAAATCATACAGTAATCTAAATTTCATTATATAAATTATGTATTTTTTCTTGTGTTGGACAATCTGTGGGCTGTGAAAACAAGATGGGTTTTTTTCTTATCTTAGTAAGAGTATTCTCGACTACTTGTAAAATCGTTCTCTTACCTAGAGAAGAGCAAAAATAAGAAAACACTAATAATAATAATAATAATACATTTTATTTTAAAGGCACCTTTCAAAACACCCAAGGTCACCGTACAGAGCATAAAACTGATGAATCACAGAAATCTTGGGTACAAACAGAAATAAGAGGAAATTTATTTGTATATCACTTCATGCATGAGGCCCAAGGTGCCGTGGTGGCGTTACATAGATTTCCTGCTTTTTTCCTGCTCTTCTGTTTCCTGTATCTTGCTCTCTACCAACATAAATAAGCACACACATTTACACACTTCCCCACCTATCTCCTCTTTTGACCCTGCTGCTGAATCATTGCAGGCTTATCTGTCTTTTAAACAATATTGAGTATATACTTAGTGCTGGCACAAACACTTACCACCATTTCCACACTAAATCACGCAAACACGCCCATACAGCCACACACACATACACACACACAGACACACACACAAATACAGTTACACTCACTCACTGGCCAAGAGGCACTTTTACAAGCCGTCCACTCAGTGAAGTTAATGCTGCCTTTTCCCACATGAGTTATGCCCTTGTAAAGACAAGAGAGCACCTGCCCGGACCTTCAATCATCCGGAGCCTGCCAGCGACTGTCTGAACTGTACCGGAGCCAAAATGGAGCCATTGTGTTTTCTCTCCTGCTGCCCACAAGCTGACTGCCTACTCTGACCAGACAGTTATGGAGCCTGTGATTGATGTCCACTGTTTCTCTCTTTCTTCCCCCTGCGTAGATATTGATGAGTGTAACAGCGGGGACAACCTGTGCCAACGCAATGCCAACTGTATCAACATTCCAGGCAGCTACCGCTGCGAGTGCTCACCAGGCTTCAAACTGTCCCCCAGCGGGGCCTGTGTGGGTGAGTCCAGCCTGACTGACAGGCCTTACCGGGGTTTCCCATTGTAAAATAAAAAGGGGAGGGTGAACTGATTATGTTCATGATGTGTGAAGAATGTAAAACATTGACATTTTTTGTTGAGGGAGAATTATTGTAATTTGATAGTGGAGAATCTGCTGATGTATGTTAATGTACACAAGCCTCAGACTAAACGCAACTCTAGTTTACACCTGGTTCAATTTTACCTACAAATAACACGCATGTCTGAACAGTCAGAAAACAAAAAAAGAACACCAAAAAAAAAAGTTTATGCCAATGTGAGACCAGCTGGACATACTGACACAAAACATATTATAAAGAGAATACAGCACATACGTGGTGTTACACATAAAATGGAAGCATTAGGTTGGATTTGTGTGTGTAAAGTGCAATGAATAATGTTAGTGCTGCAGCAAATAGTTGATTAGTCGACCAACCGATTAAGCTAACCAACTGTTAAAGTCATTAATTGAAGAAAAGATGATTGATACCGTTTTTAAAATGTTAGAATAAGTTGCCTCTGTGTATTTCATATTGTAAATTTAATATCTTTTGATTTCAGATAAAGCAAGCTATTTGAAGACATCATTTTGTGCTCTGGGACATTTTATAGGCTGATTTAATAAATAACGTAATTGCTAGTTGCAGTCGTCAATAAGACATTAATATTTCTGTGTCTCTTTCAGACCGTAATGAGTGCCAGGAGATCCCTAATGTCTGCAGCCATGGAGAGTGCATCGACACGCAGGGAAGCTATCGCTGTCTCTGCCACAACGGCTTCAAGGCCACTGCTGACCAGACCATGTGCATGGGTGAGAAGCACAACATAACACTGTACTAACACACACAACACTGTGTTGCATGTAATCCTACAGTCCTTCCTGTCTAACCAAGCATTGTTCCTTCTGTGTATATTTTAGACATCGACGAGTGTGACAGACAGCCGTGTGGTAACGGGACCTGTAAAAACACGGTGGGATCCTACAACTGCCTCTGCTTCCCCGGCTTCGAGCTCACACACAACAACGACTGCATGGGTATGGATCATTTCCTGTTCTGCTCTACAAAGGTCCACAGCCTTTTAAAGGTCACGGTCGTCACTGTAAAATCAGACAAGTTGCTCTTACTTTAAAAAAGTCAAGGAAACTGATGGCCTTAAAAAAGGTTAAGTAAATAAATTAGCCTTAAGTTATCTTTCTAAAGTTCACATAACTGTAGCAAATGGTGAACCAGGTTAGAGTGGACTCAAACGCACGACTCTGGAGACAGTTCAGGTAAAATAACTAAGTCTTTACTGGTCTAAAGGTAGGTTCAGTACACAGGCGGTCTCTCTGTGGAGGCAGGCAATTCCAGTATTCTGGATGAGGCAGAGGCAGAGTAAATCAACAGGCTAAATCCCCCCCAAAAAACAAGAAAAGGACACAGGGAAACAAAAGGCTGGAATGCTAGACACACAAGGAGCTAAGACAGACTGGCCCTGAGAGAAAACAAGACACACACTCAATACTCTGGTGAGAAGGATAACGAGACACAGGCAAGGCTGATCAGGGTGGGACAGACAATCAGACACAGGTGAAGTCATTAAATGGGAGGGAAAACACACAAGGACAGGAAGTGAAGTGATCTGAAACGAGAGGAGATGTGAGTTTCAAAATAAAACAGGAAACAACATGAAAGAATGAAATAAAAAATAACATAACCTGAGAAGCTTGAGCTGTGACAATAAATGAAGACTATTAGTTAGATTAATTTATATTTTTCAAAAAAAATGGTTTCCTATATTTTTTACAGTGTACACACAGGTTAGGATGTGATTTTTAAATTCCAATAAAAACATGCTTCCCTTTTCTGCAACAGTGTTACATTCGGGCATGAAATAAAATTTAAGTCTGACTGTTTTGACTTTTTTGTGTAACAAAGACATTTAGTCTTCAGACAGTTTTTTCTCAGAGACACTAGATGCCAGGAAAAACATGAATTGTTCTGTTTCTGGTTGTGTTTGTCAATGGAAAACCAAAATCAGAGAAATGTTTAGAGTCCTAATCCTCTCAATTATTCACCTTACAGACATAGACGAGTGCAGCGCCCTCCAAGGCCAGGTGTGCAGGAACGGACAGTGTATCAATGGACTCGGTTCCTTCCAGTGTCTCTGCCATGAGGGTTATGAGAATACCCAAGATGGGAAAAACTGTGTCGGTATGTCAGTGATTGAATGTACAAGAAAACAGCATGGCAGCACAGTTTTTCTGACACACACAGATATAAACACACATTCTCTGATTTGTCTTTTTTCACAGATATCAATGAGTGTGTGAGTCTGCCCGGCACGTGCTCTCCAGGAACTTGTCAGAATCTGGATGGATCTTTCAGATGTATCTGCCCTCCTGGCTATGAGGTGCAGAATGATCAGTGTATAGGTAAGGCACACACTTCAGTACAGACTAAATGCTCCACACCCGCTCAAACCAGCAACCGAGGGCGACAGAGCCATCTGCTCTAACACACACTCATAAACACATCTTCTCACCCCCCCGCTCTCCTTTACGGTCTCTTTCCAGATATCAACGAGTGTGAGGTGGAGCCCAACATCTGTCAGTTTGGCACCTGCACCAACACCCCTGGCAGCTTCCAGTGCACCTGCCAGTCAGGCTTCGTACTCTCTGACAACAAACGCCGCTGCTACGGTGAGAGAAACCTTTAGTTAGCAGCAGGCCACAGCAGACAGTGTTGATGATCTTGATTGAATGTGATAATCTGACATATCTTATCTCCCTTACCAAGACAGTGAAGGAGGTTTTTGTCTTTGTGTCTCACATGACTAACAAACTAATTACTGTCCTCCTTTTTTTCCTTATGGCAGACACCAGAGAAAGCTTCTGTTTCACCAAATTCGAAGCAGGAAAATGTTCCGTCCCCAAGGCTTTAAACACCACCAAGGCCAAGTGCTGCTGCAGCAAGATGCCAGGAGAGGGCTGGGGACTTCCCTGTGAGCTGTGCCCACGAGAGAGCGAGGGTGTGTAACACAGACACACACAGAGCTTTAATTAAGACATACACATGCACACAAAGACATTTGTAAAATAATGAAGGTGACCTTTTTTTCTTTTTGGTGCATCTCCAGCTGCTTTTGACACTCTGTGTCCCTTCGGTCATGGAGCCCTGCCTGGAAAGGGTGATGCTCGTGAAGGTGAGTGCTTCAAAGATCTACTGCCTTGACTTTAGTAACTAATTGTTGACGTTTTGCATATGTTTTAAAATATACTAATCTTCACTTGTTCTCTTTAGATATGAATGAGTGTCTGGATAACCCAGGAATCTGCCAGAACGGTATCTGCATTAACACAGATGGTTCGTTCCGTTGTGAATGTCCTTTCGGATACAATCTGGATTACACCGGAGTCAACTGCATTGGTGAGCTGCTTTCTGGGGTTTCTGTGAAGGCTGTAAAGTTAGGTTGATTCAAAACACACATTAAACACACATTAAACATGGCTTAATAGTGACAATGTCAAACTCAAGTACACAAATCAGCTTCACTCTCAACTCACAGCATTCACAGACAAAGCACTTGTCTTTATCTGGACACATTTTCCCCACAAATACAACATGCTAACGTTACTAGCACAAGTCGAGGACATTTTACATTGTATAAATTAGCCTAGCAGCTAGAGGACCTTTTCCCTGCTCATATGAAGCCAGGGACAACAGCAACATTTAACAAAGGTAACGTTACAAAATTTGGCTCCATTACAACTCACAAGGTTCACTGACAAAACAACTGTCTTATAATGAACATGTTTTCCAAATAAATATAACATGCTAACGTTATTAGCACAAGCCTATGGCATTTTATCATTGTATAAATTAGCCTAGCAACTAATGGAGATTTCCTCTGCTCATGTGAAGCCAGGATAAATCACACACAAGACTTAAAACGCTATTTTGTGGAGACTTTATTGTCTTATCTGTGAAATTAAAGTAAATAAAAGCTTCCTTTCCACCAAGGGAAATGGTTTCAGCTTGCGGTCTGTGTCACTGTGATGTGTACTTACGTATAAATCACACCTAAGCTTACCAGAAAATCTCAGGTTCAGGTGGGCAAGTCAAAAAGTGACAAATCAGAGCTCTGAGTAAACTATTAATAACTTACAGCAACATTGCGTTCTCAGTCACCTCTATAAGTTTTGAATGTAAAAAAACAAAATGACCTTTGGTACAGGCCTACACTGGAATGACAGAAGAGGGACAGAGGTTTTTAGTATTTACCATGAAACAGTCGCAATTGAGCAGACAATGAAAAATCAATGGCTGCAGCATTTCTTCTTAGGAACTTTATATCACCCAGGTCTATGTTTTACCACCAGGAGCACCAGAGTTCAGCTTTTCCTGCATTACAGCATCATCTATTTTTGGACTAACATTTAAGCTGCTAATGAGTGCTTTTAAAGTCTCAGGTACAGTATAAATGTTTCATTGGTTTTAATTGCCTCCTCTATCTCTCCTCTCTGTCCTCCCCAGACGCTGATGAGTGCTCTATAGGAAACCCATGTGGAAATGGAACCTGCACCAATGTGGTGGGAGGTTTCGAGTGTTCGTGCCAAGAGGGCTTTGAACCCGGACCCATGATGACCTGCGAAGGTCAGTCAGTCATGCAGTAACGCTCACACTCCCACAGACACTCTTATTTTAAAATGTAAATTAAACGAACCTGTCATTTTTTCCAGACATCAACGAGTGCTCCCAGAATCCTCTGCTGTGTGCCTTCCGCTGTGTGAACACCTTTGGCTCGTATGAGTGTATGTGTCCTGCTGGCTACGTGCTGCGAGATGACCAGCGCATGTGCAGAGGTGAGAGATTTTTTGTCTTTTTCTCTGTGCAGTTCTCATTCTTTGACACCACTGAAACAGAATAAAGATACTTATTGGCCACCCCTCATTGTCCCTCACCAGACCAAGACGAGTGCTCCGAGGGTCTTGATGACTGTGACTCCAAGGGTATGACCTGTAAGAATCTGATCGGTACCTTCATGTGTATCTGCCCACCTGGCATGCAGCGCAGACCCGATGGAGAGGGATGCATGGGTGAGTAAAAACATTTAAGCTAATGTGAGAGGATCTCATCAGTCTTCGCCCAATATCTGCTGTTGATTCTGGATGTATCTGCCTCTTCGTCTCTTCATCCTCCCGTCCTTTTGCTCTCTACAGACCTGAACGAGTGTCGCGCCAAGCCTGGCATCTGTAAGAACGGACGCTGCGTAAACACAGTGGGAAGCTATCGCTGCGAGTGCAACGACGGCTTTGAGCCCAGCTCCACGGGAACTGAATGTATTGGTAAGATCACTAAAGCTGTTTTTTAAATTCAGATGAAGTTTTGTCAACCACAAGCCCCTTTATTCTTCCAAATCTAACCTCAAACACTCCTCTTACCCCGTCATCCTTTCCCTCAGACAACCGAAAGGGCTACTGTTACACAGAGGTTCTGCAGACAATGTGCCAGCAGACATCCACCAACAGGAATAGTGTGACTAAGTCTGAGTGCTGCTGCAACACAGGCCGAGGCTGGGGGTCACAGTGTGAGCTCTGCCCACTGCCTGGCACTGTACAATACAAGAAGATGTGCCCACTTGGACCTGGCTACACCACAGACGGTAGAGGTGAGTCGCACAGTAATACCACTGATTGATTTTATGACGTAGCATAACAAACAAAACCTCCATTTTATTTCTCTTTTTAATTTGACTTTAATTTAATTTACTCACCACAATCTTTTAAAGTAGCCACAATGACGAAATTTGTATCATTAAAATCGAAATTTGAGAAGGAAACCAGGCAGGTTGAGCTTTCTGTTGAATTGTTTGGCAGCATGGGTCTGATCCAGATCTAAAATGTCTCCCTACTTCCAGACATCAACGAGTGCCAGGTGATGCCAGATTTGTGCCGGAATGGTCAGTGCATCAACACCATCGGATCCTTCCGCTGTCACTGTAATGTGGGCTACAAAACCGACTACACTGCAACCTCCTGCATCGGTATGGTTGATCTCTGTCCTGCTGATACTCTCTCAGTATTCTCAATATTTAATACAATACTCAATACAGGTGTCAGTCCACAGCATCCCTGTCTGTAGTCCTAATTTTCTCTGTCTGCATATTTCAGATATGGATGAGTGCGCTCTGTCTCCAAAGCCCTGCAACTTCCTGTGCAAGAACACAGAGGGCAGCTACCTCTGTTCCTGCCCCAGAGGATACAGCCTACAGCCAGATGGAAAGACTTGCAAAGGTAGGTGGACTCTTGATTTGTTTGCTTGTGGGTTATTTCATAGCTCCATAAAACAATAAATGCCATTTCAAGTAGAAATAGACAACTTTTTTCTTTAACTTATTAATATGAAGTAAATGTTTATTGCGCAATTTAACGGCCATAGGTGGTTGGCTGGTTCCCTGTAAGGCTAGCTTTTGCAATGCAATTTGTCTGCCAATGGGTACGATCTTGCGGAAAAATTAACTCTCGATTTACAGCACCCAAAACAGGAAGAGGCTAGCACTTTTGTTCTCCCCAGTAGCCGGTGTACCCCAAGGCTCTGTGCTTGGACCTCTCCTGTTTATCATCTACCTCCTCCCTCTTGGCAGTATTTTCCACAAATATAACATTCAATTTCATTGCTACATGGATCATACCCAGCTCTACCTGTCCACCGAAAAACAGAAAACAGAAAGTGATCCAGCTTTGTAACAGTGGGGAATTACACAGACTATAATACCACTTTGAAATGCTGGGGGGATGAATCTTTCGATAGTGCACCATATTAAAAATATGGATACCCTCAAGTGTTAGAAGGGAAATATTGCCGTCATATTATTTCTTTAAACAAGCTGCACAATTTTGAGGCTTCATTCGTTGCTGTAATTTGGTTTTGAAAGACGTTAAGTGCTTTCTTTCTTTCCCTCTAAGATCTGGATGAATGTTCAACCAAGCAGCATAACTGCCAGTTCCTCTGCGTCAACACCATCGGAGGTTTCACCTGCAAGTGTCCTCCGGGCTTCACACAGCACCAGACTGCCTGCATCGGTGAGTACGAAACAGGAGAATATCAGCATTACCCTCTGAAAGAGTTTAGCCTTAAGGAAGAACAATAAAATAAAATAAAAAAGCATCTTTAATTCAAATAAAATCTGTGTTTCCTTTGTTTGCAGACAACAACGAGTGCTCCGCTCAGAGCAGTGCGTGTGGTTCCCGGGCCTCTTGTGTTAACACGCCTGGTAGCTTCAACTGTGAATGCTCTAAAGGTTTCTCTTTGGACAGCACGGGCATTGAGTGTGAAGGTGAGCAGACAGAAATGTTTATGATGAGTCAAACACAGGGTCGTTTTCAATTAAAAAATCATGGGAATATGGAAAGGCAATTTTAACATACAACATTACAAGAGGCAAAAAAACACATCCATAGATCCAAGAGAATTGCAAATGAAAACAACATGGAGCGGGTTCTGTGGGGTGTTTGTGATCCAAAGGGGTAAACATAGTGGTTGCACTAGCATCACTGCTGAAAACGAGAAATTGAAACTGTCTATTTTCCTCAGATGTGGATGAGTGTAGCAGTAACCACCGCTGTCAACACGGCTGTCAGAACATGTTGGGAGGTTTCCGCTGTGGCTGTCCTCAGGGCTATGTGCAGCACTACCAGTGGAACCAGTGTGTGGGTGAGTTATACTGGCTCAGTCTGGGAGTTTGTCATGTTGACAGTAATGAACCACAAAGACACCGGTGGTACGGAGAACCTGGGGAATTCAAGTCTTTTAAAGCTTATTATAAGAGTGCAATAACATGTTTCTCTCTAGTATCATTTTATATAAAAATCTGTGCTTAGATGCCTTCGAGTCCTTGTCATTGTGTAGTAATGTAAAAACAGTAATGACAATTTAAATAATCATAATCATTAGAATAACAAATGTATTTTCTAGACTGATCTGATTTTATTTGACATTGAAATAGACATATAAATGTACTGATTAACATGAAACAGGACAGAATTATACTAAAGCATTCATTGCACAGGACACAGACTGAATGATAGTTAAAGGTTGTAGGTAAAGGTATTGCCACAAGTATGTTTAAATGGGAATGATATAAGGAATGGAGGTGGGGTCCGTGGGGAGGAAAGGAGGCAGCTTAGAGGAGGCTGGTTTGGGCAGAAGGTGAAGGGAAGCGTGGTGAGCATGTGAAGCTGGCAGGCAGGTTAGTAGTGATCCTGGAGCACAGGAAAACACAGATCAAAAGGCACACAAAAACCAAGGACCCAGGGAATCCAGGGAGGGAGACCACGCCCACCCAAGTGCACACAGACAAAACAAAACGGGGAGAAAGGCAACGGGAACACAGGGAAGACGAAACACAGACCGTTTATACCTAGTATTAACATACGTCTTGGTGTAAACGATTACCAAGACACATTGTGATCTGATCACTCAGACCACATTCAGAGGTGGTCCAGGCCACATATGGCCACATTCTGTCAGCAGTGTGAAGGCTAATGTGTCATGGGCCACACTGAACAACCGCCAACTCAGCTGACATTGTTGCTTACTGTCCCTGGAGCCACTTTACTCCTGGCCAAGGGTGAGGTAGTTCAATGTCCTCCCTGTTAGCATGAGCTAACAGCAGCAGCTGTTAAACGATCCCAACAAACTCAACTTAACTGTCAATAAACCTGTTAAAACCGTAGATACAGCACGGGGAGAGAGTGAGAATTGGGTCTGTAAATAGTCTGTAAGTATATGTATAGATTTACAAAGCTCCCAGCAGTTTAAAACATCAAAAACACATTTGGTCTGACCCAAGACTCATGATAATACCAGGTATTAAATTCTAGGGAAAACACATAAGTTACGGCAGTACCATAACAACAGTCATCTATAAAAATAATCACCTTATGATGATTTGCCGAGTTCTTTTCCATCATCATCATCAAAATGCAGAAGAAATGTCCCCAGGCCTGCACTGTATCATCTCCTATCACACTCACCTTGTACTTTTTTGTCCCTGTACCTTTTTTCTCTTTCCTCTGCAGATGAAAACGAATGTCAGGCAGGATCAGTGTGTGGCTCTGCCTCCTGCTATAACACCCTGGGCAGCTTCAAGTGTGTGTGTCCCTCCGGCTTTGACTTTGAGCAGGGCGCCGGTGGCTGCCAAGATGTGAATGAATGTAGCACGGGCAGCAACCCCTGCATCTACGGCTGCTCCAACACCGATGGAGGCTACCTGTGTGGCTGTCCGGGAGGTTTCTACAGAGCTGGACAGGGGTGAGGGAGCAGGAATTAAAAAAGATTTATTTAAGCAGCCAGTGTTATAAGAAAACCATGTTTCATGTGCTGGTTGTGTTGCTCATGAATTTGAAATGAATTTCCTCCCATCTGACACTCTTGTTGTTTCCATCCAGTCATTGTATGACAGGCTCGGGTTTCCCAGGCCAGTTTTTGGAGGGTGATGACGAAGACAGTCTGTCTCCTGAGGCCTGCTACGAGTGTAAGATCAACGGAGGAGGAAAGAAGGCGCGACACAAACGCAATGCTGATGAAAATGACATCCACCAGGTACGTGTGTTGACAGACTGCCTCTCAATTCTCGTCTCACTGAGTCTTTTGAGCCATTTTTGATTTTCTAAAGAATTCAAAATAAGTGTTGTGTTGTAAGAATATTCATGTGTTGAGGTCTTTATCTGAGAATGGGATGTTTCTGCTACCTCAGGTTTAGTGTTGTCAAAAATATTGATTTATTAACACATAACAATTCTGGATATTTGAATTCTGAATGTTTCAATACTCATTTTCCCTGCAGTAACAGCTGCACTTTCTTGCTCTCTCTGGTTGTTAATGTTTAAAATAGTCCAAGAATAGAAAAGTTGTCATTGTCATGTTATAGCCTTCTTATATTCATCTTTTAATATATATATATATATTATTTTATGCTCTCAATGTCACTTTTCCCCGTGGTATTGAAAATGGTATTGAATATCGATGTTTTTCACTGTGTTGTACTGAAGTTAGAGATGTTTCACCTCGTGCCCTCTGCCCTCATCTTCACTACAGGAGCCAGCAGTGAGTATGGCCAGCATAGACACCCAGAGCTCCATCCCCATGAACATTTCTCGGTCCTCGCTGCTCAACAAGGAGCCTCTGCTGGAGCTTCTGCCCGCCCTGCAGCCGCTAGAGCATCACGTGCGCTACGTCATCACCCACGGAAACGCTAATGAACACTTCCGCCTGCTGGAACGACGCGACGGAAAGACTGTGCTCCGGCTCGGCAAGAGGCCGCCTCCAGCGGGATCGTACCAGCTAGAGATCGCCAGCCTGCGGCTGTTCGGGCCCCGAAGACTACACCAGCTGGAGGAGCTACACGACAGTGATTACCTACAAGGGGAGATAGGAGACGCCCTGCGCATCAAGCTCCTCATCCACCTGCACTGAGCTCAGAGTGCGCTCATGACGATCCCGTCCTGGACTGATTTCTAAAGCCTTTGAGTTTTAACCTTCTCCCTTATTCAGTAACTCCTCCAGCTCCCCCCTGCAGGACCATCCCCACCGACAGGGGTTACCAAGGGCTACGAAAGACTGAGTCAATCAGCCCAACTCTACCACCACTTTGTTACTGTTTATGTTATTATATGTTTTGTGTTTTTTTTTTTGTTTGTTTGTTTTGTTTTTTTACCCTGACTTCACTTCCCCTTGCTCCCCTCTACTTGTACCCAAACCAGCACTCATTCTCCACTGAGAGAGCCAGCAGAGGAGATGGCAGAGAGGTGCCTTAGAGCTTGGACCATAGCCCCCCTGATAAAGACAAGATGGCAGACAGATGGTTCACAAGTCCATGAAGCACTTTTGTAGATGAGCAAAGCAAGAAATTAAACAAAACAGAAATGAAGTGCTGAGAGTGGCCAAAACTGTCTAAATGCAACATGTGTGGTAGTACTTAATCACACGCAGTGATGTCTTTGTGTTTAGTGTTAAAGAAGTGACATCAGGGCATCGTCATTTTGGTCCAAGGACTTTCTCACCTCTCTGTGATCTTGTCATCACAACACTGGGGAACAAGGTTTGTCACGTCGGCCCCTCTCAGTATTGTAGTGTCATTTAATGTATTTGTGCTGTTTGAAAAAATGTTAACACGAAGGACTGCAACATTTACACAGCATTTCAGGTTCTTTAGCCAATAGCGGTCTGTCTTATAGCTGGATGACAACCAATTTTCAGACGAAAAAAAAAAAACAGCAAGCTGTGCTCTACTCTGATGTAACTGACTTTTGTCCTGCCTGCGGGCAGCGGCAAGCAGGGATTAGCGTGTTTGCGTGTGTGTGCTGTCATGTTTGGTTACCTCAGTACTTCTCAATGAGTATGGACACCATGCTGCGATGCTGACTTTGAAACACATAAAAAAGGGTGCTAGTGTCGCTCAGCATCCATCATGAGCAGGGAGTACACCAGCTAGTAGCTCGTAGACTTAAAAGAAGATAGATCGGGTCACGTTTGTATTTATCCTTGTAGGGATTAAGACTTGAGGTGCACTGATTCTGGAGCTGAGAGCCAGCTTTCTCATTAAGTCCAAAGTCTTTTTCCCTTGTTGGCTGTCGGAGGCTTGTGGCCCCTCAAACTAAACATAAATGCTACAGGAGAATGGAGCTGTAGCTGACAGCCAGCGTCGTGAGGCTGAACTTGACTATAAGCTGACTTTATCTGACTTCTTTGACTTCACCGTGAGCTCGATGTCTAAGGTCTGAGGCCTCGTTTACAACACACAGAGAGAGACACAGCTGACTACAGTAGCAGTCTCAAAGGTACATGACATATTAACCTAAGCTGTAACTAAAGGCAGTGCTTTACAGTGTAAGGGCACGCACAGGTGAACACGAAACCTCACAAGAAAACAAATATCTGTCAGGTCATCGTTCATTTCTCATGATTTTTTTTTTCTCTCAAAGAGGAAAAAGGTGCTAGATAAAAACCATCTCTTTCGCTGTACAAAGAAAGTGCAGTCTTGAATCTGGATTGCAAAAAATGAGTTCTTTTTTTTTTTTTTCTTTCGCTAGGATTTATTGTTGTGTATGTCTGTCTTTTGTATTGTCTCAGTGCTGAAAAACAATATTATCAAACTTGCTTCTTGAAAATTAAATTGTATATTTTTAAGTGAAATGTAGATGTTTTTTTTTTTTTGTTTGTTTTTTTGTTTTGTTTTTTAAATGTCAAGGCTGCCAAAACAAATACTCACAGTAAACCCAAGATTGAAGGCCTTTAAGTGCTGTTGACTTTGTTTTGTTGAGAGAAAAAAGCAGCAAATCCAGCAAAAAGCAAATGCGGCATTGTGTTTGTCGATCACTGACTGTACTTTTTGAAACCACTGTTGCCAGTCAAATCAGCCATCAGCAAAAAGAAATCGAAACAAGTCAGACTTAATAAACATTCCCGTCGTCTATTATCTCATACAAGCTTACACTGTCTGTACAGTGCCATTAGGATCAATGACTATCTGCAGCTAGGATCTATGGTGCTAAACAATATAACAGTCAAGGTTGCTGCACTGTCCCACAGTCTTGGCAATGTTTATAATACATAACCATTTTTCTAACCTGGGAACCTTTGTATACTTGTATCTTTATTGTCAGTTTGTAATTTTTCTTTTATTTGCCACTATGGTTTTTTTTTTTAAAAAAAAGGCAGTTTGTTGCGTGTGCTTACTGTATCTCAGCTTCAGTGTCAAACTTGAAACAATACTGTCATCATCATCTGCTTGCATTGAAATGTGTACTTTATACTTTTGATACCAGAGTCCAGCTGAAAGCTGACATGACAATCATCCAGTCACACCACACTTACCAGCTGACGATCAATAACTCAATCAGCCATCACGGAACATCTTTAAACATACTGAATGATCATCATTCTGGTGCAAAGACAAAAACCAAAGATTTATAACACCAAATGGCAGTCTGTAAAATTAGAGTGATTCACATAATATTGTAAACTTTTGTCCAGTGACTTTAACGGCAATAAAGTATTGTGGGTTATATTTTTAAATGTTGTGTCCTGAGTCATTCTTTCTAGTTCAGAACCCAATCATGTTCCAGACACACAATAAATATATTTTAATTGTGGATTTCTACTGTAAACGCACTCATAAATCATTTTCTTATATATTCCAATGGACGGAGAACATAGATGAATTACTGATTGGGCCCAATGGGCACAGACCTCAGGGCCCAAAGTGTAAGGAGTGGCCCCTGTGTCACGTGTCACTTCAAGGAGGACCCAAATGCAGACAGGTTGAATTTTCAACCAAAAGTCAGCTTTAATGCAGCTGATAGAAATAATCCGATACAGGCAGGCAACTCAAAGTCCAGATGCAAGCAGAACAAAACTGAAAACTAACTCGGATAATACGATAAACTCAAATCCAAACAGAACATGAGGCAGGAAACGGAGCAGGGAATGTGACCAGGGAACACAGGGATGAGCACAGGAATAACCCAAGATGACCAGGCAAGGCAAGAATGCAGGAATGACCACAGGTGAACTGACAGTGAACAAAAGGAAACACACAGGTATATACACAGAAAACTAATCACAAGAATGAGACACAGCTGGAGTAGGAAGACACGGGCAAAAGGAGGGACTAGACTAATACAGAACAGGTGTGAAGGGAAGACTGGCCCTGCGTTCCAATACCCATACTACCATACTATTTAGTATGCCAGAAAAAGAATTAGTGTGTCCCAATACGTCAGATGCAGTATGCCAAAAGTACCAGGATGTTCTACTACATCCGGCCATATTTTGCAGTATGCATGTCAGCATGCTTCTTTGGCCATTCCGTCCCACAATCCTTTGCGCAGCAGAAGTTACGTCACACTTACTGAGCTGCATGTACAACCAACGCCCACACTTCCTTTCATACATGGTTTATTTAATTTGAGATACTAATACACTACATATTAGGACTGCAATGATCTGATTATATACTGTCACATATCATACAGTTTTGCAAGAACACAGATACAACATTCAACTTTATTGTGATTATAGTATAATCAATGTTAGGGTTCAACTATGACTACAATATAGAAGATTCTACCAGTATAGGCAGTGGGGTAAGTGTGGTATAAATAATGAATGAATATGACTAAATATGAATACACTATGGGCCAGGTATGAGCAGTATAGACTAGTAAATATATAAATAGTAAAAGTCAAATACATATTAAGTAATGTAGTAAGAATGTGCAGGTATGTTACACTACAAATAAAAGTAATGCCTCCCGTGCAGACAGAATATAGTGCAAGCAGCTGCATAGCTGTAAATATATTTAACATCAAACATCTGCCAGCAACAGAGAGCTATGTGTGAAGGGGGTTAATAAGCCTACTGGTGACTAGTTCAATAGACAGGTCACTAATAATAGGCTTGGAACTGTTTACGTGAACACGTCAGTTTATTAGAAACAGCAACATACATTACGACATAACAGCAACAGAGCTCTCTGGCACCTCCAACGGTATGCACAGCTCTGGCGGGCTTGACAAGAGGAGATTTGCTGCATCTCCGAAGTACAACAACACAAAATATTCAAATGTGGCGCTACGGATGGCGGCGGAAGTGAGCAAGAGGGTCAGAGTTCAGGGAGCGATGTGATGGCGAATGTAGTGTGTCCCAATAGTATGCATACTGCATGCATACTGCATACTACACTACATACTTTTTAAGGGCAGCTGCAGTACATACTAAAAGTATATAGTAGAAGTATGCGATTTGGAACGCAGGGTGGGAACAGGGAAGGACTAACGAGACAGGTGTGACAGAAAACAGGTGGGAAAACACACAAAGACAGGAAGTAAAACCAAACACAACACATGAGCAAAGAACCTACAAAATAAAAGAGGAAGCAGATTAAAACATGAATGAATAACATGAAACAAAGAACACAAACTCCTAAATAAAGTCCATAGGATAACAGAGTATAAACAAACCCAGGATCATGACACCCTGGCCTTCACCTGCAAAATGTCACTGAAATTACTGACCAGGAAGAGACTCAAAAAGACCACAGATGAGAAGAGATGCAAAACAACTACAAAGAGACTCAACATTTGCAAAGAGACAGAAAGCAGAATGACACAAAATTACCTCAAAGACACTCAAAAGCAGAAAAAAGATGCGAAACAACAACAAAAAAGAGGCAAAAGTAGGAGAGGTAGGAGAGGTGGTGGGGCCTTTTACATACCTGTGCCCAGGGGCCCACTGTCTCATAATCCACCCATGATGGAGAATCCAAATGCAAGTAACCACCTAATATTAAAATTGAGTGAATCAGTGAATAAAGTGATGCTTTAAAACACACTGTATATATATTTTGTATTGTATTTGTCATCGAAACTCAGAATATCCTCAATTTCTGAAGTATCTCCAAAAGACAGTATGTGCAAAACTTTCGTAAAATAATATTTTGTGTACATAATGTATAAGATGCATTATAAGCTGGTATCATTAGAAAATCAAATCAGGTTGTTCCTAATTAAACAGTCGGTGCTTGTCATAGTCAAGGAAGGATCCTGAAAGGGCTCAATTTCAAACAGGGTCCATCGTTGAATCCTGCCAAAGGACTGTTCAAACATCAAGGATCCTTCAAATTCTACAGAGGACCAAGTCCTCCCCTCAGAGAACTTTCAAGGATGCATGTCTGTATCTTCAGCAGCCATGAAGTACCCACAATTTTGTGTGCATAATTTGCCAGAATTCCACACATGTGCACTCGCTAGCCTGTTCCGATGTGTGTACACCAAATGCTAGGAAGGATTTTTGCCCCACCTCTGCAGGACCCAACTTCGAAGCAGCTGTCCTACCAAGGAAGCATCCTTGACTTTGAGAAGCACCACGTATTTCTCTTTTCACTTCCCGGTGACATCCAAACCCCTGTCAATTAGATTAAAAAAAATCAAAAAGCAGAAGCTTCAAATCTTAATATTTTGACGTTTAAGAAAAGTAACATTTCTTGCTTTACTTTAAACACAAATAATGTACTTACGCAATATGATTAATAGATTTAAATGTGCCTTATGCTTTTTTGCTTGTTGAAAAGGGCTGGGGCGATGTCAAACACTGCGATCGGCTTAAGGACATCCAATTAAATAAGTCTGTGTATTTGGGTGGAGTCAGATGACAGTAATCATACTGTGCGTTCCAAAACCCATACTACCATACTATATAGTATGCCAGAGAGAGATTTAGTACGTCCCAATACATAGTATGTCAGCTGCAGTATGCCAAAAATACCAGAATGTTTTACTACATCCGGTCTGATATTGCAGTATGCAAGCCAGCATGCTGTTCTGCTCGTTCTGACCCACAATCCTCTTTGCAGCGGACCATACGTCACATCGACAAACAGATGGCCGCTTGACAGCTGATTGACAGCGGTCAGAAGTCTCAATGATAGATGACAGCACATTCAGGTGACTATTCACCAGCTGATTAGTTATGGAAGAAATATTAATAGTTTAATTGATTAAAATAATCATAAATGTATTCAACAAAAAAGGACATAACAATGACAGATATAGAAATAGCCTGTGTAAACAAAATCAGTAGTAAGAGGGTCAAAGTTCAGGATGTAATGTTATGAGGAAGTAGTATGTCCTGACTGTGTGCATACTGCATGCAACAGCACGTACTTTTTAAGGTAAAAAGGAAAAGTATATGATTCGGAACGCACCCATAGATCTGGACATCCTAGAAAGGTTGCGTCCATTGGACTGAATGGGTAACTGAACAGGCTGAGCTTGTGTGTAAATAACCACTGCAACAAAAGTGACACAATGTGACAAATAAGTAGCAATCACTTTATTTTATTTCCAACATGAACAATGTGGACGTTCCACACAGTCCAGCTTTCTGTGGAATTTAGGAAGAAGAAGAAGAAAATCTTGTTTTTTTTTCTATTTATTTTTACGGATTCAACCCAGTGTATCAAAAACAAAGCAGATAGTCAGAAAAATATGTAATTACAAAACACAAGAAAAGCAAAGCTACCTGCTTTGCCTCCTTCTAAGACGTGGCTGCATGACTACCTCAAAAAATCCACAGTCTAAAGATTGATACGGTAAGAGGAAGAGGACAGAAAGATAGCAAAAAGGAGACTCCCAAACTTGAGTCAGGAATAGAAAAATAAAGCTTTCTTTTGCCTAAAGGTTGCTGTTTGCTTCATCAATACACTTGGCAGGCTGACTAAAGCAAAGGACACAACCAGTGAACATAAACTCTACTCGCAGTAATAAGAGATTATATTTTCAATATGGCTTCTCAGTTATAGACACGATAACACACAAAACATACACAGACAAAACTGTATGGAGACACAGACTACCTGCTTCAAAAGCATCTGAAACTGCAGTGCTGCTCCAGGATCAGTGTCCGAAACCAAATAAAAATGTCAGGATTTGTGCTCCTTGATCAGCACTTAACACTTGGATGCTTTACAATGGACACTGGTTTATTAAAGGGGCGTCTGCTTCAGTGTAAACTCCTTCATTTAAGTTCTGCGAGTCAAGTGTTCTCATCAACAATGTGGCTTTGAGGTTATAAACTATGTCGTGAGTGAAGGTGATCTTTACCAAAATCATAGTGTTTTAATACTGGCAAGCTGTGGAGTTTGGAAAACCTAGCCCTAAGGTGATGCTGTGATGTTGTAGCATGTTTGACGGGTACAGTAGGTCAGGTTAAGGCAGCTGTGCAGCTCATTAGTTCTGTCCTTCATGGTCCAACATCTGGGTGTTTGGCTTCCAGTGGTCTGTGTGCCTATTGTTCAACCGAACTTGCTTACATAGCATCCCGCAGCCTCATATTTACACCGGTACACAGGCTGCAGTACAGTGATATAAACCAGGCATACACCAACATCAGGTAAACCCCCCTGTCAGAGTGCATTCATGGTACAGTCCATTTCCACATTTAAATTTATCTCAAGATTCTGACTATGTGCAATGAAATCATCCCCTCTCCACCCCCTCTTTACACATCACTCTACACCAGTGCGTAATCGAACTGACCCCTCTCCAGCCCCTCCTTGTGGTCAGTCCAGGATGATGCAGGCATGCGGCTGTAGGGGTCCAGCAGGATCCTGAAGCACCTGACCAGCAGGAAGACCAGGAAGAGCATGAGGAGGCCTACGAAGGCCAAGGCGGTGCGCTGCTCAGTGTCCACCCCGACCAAGGCCAGAGGGGGGCTGCTGCTGCCACCGCCAGGACTGCCGGCGAGGGAGGAGCTGGCCGGGGACAGCAGCAACTCGTAGTCAAGTGTGGGCACATCGTTCATCCTCCACGGAGCCCGTAGGCAGGGCTTACACACTGACTGGATGGTTGGTGTATTGGGAGGAGGAGCGGAGAAGGACGGGAAGGCGTTCATGAGGGGTGGTGCAGTGGGAAAGGCCAAAGTGGAAACTGGGAGTTTGATTATGAGGCTTAATAAAAAAGTAGGTTTTCGTGTTCTAGATAGTTTTTCCTGTTTGCTGTGTGAAGGGCATGTGGCTTATATAAGAAGTTAAGTAGCCAAAGTCAGCAGGTAGTTAGCAAGTAAGAAGACTGCAGAGCAATCTTCAAGGTCAGAGAATGTGATGTATTTGTCACGGCAGGACTCGCACACACATCTTCCTCTGCTGGCCAGTTGATTTAGTCAAATTTAGGTCAGTCAAAGTGACGTGACCCAGAAAGGCCTGGCCCTAATCTGCTCTGACAATGTGACAGACATACATGCGTACGCACTCACACACTTTTCAATTAACACAGACTATGTTTTAGTATCACACATTTTGAGGAACTGGCTAAACACTGTAATGAAGCTCTATGGCTGTCTTTTTCAAGTGAGCGACCCTAAGGCGGTAATTAATATTTTTAGAGTATTTATCAGGGCCACTCTGCCATGTCAGCTCTCATTCTCGCTCTAAATCAGAGCAGGCAGGATGTGACACCGCCTCCCGCTAATGCAAACACACCAACACGTGTCTGATCACAGTCAAGGTCAGCGTTCTCTATGGGAGTTAATAGCGTGCAGATGGACTTCTAACACCCAATTGGGTCTAGCTGTTGAAGTGTGTGTCTGGGTGTAGAGCCAGACACAAGACTATTTAAAGCATCTGCAGAGGCCAGCAGCACCAGGTGTGTATGTGTGTGTGTGTGTGTGTGTGTGTGTGTGAGACTAATAAGATCAGCAGGTCAGTGGATCGATGCCCCTGAATATAAAGCAGTGCATCACCTTTCCTAAAGTTGCCTGCTAAATGCAACGTTCTCCCTCTCTGCCTGGCTTGTTGGAGCGTGACAAGTGGGTCGGAGCTGTCAAGTGTTCCAACGAGTCTTCAAAAGCTGCGTCTCTTGACAAGAGGAGCAGCAATAAGAGGTAGAAAATGAAAGTTCTGAGAAGTAGAATTTGTTAAATTGTCATGAATGGAAAGCGGCTTCATCCAGTCGGATCTTCAGTCTGTTGAATGCAGATTCTGCTCATGGGGCTCTTCAGCGGACATGACAGAGGGTCGCTACCAGATGTGGTGTCATCAGATGTTCCTGGTTACGTCCTGGTCCTTTGAATTCACCACCTTAAAGAATAAGAGACATCTGGTTAGAAAAGCGGTGAGATGATTGTCTGAACTATCAACAATAAAGCTCATATGAGGACATTTATGCTGGTTCACACTACACAATATTTTGTCTGTTCCGACAGTCACTTTGTCACATTAGACGATTGTGAAAGCATAAAATTGTGTTGTGAAATGGCCGACAGACATGACCGACTATAGGTTATATCGGCCTCAACAGCAGTGTGGAGAAGCAGACACCAGGGCACAGAAGTATGTAGCCTACTGCTGTGGATTTAGAAATTTTATATAATTTATAAAGCAGGGTTCTCAGGTGCAGGATGAATGCTGGAGGCGGTGTGGTAAATCAATGGCAGATCACTTTCATATTCTGTAGAGCTGCCCACAAATCTATCCGTATTTGCAAAAGTCTGCCAAAGAAATAAGGATCATTTGTGGAACAGAGGTTGACTGCTCTTTGTCATATTGTACCTGGGCAAAACCAAGGACAATCTCATGACCCAGGACAAATACCTTTACAGAGTACTTTTTTGCATCACACAGAAGTGGCTAAAGGCAATTCTAAGTGCTATATCATAAGCAACTGGACTGAAGAAGCCTCTTAGATGAGAGGTGAAACGCCTTCAAGGAACTCAAGCAAGTCCAGTTGCCTACGATATAGGATTACCATGACCTGGATGACTGAGGACCTTCACTAACACACTACAGACAATTTGCCTCCGAAGGTAGACTGGATTGCAATTGACAAAACTCACTATATGGGGAAAAAATCTGTTTCTTTAAGACTACAAAGAGATCAATGCCTAAAAAACTGCAACTTACAATACTGCAAGAGGAGATTTATTTTTGTGAGGACGCATCAAGTAGATTGTTTCTCTCTGTACATTATTCTGCAGCTACATAATTTAATGTTCACTACATTCATATATTGTTTACAGATGTTATATTGCTCCTCACATTACATTTGGGAACTATTTAATATCGCGCACCAAACGTGCAGGCAATAAGAGTTGAGATGAAGCTTGGAGGAGTGTTATACAAGATGTGAGATAACACGCCTGTTGTCGATTTTCAGTTGTCCTACGTTCTTTTTGGGAGATTAAAGTGGATCAAGTCATGCTGAGAAGCTGTCCCCGTGCTCTTACTTGACCCACAGCCCTTTGAGGAGGAAGAATCTTGCCTTACAATACTACTACCAACTTCATTCTTTCCTCTTTAACTTGAAAACACCTGTAGTATCTGAAGTTCTTCATGGTATGTGACACCCTCGGTCAGATGACCAGTTAGGGGCTCAGGGTTAAGAAGGTATATATGGTCAGGGTCAAGAGGGTATTTATGGCCCAGGTCAAGGATTGGTGAAGTCCAACTAGGGTGTCTCTCTGTCATCTGTTTCACTTTGTCTCACATTTCACAAAAACAACCAACCTATATAAGCAGGGTAGTTGGGGCTGTTATTTAGAGCAGTTCATATTGGCTTCGAACCCTCTCTCAGGCAATCCTAGGTGCTTGATTTGATGCTGTACTTCTTGTAATAAACCTTTCTGTATACAAGCAAGACGGTGTCAGCGGAGTCTCCTTCATCACCTTCACATCATCGCTATTTAATAAACAACACACCAACAAAAAGAAAGTTAAAAAAACCTACCACACTCTGTTGGCAGAAATATTAATTTTACCTCACAGCACATGGGAGTTGCTGGTCTGCTGTTGACTCCATTGTTTGTTATTGTGTGACTTTCAGAACTAACCTAACGTAGCACCCATGGCTTTACGTGGGCTCGTACATAGCAGCAACATTGGACCGAAACCAACGTCATGTCATGTGGGAAAAGTTTTTAGAAGTGCTTGAAAAAAATAGCAGTTTGAGACTAAAACATACATGCTTCGCCAAAAAATGTGAATTTTCGGTTTTGAATACATCAGGGATGCGACTGGGAAGCTACACAATGATTAAAAAAATAAAGGAGCCTCCCTTTATTTGCACAATATCACACCAGTACATAGTCAGATCCCTTAAAATAAATCTACAGCCTTTGCACAACTTTTCCATCAGCACTGATTGCTCCTAATGTGGACCATAAGGAGAAGATTAAGTCATTCCTTCCCCATTTCATCATATGATGTGATTATTACCACCCTTTGCTCAATAAGTAACAGTGACAGTGACATTAGCCATGCGCGGGGAGAACACAGCACCAGCATCCCCTGTAATGACACTCAATTAGTAAGCTGATTATGGTGTCATTATGGCCACATTAGCAGTAATGAATGCACGATTATAAACACTGATACTGCATTACATCAGCATCATTTGTCAGTGCACTGTTACAGTGGGCCGTTTGTTCACTTGTTGACCCCCTTCAGTCATTCACTCACATGACGGAGGGAAAGACAAAGTGTTGCGGAGCCTCATTAATAATCTAAAATCACATCTCCCGTGGCGGACCAGGTTTCAAATCATTGAGGGAACGCGATACGCAAACCATTTTTACCTGCTCACCCGTCTGAATAGCACAGTGACTGGGCTATTTGCTTAGACAAACGTGATACCGGGAGATATGCAGAGGACTGAGTGTGTGTATGTGTGTATTAAGAGAGACAAAGGCGAGAGGATGCAGAGGGAGACAGGTTTTTGGAAACAGGAAGAGACATTAATGAAAAGTGCTTTTATTTTTTTTTTTTAGATGAAGAGTGAGGATAGACAGAGGTGCAGAGATAAGGTTAGATTTGAATTTATAATAAACCCGCAGTGACTTAGATATTGTCTGTATGGAGAGAGCGGTATAGGACAGCCAGAGATAAAAAAGAATGACAAGTGAGTCAGTATATCAAGATAAAAATAGGACTGTAGCATGGACAGAAAACTGAGGAAGATGAAAAGGAGATTATGAAGATGGATAGAGGAGGTAAAGATGGATGAATAGAGCAGAAGTTGCTTTGGTGAACGGGCAGCAGGACACAGGAGAGAGGAGAGGTTTGCTGGCACAAACTGGCCTGGCTCTCCTCTGCATGACCATGGCAAAATGCCTTTTCATATACTCCCCCTCTCCCTCTCTCTGTCGCTTTCAGTTCAAAGGTTTTCTATCTGCTACTTCATCAGCCGGTGTCTCCAGGGTTGTTGGTGCACCAGACTCAGACTGGCAGCGGGATGACACACCTGGGAGGTGGCACTCACACTGTGAATGAATGTGCACTTCTCTGTGTGTACAAACAGGCCTGCTGTGTGCGTGTGTGTGTGTGTGTGTGTGTGTGTGCGTGTGTCTCAGCTTGTCTCTACCTCTGACTGATGCGAGCTGCAGAGCCCAAAAATAGGTCAGCAAACCTTGAAACGGTTCTCAAGGACGTTGTTCGGACTGACACTGTCACACATCTGCAGCTCCAGATCAGACAGGCTTTCCAACTGTTATCAGCTGCTGTGAGACTGTTATATTGATAGTTTTGAAACCACTCTCATGGCTTATACTGCACCACATTTTCAGCTAATTATAGATAATGTTGGTCAGCAGTTACTTTCACACTATTTTTTTAGGTTCTTTTGTTTTCTATTTTTTGAACTTCTCAGTGCATCAGTGTTTAATGAAGCTAATACAAGCAGCCATACAAATCCTTTACTGAAAGGTCCAGTGTGTAAGATGCTGTACCCTACGCCGTAGCCTGACGTGCACCTCCCCAGAAATGTAACTACACCTTGCAGTAATGCATTTCCCTCCGTGAAAACGAAGCTTTTATTTACTTTAATTTCCCAGATAAGAAACAATACATTGTGAAGACAATAAAGCCTTCACAAAATAGCATTTAAAGTCCTGTGTGTGATTTATCCTGGCTTCATATGAGCAGAGGAAATCTCTGCTTGTCGCTAGGCTAATTTATACAATGTATAATGCCACAGGGTTGTGCTAATAACATTAGCATGTTGTATTTGTTTGGAAAACATGTTTAGTATAAGTTATTTTGTCAGTGAACCTTGTTAGCTGTAATGGGGCCGGATTTTGTAACGCTACCTTTGTTAAATGTTGCTGTTGTCTTTGGCTTCATATGAGTAGAGGAAATCTTCGCGCTCCACACTAGGCTAATTTATACAATGTAAAATGCCATAGGCTTGTGCTAATGACATTAGCATGTTGCATTTGTGGGGAAAATGTGTCCAGATAAAGACAAAGGCTTTGTCTGTGAATGCTGTGAGTTATAGTGAAGTCAATTTGTGTACTTGTGTTTTAAACTGTTGATATTAAGCCATGTTTAATGTGTGTTTTGGGTGTGGTTTGAATCATTGGCACACAGGAGAAGTTTCAGTTCTGCAACCTCACCACAAGATGCCAGTAAATCCTTCACACTGGACCTTTAAATAAAATGCCATAGAAGACCCTAAACCACCAAACTTCGTGAGCATAAAACATCAAGGTATAACCTCTATCACTGACAGGTGCAGTTAAAGTAATAGGAAGGTCAGAGAGATGCCAATCACACACAGTCTATACAAGGACACATCAAAACATCAGACCTCAGAAGAGGTCTAATCAGGTAAATAAGGTGTGGGTGAACTATGGACGTAAGCAGAGTTATGATTTGGATGAGACTGTATCTGATCAAAGAATATGTTTAAGGTATACTTCGCAGAATTGTCGGTTACTGTTTTTCAAACCCTTTACCAGTGAAGTCAACCCCAAATTCACTGTTATTTGCCATTTCTCCTCACTGTATCTCTTGTCTCTTGGTTGTCTGCTGCTTTACAGTCTGACTCCTGGCTGCAACCTTTTTATGAAGCCCAGCTCTCACATGAGCGCTGTGGGAGTACATGCCCATAAATGTCCAGAACACAGAAAATAAGAAAAAAATAAGAAAATACAGGCAGAGGGCAGAGTCTCTGCAGAAATATACACCGACACACACACTTCTAGTGGGTCGTAAGTGGTTACTGAGAGGGATTACTTCTGTATGAGCATATACATTGTTTTTTTTAGGAAAATCCTACAATGTACATCTTTAACAAGATAAAAATCTGATTAAAAGTTCAATACTTTAAGAGCACGGGTCTTTTGATGTAGACAACATTCATGTTTTTTGGGAATGTCAGACAAAGACTGTATTTTGGGAAACGGTATGCAAAGAGCTTAAGCACATACCAGGATAAAGGGTTTCTAACAGTTGGTGCTTTATCTATGTACATTTCCTGAACAGAATGTGATTGCTAGTGATTAATCAAAAATATTGTTAGCAAGAAAGCTATCAATAGGAACTGGGGTAAAGAAACACCACCAACAAAGGACCATTGGCTAACAACTGTGGAAGAAATCTTTTTGATTGAGAAATTGACACACACATGGAGACTACAAGACGCACACCTGGAGAGAAAACTGGAGAAATGGACAACGCTGGACTGGATTAATAATCAATAGATACACTAATCCTTAAGGCTGTAAAAATGTGTATTTAGTAGTAGTAGTAGTAGTTTTTGTTTTATTAGCTCTTTTTATTACACTGTTGTAACCGACATGTCAATGTCTCAAAATTATTTGAATAAAGATTTAAGTGAAAAAAAAAATACTTCACTACTTTTGATACTCAGTGCCATAGGTGTATCTTAAAGTAATCTGTACTCAAAAACTGAGGTTTTGCCAACACTTCCAAAGTCAGATTGCTGACACTGAAATAACTCTACTGTAACATGTAAACACACGGCGATGCAGACAGACCAGTCTAATCCAGCCTTGAAACTGTCAACTACCCACTCATGCAAACACACACACAGAAGCATTAAACACACACACATACTTGAAATACAAGTGGGCAAAAAAGAACATTGCTGACGAAACCCCACACACTGGGATAATTTTTATTTCGCATGTGGGAAGAGCGACTAAAAGGTACACACATAACCTCCTCATCTGATCCGATCCACCCTGTAATTATTTAGCAGCTGCATTACTCCATTATATCTCATCACTGAGAAAGAGGATGATAAATACACTGAGGGAGCAGTGGAATGGACTTAAAGATTAGAAATAGTTAAATTTATCATATTATACAATAACGGGTACATCATTAGTTCTACATACTGTGTATTGATTTATTTCAGTGATGAACTGTAGCCATGAACAGCTGTGAGTGTAAAACACACACAGAATGGATTTCATTAAAGGAAGTTAAAATGGAAAATATACTGTATTTCCTGCCTTTGCAACAGGCCTTGTAGAGTCCGAGGGTAGATATTTCAGTCATGAGCTACCAAGGTGTGTGTGTGTGTGTGTGTGTGTGTGTGTGTGTTTGAGAGAGAGTGTGTGCGTGTGTGTGCGTGCGTGAATAAGTCATTGGGAGGTAGAGGGAGGACAGACAGAGATTGCTCAGCTTATTTTCCTCCTCGTTAAGTCTCGCTCCCACCATCACCCTCCATCAGCCTCACACGCACACACTCACACACGCAACCGCGCGCGCGCACACACACACACACACATACACACAGTCGTCCATCAGCCTTCGTCTCGCTCGACTCGCATTAGTTCTCGCCCACTCCATTTCTCCTCCAGGACACTTCCTCAAAGCACCGACGAGACCCCTGAGGTGAAGGGAAGCGAAGCGGACACTCGTCAGTCTTCATCGAAAAGCCCTTAAATGGACACCTCTCTCTCTCGCATGCACACACACACACAAACACACACCAAGTGCACCAAAGGGAACTCATTCATATTCAAAAACACACACAAGCACACACAATGGATGGAAGCACACACTAAAAAGTTGCCATACTAAAACTTATTTATGTATATATAGCATAAAGATAAGCAGAGATACACACACACACACACGGCTGCACCACTGTCATCACTTCCTCACAGAGCCACTAGCCAAGCTAATGTTGACAGAACTCATCAAGGTAAATGAAATGAAGAGAGCTGAAAATAATTTAGTTACCTCTCAGGTGACCAGGGTGTCACCTTTTCCTTCCTCTATTTCACACTCACTCACACACACACACACACACACACACACACACACACACACACACACACAAAGAGTTCACTTACTTTACAGCTCTGGCGCAGGGTTGAAAACCTTGATAACACTCTACTGTAACCCCCCTACTTCACACTTATAAACACTGTATGAATGTTTAATAAATGGCTTATAACCCACTATAATATAGTTGTAGGCAGAAAAAAGGACACTATAAGGACATTTTGTAGTGTTAATTCATTTACAATACTTGTAACTTCTCCAGTGAGGACATATAAATATGTAAAGACCCTGGGTCTTTGACAGGGGGACTGTGACTCCTAGGAGGTCCTCAAAGTTACTTCAGGGTGGCCATCAAATTATTGGTTCATAATTTAAGTTTTAATTTAATTTCTTTCTTTTTTTAAAATTAAGATATATCTAAAACACACATTAATGTGAATCCAACATATTATATCCTTGATAGGCTAAATGTTGAATCCCTGTGTGCAGTCATATGAGCTAGCTAGCACTGAATCACTGTGCGGCACTTATCCATAATGTCAAGGTGAACTAGTGAGCTATCATTTACATAGAGACAGAGCACAACGCGTCATAATGTGAAAGCCACGCCCCCAAAGGGGAAACGAGGCTCACTTTCCCTTCTGCTTCTTTGCTCGTTTGCTGTCATTCTGCCTCCGCAGCCATGCCTTCAAGTCTCCATGAATGAATTGCTAGCTAGCTAGCTAAAATTATTAGCTATAGCTAGCTAATAATTAGCTAATAATAAGATGGCAAAGGATTATTTTAGCATGCCTACCAGAGAGGCAACGGTATATTGATAAGCTTAATATTGCCGGTCTACCACAGTGTCCCTTCTCCTTACCTTGCTCGTCTTGGGAAAAACATGATGTGGAGATTCTTTTTTTAGAAGATGAGCATTTCTGCATGCTCAGCGTGTCAGCCTGCTCCTACTATCAGCACACGTTGTTGTTTTGAGACATGTCTCTACATGCTGGCAGACTGATAGAAGTGCTAGAGCGGACTGCTGGAATGGACTGCTTGAATTGCCGAGCGCTGGGAACAATTTTAACAGAAGTTGCATTCATACTGTCAATGCTGTTACTCTAAAAAATACATTTGGAGGGTTTGACAAAGTGTTTGCTGCACACATAGGCAAACCGAGTGTCAGGATCCCTGTTGAAGCCTCACGTTTTATTGCCTGTATCCACTTTTGTCTTCTAAAAGGTTCCGTTTTTCCGCTCGGCAGCTGATAAGCGCTAAGCTCTGGGTTGTTATTGGCCGTGCAGCCCACCACACAGCAACTTTTCGGCATTTGGACTTAGGGGAAACTCAACAGGCTGGAAGTGTGAGGGGAAAGCGGGCCTCGTTTCCCCTTGGATGCGTGGCTTTCAGATTATGATGCATTGCGCTCTGTCTCTATACTATTGAAACAACGCCCCCAGGAAAGAAGCTCAGCATTGCAGCAAATTTTTCCCAGTGGCCGCTCGTGGTATTGCAGTGAAAAAAATCCCCTGCAGCCCAAAAAGCATTGTAAAACATATGTCTGTAAACTGTTGACAGGACACCTCACACTGCAAACACAGTCAATTCTAAATCTTTGTATTCAGAATTTTTGATCCATGGAGGTTTTGTATTTGTCAAACTATCCTCAATGTAAAGTCTGTGAGCCGAGCAGGAACTCATGGGTGAGGCCAGCAGGAGAAACACTACTGAGCATATTCAGTGGGCCACATACTGCAGAAGTAAACCTGGATGCTGCAAAACATTTTTGGCGTATGCACCAGGCGAGCAACTCTATTGGAATGAATAGGTGCCATCTTGGCATCCGGTATCTCTATGATTCAAACATGTTAGTCAGTTAGCTGTATCATTATTCCAAGTGTACGGATATGCTTGTGAGCCACAATGGATCATTTTGTACCTTTTCAAGCAAGAGACTCTGACACACCATCCAGCTCGGAAACCACCAACAAAAGCAGTTTTTGGCACGTCCGCGTTGGCTTCACTTTTCAGCCCTGGAGGTTGTCACTTGTTATAGACATTATTACAACTGTGTTTTACTGTATAATCATTCAGTACATTAACCTCTTCATGGATGCGCACAGTAGTAATATACAAGTAATATATGTTGACAAATACATTAATAAATGCATATATAGATGTGCAAATTATAAGCCATTTATTACATATTAATGCACTGCTTATAAATGCTAAATATGGGGACTTCAAACTTTCTTCTGATGCTCCCAAATGGTTGTGAAATGCAAATGCTTGAATGCTGAATTTTGAGGCCAACTACAGGTTATGTATTTAGGCTCATAAAAGCTGAAATTCATTGAACATTAATCGATTCATGTAGGATGGATGTTGCAGTGTAAGATGAAGAAATACCTCAACCCCATCAAATTTGTGCTGGTAGCCTTGGAACTCTGGTTGAAAGAAGAGGAATGCAGACAGACTTGTTTGTTTTGTCCATCTCTTTTAATTTCAACAGCATCATGGTGAATCAAAGCACAACATTTTTGACATCTATCTTATACATTTCCAAACATAACAAGGCATCCTATATGGTAATCACATTAACGGTGATCAAGCCATCATCTACATCACCTGGATTTGATTACCATTGATGTGATTATCTTATAGGATGCCTTGTTATGTTTGAAAATGTTTTGAATTGTATGGAAGGTAGTTTGCAACCCCTGATGAAGAAAGATGTCAAAACACTGTGCTCTGATTCAACACAATGGATGTTACAATCCCAAGTTAACTGGACGAATTGGGGACATTTCCACAAAAATTCAACATTGGCCTCATGATTTGTGTTGCTTGCTGTTTGGCTCCTTGTGGGTGTCTCCCGTGCATCGACACAGACACCCACAGTCACACAAATGTCACATTAAAACAGAGACAAGCATGATCCTTTCAACGGTCAACCACAAACTACCACTGTCCTCCCTCTTCGAGCACACAGATAGCCAACCAAGCCAGCCCTCACTGGGTTCAATGCAGAGACAGCCTTGATTTGTCATTATTTATAGCCTGAGTAAAGCCACTCTCTAAAAGTAATTAGACTTTGGAAACAAAGAGAAAGGAAGAAGAGAGAGAAAGCAAGTTGCAAGAGCAAAAGAAAGAGAGAGAGAGAGAGAGAGAGAGAGAGAGAGAGAGAGAGAGAGACGGTAAATGTTCCCAGTCTCAGCCACAGCCTTCTGGGAATTGAATTAACCCTTTCCAATTTAGTGCTTATAAAGATAAAGTGGACTTGAAGAAAAGGCAGAGGGGAGCTGCATGAGATCCTCCAGCTCAGGTGGGTGTCCCCCTTCACATCACTGTAAAAGTAATGCCGCTCAGAGAAACACATAAACTGCACATATTGTGAAACGGTCGGGGGCCACAGTGAGAATGTATTGATACCATCCATCATTAAGCCTCACTGATATGTTTCCATCTCTTTCTGCTGTGATTCCTGGGTGTTTGTCTGGGTTCATTCGTCACCCTGGGGAGCTGATGGCTGCTGTGTGTCTGTGGCTAACGAGGATGATGGGGACCGGGTCACCTTGAGCGGTGCACAACAACAAAGGCTCTCCAGATACTGACTTTATCTAACTTTAACATGTGTGGCTTAACCTCAGCTGCTCAGCTATTTTTTAATACCTCCTCTAAAGGAAGGGATTCACACACACACATTTGCACACTCAAATCCACAGACCAAAACATGCTCGTCTTACAGGTATTTTTAGCACCTGAGAGAGACGAAGTGTCTGAGGAGTCATTTCTCTTTACACTTGGCTAGCAGCTCAGCTCACGACCAACCCGCTCCTCAGATAGCCCCCGTCATAATTAGGCTGGCAGACACTCAGTAGCTACAGTAATGGTGATAAAGTTGGGCAATTAAATATTCTGCTGTTCCAACACAGCCAGCCATCGGGCACTGCGCACACACTCGCTTATGTACCAAAAAAAAGTGTGTATTTGTGCGTGAGAGACAGATATAAAGACACATTGAGGGAGAGGGAGCACAGTGTTCTTTCACTGGGCGTACATGCAAATGAAAAGAGAGTGCTGCAAGAGTGGAAAGCACTAAAGACTGCTGACCTTTTAAAACAAAAAAGGGTACAGCGACACAACATAGAGGGCGATGCACTTTATATTGATGTATTCTTCAAGAGCCCGTCCATTGTCATAAACACATTTTCTTTCTAACTGCTCACTCCTCATCAGTTTGAAGTATGGGACTCACCGCCGGGCATTTCTTTAGGGAAAAAGTGGCCCACGACTGCAGGAAACTGTTCACATCAGCTCACAGAGGAACTTAGATTGTAGTGAACCGGGAGGAATGAACAAGGGACGCAGATATAGAGAGAAAGACAAATGCAGTTGTACACAGATGAAGGAGCAAAGGGAAAAAAACAAGCCCTTTGTGTTTCTCAATGCAGCTGAGCAATTCCATCTTCGAAGCTGCCTACAATCTATCATTTTATCACCAGCCCAGATGAACACGCAGTCTATTTTCTCTATCAGCATATTTAGGGTTTTCAAGGTCACTCCTGCATCAATATTCAAAGTATTCCAGATTCTAGATCAGTATTCATTTTGTACAAGCTTTTCTGTTTTACCTAAATACAATGAGGCCTGATTTAGGTACAGCTGCTGAGCACAGCGTCTCCCCTGATAGGGTCACGTGCACGGTTCTTCCAAAAAATGGGATCAGATCTCGAGACATCAGGGAGGAGGTGGAGGGGGGGGGGGGGCTCCCCTCTGTTTAGTCTCCAATCTAGTCCGTCCTCTCTCTCAGTTGTCTGTGTCACTCTCTCTGACAGCCTGAAGCACCGGTGTGTCTGACAGCCACCGGCGAACGCTCCGAGGGAGTGAATTCTGTATCTCTGTGGAGGAACTAGAGTCTGGATGTCCTGCTGCTGCCCAGACTATCAAAACTTGCAAATGCATGTTTATAAGTTGTCAGGAATACTGGGTGAGCTGCGGGAAACAATGTCTCGACACAGAAACCGAATTTGCTAGCATGCAGAACAAAGATGTACAAACGCGCATCCTGTCACTAGTCACAGTCATAAGTGTATGAGTGTATGTGTATATGAGCGTCCTGATAGGTTAAGAAGAAGGGCTCATAATGTGGTGAGTCCTAATTTGGCTGACAGTATTTGCTCTTAAGCCTCCTATCCTTCACTCCAACCTTCATTGTGTTTCTCTCCAGTGAGCCAATATAAGTTCAATTTTCATTAATGCTTCAGGATAAGCTTTAACAACAACAGAGAACAATGTGTAATATCTATACACAGAAAATCAAACTGTAACACAGATACAAGCAGCGCAAGTGCAAGCAATAACTGACTTTACATACATGCAGCAGGGGGTTTATGTACATTATTTGCATGTATACACACTTAAAAGTGTGTACGGTATATCATTGATGGCAACACAGAATTTAAATGTGGATGTTTTGTAAATGCTAGTGTCTTAATGGCCCAGTGTGTAGGATTTAGGGGCATCTATAGGCATAGATGGTATATACCATTCATAACTATGTTTTCATTAGTTTGTAATCACCTGAAACTAAGCATCATTTGTTTGTTTGCTGAATATCTCAACATATGGAGCAGGTCCTCTTCTGCCATGTTGTTCTACAGTAGCCCAGAATGGACAAATCAAAGTCAGCCTCTAGACAGGGCCATTTGCATTATCACATTGGCCACCGTAGTTCACCCATCACAGAGGAGAAGTCTATCAGACCCACACCCAGATCTGTACCTTTCTCCAATGCAGCTGACTCCCCAGTCGGAAAAAGTTGTGGCTTATTGGAATCGGCTTGCGAATGACATATATTGGAGGAAGGTTTGGATGCTTCCTCATAAATGCCTAATTGTGAATAAGGTTAAGGAGGTGTCCCTCAAAAGTATTCATAAATACTACCCTGCCAATCACTACATGTAGAAATATAAAAACGACATTAACACAAACTGCTCTTTTACACCTTTTCTGACATTGTTATCACACCAAGAAATTCTGGAAGGTCTTTTGCAGATTTATCATGGACCATATCTCTGAAGACTTAACATTATTATGGGAAAATGTGGTGTTTGGTTTCCTTAAGTGCCCCAAAAAAAGACAACAAACATTTTTATAATTGACCTGGTAATGATCCTGGCAAAGTATTTTATCCATAAATGTAAGTTCAGCAATAATAAACCTCATGTTGGTGTTTTTTTCCTAAAGGACGTTGACCACTATATGAAACTGCTCTTTGATTCCACCCACAAAAAGGATATTAAGACACTTGACATCTGTAGGTCTTATAATATCTTTGTGTAGTATGTTATCCCCCTTGCTTTCTGTTTCTGTTATTGTATTTACTGTTGTGTTTGTGTACTCTTAAATGTATACTGAGTCTTTTGTACACTGTGTTGTTTTAATAAAGGATGACTTAAAAAAAAGCACACAGGAGAAGTTTCAGTTTTGCAACCTCACCACTAGATGTCACTAAATCCTACATACTGGACCTTTAAACTACATTCTGTGAGGTGTCTGACAGATATAAGATACATTACACATATTTGTGCATATTTGGGATACATAGGGCTCTTTTTATGTTCCAAAAACTGTGACATTTTCATGAAAGACATGGTTTAAAATATCCAAAAAGAGACAAGACAAAGGTGCAATGCTGAAATCTATGGCCTCAAATATTTGACTGTGATTTTCCTGATTTTTTTTTTCCCAGTTTTGATTCCTTGCTATCTAAATGTTAAAATAATTTGTGCTCAAATTCTATTTTTACTGTCTCAGAATGTTTCTAAGATTCATAGGCTCACGAAAAGTGACATAAAAACCACAGAAATTATTTCTTGGCATCATTTCATAAGCTTGTTTGAGTCCTAAGAATATCACGTCTCGCACTCACTGGCTCTGCTGCGCACTGAGCAATAAAGTGGGCATGTCGTGAGAAGTAATAATGGCAATAAAAATATAATAAAAAAGACTAAATGCACACACTCACAGAGTGGACCTATTTGTGAATTTTATTTCACCAAGTCACGACTCTCTAAATGTGATTTTTTTTTTCCCCCTTTCCTGTTATGAAGCACCTCGGGGGCTGACTCAAAGGGAAGGAGAGGCCTGAAACATATTTTGTCACTCCCAGTTATTTAGCTCACTGACGCTGGCATGCTGACAGGCAGCAAAGGAAACCACCTCTCTCTCCTTCACCTCCACCACCGTAATCAACTCCGTCATATCTGACCATCATTTCCATCAATCCCTTGCAACACTCCCCCCCCCCGCCTTCACTTGCTTCCCCTTTTGGAAACCGTCCCCCCACCCTCGGCTTTCTAAAAAAGAAAAATCCCCAGTGTCCCACCAGTCTGGGTGAATGAATGTCAGTCCAATCATATCCACCTACATCCTGCATTTAACTCACAAATCACAGGCATGAAATATTCCCACAATGATGAGGACGAAGTGGTGGCAGGTCAGGAGTGAGAGGATGTGTGTGAGGATGAGTAAGAAACTGTGAAAAAAAAAAGAGAAGGAAAAGTTTTATGTCAAGGATTAGTCTGCATTAATTCAGAGTGAAGTGGCAACAGAGAGGACAGAAAGGTGTAAGTGAGCACAAGAGCAGCTGACACGGCCAATCCAACCCTATAATTCACCTTGAAAGACCCCCCGCTGCTGTCACGAGGGCTGACAGCGCAACACACCACTGGGAAAGACCTGGTGGTGAGCTGGGAGGATGTTGGATGCGAGATGAGGTAGGAGAGGACAGAGAAGGGACACAGAGACAGAGCAGGAGAAAGGATAGAAGCAGGGAGGAAAGGTGGAGAGCAGAATGGTAATCCCTGTGATTCACGTTTGCATTCAGACAGAGCAGAGGTCTGCGGCTACCTGGGGAGCAGGGGGAATAGGGTGGCATCAATCAGAAACACATCTGGAGGAAAAGAGGAAGAGAAAAAATGGGGAGGGAGGTGAGAAGAGAAAAAGAGGAAAAAAAAACAGAGATGAGATTCAGGGAGGGTGGAAACGGGAGGTGTGTGTGTGGGGGGGGAGCAATATGGAAATGTCAGCACTCTTAAAGTCAGAAGACAGCACTTTCCTTCCATCAAGCAGCCATTCTGTCAAGTCCACGGGGACAGAGCAGGGCCAGTGCCAGCCAGTCAACCGGCCCACGATGAAGGCCATATATATTACATGCCCTGCCCACACAACACTTGCTCAAATCCAAAGCGGCAGAGCTTCGAGTCAGCATTAAAAAAGTCTGACACTTTGTTGCAGAGGGTACAAGGAAATGACCTGAGACGTCAAAGCAAACACCAGTCAGGATGTAAAACAATGCTTTTCATACAGCGATACAAAAACACTTGTAACACACACCCAAGAATGTGAAAATACAATCTCAGGGCGTGATGCCCGGCATTAAAAAAACAGAGCTTTAAATACTCAACAATGGCAAAGTGCTGATTCAAACGGTGGTGCTGAAATAACTTTGCTCAGCAGGGTGCTGCTGACTGCTCTGATCCCCACTGACAATTGAAGCCACCAGTTGGACTGCTAAGCACGGATTAAACACAGAGGAAAAGTCATCACAAAGACACGGACATATCACCTTGCTGAAGCGACGGTAGTCTGTTCAGCTGATTTGATTACAGAGCTTACAGTGAGGTGCAGAGAGGGAGAGCGCCTGAAGCCTCGCAGAGCAGAAAAGGGAAGGCCAAACACATCTAGGGCAGAAGAAAGGAGAGCTTATCGGCACACTTCCCTTCATGGTCCATCAGCAGATTTCATTCCAATAAGTGAAGTGGACCTCTTCTAGTGTTTCCAGGCGAGTTAACAGACCCGTGCTGGGAGCTGCTCTGGGGTCCAGAGGGGGCTATGTGGAGCAGAGACAATAAATCCCACCCTGTGTCAGCTATCTAAGGGCTATAGATCACGGGGCTGATGAATATTTGATGGCCGATCTTCACCAGGAAATCAAAACTGCTACATCTTGGAGGATCATCTCACTCCTACTTAGGCTCATGATGATTCTGCTGCGTCCCCTCTGTGCTGAAACACATTTTCCACAGAAGCTGCTCCACCTTCCAGCTGGTCCTGTGTTCATATGAGCAGGAGGGGGCTCTTTACAGGACAGCAAATAGGAGGTTTATGACCCCGTGTGCTATGTTGCCACCTTATATACAGCCAAATTGAATCACGCTCAGTGTGGTATTGCCATTATTTCAAGGGTAATACACTGAAGTGCCACAAAGTGTGCAGGTGATTTCTCGTTCTGTGCTTCAACGTGAAAAAATCATTTCAGAACTGAGCTGTGCTACCGCGTGAAGTTTAAATTACAGCACTCAGAACGATGCAGGAAAGACTTGGTCACTCAGCTGCTTTCAAACGAGGCCTGAACAATTTAATAAAGTAAGCACGTTAGTGAGCAATAGAGAATAAGATATGGAACCTAATAACAGAGAGAGACACAGGGAGACAGCCGAGGGCTGGAGAACCTGATTCACTAATGTGCTCCATGTAATACTGTATATCCTGACAGGGGTGTGAGGAGGGCTTTGTGGGTAAGCCCTCCTGGGTTTTCTCTTTCCTCTCCATCTCTCCTCTCATTACAGGTCATTACATGATGACACTGATGATGAACTTCCTGCTGATCGCCGTTACCTTGGCACGCTGTTTGTTTGTCTTTAAAGCGGTCAATAAATTAAAGGAGCCACAGACGACTGCATGCTCTCATTTCCACGATTATTTATCAATCTCTTCATGTAAGTATTCCCTGTCTCGTTTTACGTCCGTGTGTCACGCGCACATTATGTTCTGTATCAGCTTGTTTCAACACTTCAAGGTTTTGATGCACGGGTTTAATCACCTATTTAACACTGGGTGAGACACATTTCCAACTGACACATTCTGCGACCCTGCAACCCTTGAGGGGGCCTTGGGGGAATTCCCCACTAGATATATTTCTAGAAACTTAACAGCTAAACCAACATTTTAGAGCATTTTAAAACAAAAATCTTAGTTCAGGGGCTCTTGATGTTTTGATGGCTGAATGCCATTTAAGGGAGCCAGCATATGACTGAGGGCCGCACAGGCAAAGTGCAGTCTTTTTTAATGACATGTACTGCTATACCACGGGTAGGCAACCTGTGGCGCCGGAGCCACATGTGGCTCTTAAGACCCTCTTCACTGGCTCCCTGTGGCTTTGCCATAAAATTAAACTGAGTAAGGGTTATTTTCTAACTTTCAGATTTTCAGTTGTCTTTGTTGTAGGCCTAGAGTGGTTACTGCATCCCACAACTGTAAAAATGTTGCCTATACATCTAATTAAAAAATGCTTTAACGTTTCAATGTGCGTCATATGTCTACGACCTGGTGCCTTTACTCTAAAGTTTGATGAACTTCAGTAGCTGTGGCTAGCCTAGAGTCTCTCTAGCAAGGCTAGCTATGGAGTCCAAAATCATACCATTTATCATGGCTACAAACTGTGAAATATGGTTAAATATGGTGGAAGTAAAGTCGTGCTTTTTCCTCAGTTCCAAAATATTTGTAGCTCCAATGAAGGTCATGACACTCATACATTCACCGATCACTGATCAGCCAATCACTCAGTGCATTTAGGCATAGAAACATGGTCAAGACACAATACCGTGTGGACAGATTCATTTGCTTTCACCAACAACGCTGCAAAGTTAAAAGCACTAAATAATCATAAACAGCCCACAGCAGAGGAGCCACCTTGTAGTAAATCATATTAATGAATGTTCATTAAGACCTATTTATAATGTTGATGGGCTAATTTAGATTTAATAAGCTGTTACCTTTATTCAAATAGGTTTTGCAGCTCCAGACATTTTGTTTTTCTATTATGGCCAATAATGGCTCTTTTAATAGTAAAGGTTGCCTACCCCTGCACTGTACCATGACTTTGTTTGAACTTTTTAATGACATTTTTATGACTTTACAAAAACTATGACAATCGACAGTTACATAGCCTTTAGTAGCATAGCACATTTTTTCTTTATATGTGTCTTTTATCTAATTAGGGGCAGCATTTTGAGCATTTTTGAATATTGGGCGCAGGAATGTGTAATTACGACCTAGTTTTGATGTTTACATTGAGTAAAAAATAAAAGCCAAGATCATTAGATGTCTGATTTTGTCTCATTTTTGCACATTTCCCCAAATTCAACCTGACATATTTGGCATCTTTCGGAAACTTTTGGATAATTCTAAACTTTAGGAGTTTAGAATAAAGTTTCTACAATGTGTTTGTAATGAGTGGTCTATCAAAGGGTCACTGCTTGTTATGAGCTATTACAGTACAACACCAATATTTCAGTAAACAGCCCTCATCAGGTCAAACTATAGGCTAGTGAAGTGCGTCTTTTGCAGCGCTGTTTTAATAAGAACTCATGAAAACGGGAACATCGTGTGCTGCCACTTAACCTCAAAGAAATTTAGCCTTCATACTGTTTGGGTGAGCTGTTACTTTTCATAACTTGGCATCTCTTACATTTTAATCTGGAAGCTCAAAGACCGGACCTCTGCCCTCTGTTCAACTACCTCAATCTAGATTCTAGATATCAAAAACTCAGATTACTCATTACTGTTAACAAGACGTGCTCAATTATTCAGCAGTTGTCACTGTAACATGAGACTACACGGATGGAAGAAGCCAGGAAGGCTGTGGTGCATCCAATGCCTGGCACAGATTTCAGAGTCCTGGTAGGTGCATGATAAGGTGTAGGATGGGCCAAAGCCCACACCTCCGTGACCAGGAGCCCGATCAAATTACAATGACTGATAGCAGTCGATCACAGATAGCGTCAGCGCAGTGCCTCTAGAGTTTTTCCTATCAGCATCATTTGCACATCTAAAAGAGTAAGCGAAATTCAAAATACATTATGTGGGAAAATTACATTTTTTCTTTGAGTGACAGTTTTAAATTAAATTCATTTGTGTACAGCGAGCTGTTTAGGATGTATGCATCTGTGCTGTCCTAATGACCTATGTGGGAGTTCATACAAGCCATCTCAGCAGGATAATTCAATCCACATCTCCTGAAGGCGCCTCGCTCCAGTCGGGGCTAAAGGGGAGAAGGAATTCTGTCTTGCCACACAGGCATTGTAGTAATTTCATGGCACATTGGTCCATGATGTGGTAACCTGCTGGTTTCAAATAAATCAAAGTCAGCAGGTTTGGTAAAATGACTCCCAGTGGCTCTGTCAGGAAGTGATGTTTCCCATCTCTGACTTCATATCACCTTCTTAAATCCAGACAATGAACACCATAATATAACGTTTATATTACAGGCTGCAACATTTGCAACAGGTACATGAACACAGTTAATCACATGCATGTTTTCCTCATTATCTCTGGTCTGCTTGTATTTTCATTTGGACCTTTTGCACTTGTGCTTATGTCCAACCAACAGACAGACTGCAGTTGTTTAGCTATAGGTCTCCTGTGATCAGCTGATAGTGGTTTGCCTTTAAGTTAAAAACTGACACGGTAGACTGGACCAACATTACAGGAGGATACAGCATCTGCAGAGAGGATAACTTCCGAAGTTGTGACATAAATAACACACCTGTATCGACGATTACGCGTTGAACTTACATTACGCAGCGGTACCTTAACACCAAAAGACATGCAAGTCATTCTCTACAGTATTACGCATCGCAGTCGTTTATAAATCCACATCAGGACACGGAGTTTTCTCGATGTCAATGTGCTGATCTGTCAGAATGCAGCCACTATACGCGGTGTGATTGCAGATATTGGCCAGAATCCTGCACAAACCTGATCAGGTGTCCCGTATTGTGTCCGCGGTGTCCGAACAGCTGCAGCCTCAAACTTTGGGATGCGCTCGTCTCTCCTCCTCCTGATGCTGCTGCTGCTGCTGAGCTTTGAGAGGAGACACGACGGGAAGCAAGCAGAGCCTCTTAAAGCTCCCCACCCACTCCGGCCTCCCAGGGCGCACAGCCAATCACAGAGGTGGTTTCAACGCAATAATACATAAATAAATCATACATAACACAGATGTCTATAGTCAACAAAACATCTGCATTTGCTCCAGTGTGTTCTGATGAGATACATTTTAAAGCTATTACAACACAATGAACTTCCCATAGAAATGTATCCCTACTGTCTTATAAGCAGGGTACAATTCCTCTTGTGTTTGGGACTGTACTCTACTTGGTACTGGTACTGGGTTGGACCCCTTTTGCCCTCAGAACTGCCTTAATTCTTCGTGGCACAGATTCAACAAGGTGCTGGAAACATTCCTCAGAGATTTTGGTCCATATAGTATCATGCACTTGCTGCAGATTTGTCGGCTGCACATCCACAATGTGATTATCCTGTTCCACCACATCCTAAAGGTGCTCTATTGGATTGCGATCTGGTGACTGTGCAGGCCATTGGAGTACAGTCAACTCATTGTCATGTTCAAGAAACCATTCATTAATTCCTTTATTTTCCGTAACTGCTTATCCTGTTGAGGGTCATGGGGGCCTGGAGCCTATCCCAACTGACATTGGGCAAGAGGTAGGGTACACCCTGGACAGGTCGCCAGACTATCAATAGATAGTAATACATATAGAGACAGACAACCATTCACGCTCACATTCACACCAATTAACCTAACCTGCATGTCTCTGGATTGCGGGAGGAAGCCGGAGTACCCAGAGAAAACCCACACTGACATAGGATGAGCATGTAAACTCTGCACAGAAGGGCTCCCCCACCATGGGTTTGAATCCCCCACCCTGGGTCCAAACCAGGAACCCTCTTGCTGTGAGGCAACAATGCAAACCACTGCACCACCATGCTGCCCTCATTCAGTTCTCCAGTTTGAGATGATTTGAGCTTTGTGACATGGCACGTTATCCTAATGGAAGTAGCCATCATCAGACATCAACAAAGTTTCGCTTGGGGGCAAGGTGAGGAATATCCAGGCCCTGGTTAGATGGAGGGAAGTTTACCACAGTTCATTTACTACCAACATTGTTAACAAAGCTGGTTGAAAATTGACAAAGTCCCTTTTTGAAGTGCATCCCCCATTTTACTAACCTGGATATCCAGATGCCAAATTCGAATTTGCTCTGCACGGGGATCTGGCCCCCACGAGCAGAGCCTGCTGAATCGCCATCGGACCAATCAGCTCAGTCTATCTGGCAGAGGCGGGCTCTGGGCGGGCGTAACATGATGATGACAGCGCTGCGCCGTAGGAGTCAAAAAGTAAACAGCCAAGATGGCAGCTGCTGAAGAACCGTGTCCATTCAATTTAGCTTTGGAAGAAACACTTAGCCAACAACACCTATCTTTTTCCTTGAGAGAGGAACAGAAGACTGCCCTAGAAGCCTTCGTTTCCAGGAAGGACGTTTTTGCTGTTTTGCCGATGGGATACGGCAAAAGCATAATATATCAGTTAGCCCCACTGGTCGGCAAACAAATGGGGCTTAGTGCAATGAATATGTCACCTTGTTTTTTGCTCTGACTGGCCATCGTGCTATCCAACTGCGTGCGGCAGCATTTAATATGCCTCAGTTAGTGCTGCCTCTTAGGTAGGAAGGGTGTATCGGTGAGGGCCAGACTCAAATTCTTTCTAGATTTGAGTCTGGATTTCCAGGCTACCATTTTGCACTACCCCCTCCCTTCTCATAAATAACGAGCAGTTCCTTATCTTCTTGAATTCACACCAATATATGGCAAGACAGCTTACATACAGTTTCTCTCTTTAACCCAACTGTCCCCCATAAAACAATGGCAGGTAGGAAGTAGTCACTCTTTCTCTTACTTGAGGCTAATAGGACATGAAATAGCAACTGAAATGTACACATGAAAAATTATAAATAAAATAACAGCACAAGTGCCATAAATTGTAAAGGAATAATTACTGTAGCGTATGTAATAATACAACTTAATTATGCAAGTTACTCTTGCTAAATATACATCTTTCCACAGTATTCTGTAACATCAAAAAATAGTATGGTGACATGATTAAAATAATCCAAAGATATAATGTGTACACTAAGTACAGTTACAGCAATATTACATACTGTGCTCTGCATGGATAAACTCAATATTGTGCTTCACAGACACACAATGAGTGGGTGCTTCCTGGGGTGCCATTAACTGACAATTAATGACTTTGTGTCGTTGTTTTAACTGTCTACTGCACAGCCCAGACTAGACTGTAACATCAAAACACTGCAGGCCTTTAATGTGCATGTGGTGCAGGAATATGATGAAAATCTATCTGTGTCTCTGTGAAATAATATATAATATATGAAATAAATATAATAATAAACAAGCTTTTTTATGCGGTTCTGTTACACAAAGCTTGTGATGTAGAAACAGTCCAACACCTGAGCGCGTCTCACAGTTAATGTGACGTCATACAAATGGCTCATCCACGTTTCTCCTCTTGTCTCAAACCATTTTGTTCTTGAAAGCAGCTTAAGTCACATCCTCCTATTCCACTTCTTTCAAAGTGCTTCCATTGAAAGAGGCACCTTAAAAGTGTTGCCATGGAGTTTCAAGTGAGCTCACACCTCCATTTTGAACCACTGCAAAAAACAACAACCTTGAAAGTCTTGAAGCACAACGCAAAAAGCACTCCTTGTCCTCTCAGTTACTCCACCACGCTGATCCACACCATCTCTTCATTCCCCTCCTCAGCTCATTCTTTCCCGACTATACACCTCATCCCTTCCTCCCTCCATTCCTTAAACTCCACCTGACATGTTCTGCCCTCTTCCTGCTCTTCCAGTCCATGTGGTGTCCATGTGGGGGAACCAGTGGCATCTGTGCAGTCTGTTGCCACCTGCTGCCAGCCCTCCACCCCACTGCCAGGTGCTACTGGCACTTGGCCCATGCTCCCAGTAGAGTGGGTCAGGGCCCAAGTGTCGGGGCAGGTGGGAAACGGGAGCAAGAAAGCAGCGGCAGACGTTGTGTACGTGTGGAGAGACTTTAATCAGATTTATTGCTGTAATTCTTTTGGTCCTGACAGACTCACCTCTACAGTAGTTATGTAATTGATAATGGACTTTTGCCAAACTGCTTCCTGGAACATTATTTTGCCAAGAAATAAGAGCTCACTGATGCTCCATTTGGAAATATTACCAAACCACTGCATCTACTGTAGGACTCTAATGTGATTTTTCTCTACTGTGGTTCATCAGCGAGTGGCAGAGGGACAGAATTTGAAAATGTGTAACGTGTCCAGTTGGAAACAAAAGATGCAAACCAACCCAAACTGAGGTGTTAAGAGTTTTGTTTCCTCCAATATACAGATGGGTCATAAATTAAAGGTAAACAAGAGAAATTAGGAGAAATAACAAAAACAGATGCTTCCACACAGAGTCACTGCACGGTAAAATTAAACAATTAACACCCAGTCATGCTCTGTAGTGTGTATAAAAATGATTTGTGGCCAAATGTAATCCAACTGAATATCTATGGGAGATTTTGGACGGAGATTTTGGACCACATTTTAAGGCCCAGACACATCAAAAGAACCAACTGTGATGAAGGCCGACTGTTGCGTTGCCCTATGTCATATGTGTCTCTGCCAAAAAGTTGCACTTGAACACATCGCAAAGACTACAGCTGACGGCCAACTAGCATGTAGATTTTGCGCCTATGAGAGGAAATAACTCTCCATACCAACAGGCAGTCTGTATTCGTCATTCAAAAAAGGAAAACTGGAAGACTAGGACAGATTCAAGATTCTAGTTTGCCAGTTAGCACATTAACAACACAACCCAGTGTTGAAAGAACAATGGATATTTACCGTGAGCAAGTGAACAATAACACAAACAATTAAAGCCCTTCTTGCAAAAGGACTCAATGGCTATAAAAATATAATCTTACCCAAAATAAATGTTTCAATCTCACTGCCACTTGACTTGACAGTCATTTATTTGCTTCCATTCTTCTTCTCATGTGCTGAGCTGAACTGCCAATCCAAGTTATGTCATTTACTGACGGGCTCCATCATCTCCAATGCCGATTCAACTTGACACATGACCAAAACTATAGGGTCATAGATGCTCACTAACGGCCCGACATTGACTGACAGCCAACTGTCGGCTTGGTGAGTCAGCGCCCTTGAGGTGCTTTCACCCTGCTCTGTTTGGTGTGGTTCAATTGAACTCAAGTTCGTTTGCCTCCTAAGTGCAGTTCATTTGGGCAGGTGTGAAAACAGCAATCACACGCACTAAAGCAACTAGGCCGAGACCTTCTTGAAGAGGTGGTCTCGGGGTGGTTACAAATAAACTCTGGTGCAGTTCATTTGTGGTGAGAACGTGTTCCAACCTCAATCTGAACCAACTGCAGTCACATGACACATTGTTTGGGTTAAACATGAGCATGTTACAGTCCTGGAGGATTATTAATGTGCACCTCCTCCTGTACTGCCTTAATATGCACATTCACCACATCCAATGCATCAAAAGATTGTTTTCTAGTTGGAGCCGCGCCTCGTTTTCAAACTGTATGGTTTGACTAAAATGAGCAATGACAGCAATACAGTCCACGATGACCAGCGCTAAAATCAACCTGCGTAGTCGTCCCTCCATTGTGACATTAGAAAGTGTCACATTTATCCTGCAAGTGTACTCTTCTTCAATGTTTTGTTTACTTCCTGGATTTTTCCCGCATGGAAATTCTGACCAATCAAGAGCAGCTTTCTAAAGCAAGGCATTTTATCTGGTCCACTTGTAAATGCTGCCATGAGAACACAAACTAACTCTAGGCAAATATGCAACTTTGTAACAAAATTAGTCCCTGATTCAGACCAAAGGAGACAACTCTGGGTCTGAAAGCACCCAGCACTCCCTACCACCATCATCAAAACATCAAATAACGGTATAACTTTTGGAAGAATGGTTTTCATCCCTGTGGTAAAGTTCCAGAGATTTGTAGACTTGATGCCAAGGCATTCTGAAGTTGTTCTGGCATCAGGTAGCGGCCCAGCAGCTTACTAAAACACTTTATGTTGGTTTTTCTTTTAATTGGTCACCTGTCTGTACATTTCCTCTGTTTAATCTCACTAGTTTCTGAGTGGAAGCCAACAGTTTGCAGGAAGGACATGTTACTGAACAATGTCAAATATTCCCCGCTGGTTCATCTCACGATGGCGAGAGTGTGTGGGCTGACACTGCGGAGTGTTCAAACCTTTGACAACCCAGCTGGACGTACATCTATTATCACTGCGCTAATTCTAATTAAAGCAATTTTCTCTTGGAACAAAATGGCAGCTTCACATCAGGGGCTGAAAATGTCCATGTATTTTAAAGTGCGCATAAGTGTGTGTTCATCCTCTGTGGAGTGGATGTGTTGGTGTGCGCAAGTACATTACGAATGTGGAGTGTGTCACTTTCCCAGGTGTGTTTGTCCAAATGTGTGGGTGTGTGTAAGAGCGTGTGAATGGAGGTGGAGAGCCCATATCTGGCATGTTGATTAAAATCTGCCGGCTTGTTAACCTGAAAGGGATATGTGTATGATTTTGTCTGTGCGTGCATAATGCTCCTGTACACAAGTGAAAAATTCATCTTTTCTGTTTTTGTGGGTGTGATTATGTGCGTCTGAGTGTATGTGTGTGTGTGTGTGTGGGTGGAGGGGCAGGTGGCCATGACCAATCAATAAGCCTGATAATGAGATCTGAGGGGTGTCATTATGGTGGCCCCTCAGGCGTACAACGCCTCCTCTTCCGTAAAGAGCGTCGTTGTCTCCTCTCCTCCGAGCAAACACGCACCTCATTAACCTTTCGAGCCAACACAACACCAACCAGACGCCATTTACTTTTCTCGACATGTAAGCAAATAATAAACCCCTTTTCTCTCATCTGAACACATAGTTGTGATTTCTCTAAAAGTTAATCCGTCCGGTTCTGTGTTGTGTTTCAGCAGCAGATTAGGGGTTTTACATAAGGCTGAGATTTTCTTCAACTTACAAAGCGTTACAGTAAAGAAGTCTGTGATGAGATTTCAGCATTGTTTACTTAATCATCAGTCTGGAGCACAAAATCCGCTCTAATACACTATCTGTTAACGTTACCAAATAAAGTGGTTTCCGTGGTGCTGACAGTCAAACCTCGGAGCACTGTGTGGCATTGTGTGACTGACAGCAGTGGAAATTACTTTCTGAAAATATCCCACAACAATTCGAGCATTCTCACCACCAAAATAAACCGTACACAATCTAATCATGCTCATATTTACAGTAGAAACCCAATTAGGCATTACACCATATGCAGACTTTTTTGTGAGCAAACTGTGCAGCTGTGATGACGGAGTATGTGTGAGGGGGGGTTTTCATGCCAAGCGTGACAATTTTCTCCTCCTCCCTCAAGTCAGCTTTCCCTCATGGCAGTAATCCCTCCCATGTCGAACACCAGCACATGGATTATCACAATAATATGCAGAAAAATCAGTGGCCGCTGTTTTCAAAGTGAAAGTGGAAAAGTCAACAGGGTGTCTGAAAGTCATTAAAACCTCTGGGAATCAGCGCTGTTTTGTAGCCAGTGACCTTCAGAGCCATGTCAGTTCCCCTGTGGTGTGTTAGTGTGTATAAGTGTATGTGTGTGTGTGTGTGTGTGTGTGTGCTCTTTACTGTAGGGGTTTGGCTGATTGAGTAGTACAGAGGAACCTTGCTAAATTGAGTGTAGAGAAACTGTCCTGACATCAGAAGGACACAGGTCTGGTCCCTGAAAAGGAACACTGTGGGTGCACCAGCAGACCATGTGTGGTACCAAAGCGCTCCTGAGCACAACATTTAACTCATCCATCGTGAGCTGTTGAATAAAAACATAGACTAAACGCGCAAATATAAATGAAATTCAGCAAAAATGCTTCCCTGGCTGAAACACAGTGCTCGATCAGCATATTTTCCACCATGCATTGACACGTATTCTGAACCAGAGGAGGATTAGATGTCTAATTACACGTAGCTATGAACTCAGAATTTCAAACACTTTTCAAAGAGTGATTCAGCTTTGCTGATATTTGTATATGTTTGATGTTAAACCAAGAAAGATCAGCAGCTGGAAAACTGTTTGAATGTGTGTGTGTGTGTGTGTGTATATGTGTGTGTCTTTGTGTGTCCTCTGCTGTCGGGGCGGCAGAGAGCAGAGGCTACGTGTCCCCGGTGGTTTCCCGCAGGCTGCAGGGGAGGTGATCGGTGAAAAGGGTTTAATCGTTCCCCCTCAGTCATGGCTATGGAGCAACATTCATCATGCACTTTCACAGCCTCACCCTGAATTGTCCCAGTGCCACCACTGTGCAAGCTCGCACACCACGTCCCAGTCCCTGACGCACACACACACATACACACACACACTTTCACCTATCAGTCCCCGACCAGCTCCTCTTCGCTGTTCCACACTTCACGGTCAATTTAATATTCTATTTTTGTTTAATTACTCTGTAAAATGTCTGGCCAGGTTGATCCAAGGTCTTAGCTTAGTGTGAGTGTGTGTGTGTGTGTGTGTGTGTGTGTGGCTCAGAATAACTAAGCAACTCAGATGTAAACATGGCACTTTGATTGTACAGTTATTGTGGCAAACAAACCCACCATCACTATGAGGTAATATAATACAGTGTGTGTTTTTGATCTTCACTGATGTTCATTTTCTCCTTCATATTTCAAGAGTGCTCCACCAATTTAACATTGCACTCCTATTACACTGTAGCACTTGCAATGAACAGACTGCAACGAAATCGATGCAGAAGAAACAGAGTTATTCTGTCTCTGTCCAAAACCTGGTGCCTATATTACCCACAATGCAACTTGGCTGCTGACATTTTGGTTGTAGGGGACTCCCTAAAAATATATTGATATATATAAACATATATGAAATATATTTGCCTTATGTCCATTTTCAGGTAGTAGTTGTCAAGTTCTGTCTGTTGTCTTCTTTCAAAATACAGTTCTGTTTTTACAGGAAATTTTTACATACAGTCTCTTTCAAAATAAAGGCACTATGTCAGTACAACACAAATTGATATTTTTTTCCTCCAACAATTAACACACAAGGTCAGGTTTAGGCAACAAAAGCATGTGGTTAGATTTAGGAAAAACAGAACAGCGTTTGGCTTAATAATCTTACGGGCTGTGAACACTGCTCTCCTGAGTCAAAGTCAGTGTTTGTTGGACGGCTTTTTTCGTCAGTGTCTGACACTACAAGTCACTGCCCAAGTGCCGGATTTCGACGACTTCGGAGTGAGACTGGGTTGATATGTCCTCATGCTTGACATGTACCAAATAAACTGCTTTCAAATTGTATGTGTGATTTATTCAGTCTAGTTTGCCTTATTTTCCAGACTTTAAAAATAAAACTAGTACACTCAGTCCAACTTCTTATTTTCATCAAACTGAAATAATTCAGGATTTGTGTTCTGAATAGAATAAAACAGACTTTGTCATTGCACAAAAAGTACAACAAACTTTGCTATGCCATACTTGAAATATAAAAAATAGAAAATAGACAGTAAATACACAACACATACATGTACACAATCATCCAAATCAATAAATATCCATCCATCCATCCATTTTCTAACTGTTTATCCTCTTGAGGGTCGCAGGGGCGGCTGGAGCCTATCCCAGCTGACACTGGGCAAGAGGCAGGGTACACCCTGGAGAGGTCACCAGACTATCACAGGGCTAACACATAGAGACAGACAACCATTCACACTGACATTCACACCTACGGACAATTTAGAGTCACCAATTAACCTGCATGTCTTTGGACTGTGGGAGGAAGCTGGAGTACCCAGAGAAAACCCACGCTGACACAGGGAGAACATGCAAACTCTGCACAGAAGGGCTCCCACACCCGGGATCAATAAAACTATTTTTAAAAAAACATTAAAAGCAGTATCTGCATGTTAACAAAGGTGCACGCAAATTATCTTGTTAAGTATGACGGTCACAGAGCTTACTAAAGTGCTCATTGCTGTGTCCTGCAAAATCACGCCCATTCAGGTGGAACACCAAGTTTTTAGGGAGTCCCTCGGTGGTAGATTCAGGTGTGTAGCTTCAAGTAAAGATGAGGAGCAGGCTACAGAGGTCTGGTAAGCTCACTTCTTTTCAACTCTACACCTCCATATTTTTCCCATTTTCAGACTTGTAGCCTTCAGCCTCAGAAATGCCCCAGTTGTTCACTGTTTTTCCGCAGCTCCCTGTGGAGCCACAAAAGGCTTCAAACTACTTTTTCCCCTTTATCTGCTGTAGTAGACTCCAGAAGACCTGTAAACAAACTTTGGTGTACAATGTGGGCGGAGTTCCCCTCTCAATGCAACAACTACAGATCAATACCTTGAGGCTGTCCATCACTCCCCATTCACCCTCAACAGCATGGTGGGAAAATGAGTTTTTAATGAGACATTAGCTCAACCCCTGACCTTGGTGAGAGCATTCTGAGGATTTATTTTCTGTCCCCAGCAGGAGCGTGATGTGGTTAAATGCATGACGCTTAGTTATTCATAAGAGCTTTAATTATGCATGGATGTTCAACAGTAGTAAACAGTCCTTGAGTGGAGTGAGAAAACAAGTTCCCCTTTTTCTGTGCGTGGTGTGATTCTGAGCCCGGGGGTATTTATTATTCCCAAACTTAAAGCAAAATGATTGATGACCGTTTGATATGAGCTTTGGAAATTAAGTGTAAAGCTGTAAAGGTCTGATCACGCTGCAGAAGTAGACAGTGATTGGAGGAGTTTGTCAGACTGGGCTGCCAAAATCATTTTGTACTGCTACTCATGGTGTAATTTTCCTTCTAGGAGAACAAGAGAGAGCAAGTGAGAGAGACGGAGGGGCTGGGGGGGGGGGACTGAATTAAATTAAAATGAGAGGACACTTGGTTCAGATAACAGAGTCTGATGGAGCCAGTTGACTGATGATGCACCGTTTCAAATTTTCTCCACACGATTAGCATCGCCAGAGGATTAATTCTGGCTACATTTAAAGTGATTGATCATTCCTATAAATTAATGAAACAAATAGTAAATATATTAATAACAAATGAGGGATAAGCCTTGCCAGAAAGGCAACCAGCCATGGTGCTGCAATGCATCACTTTCAAATTTGTCATTTGCATTTTTTACAAGATATGCTGCTCCACAGTATCACACACACACGCACACACGTACTTATGACTCCTTTTAACACTTACTGTACTTTCTCATGGGGACTCACTCGGTCGATGAGTCTGTATGGCCTGTTTAACCCTTCACTTCTTCACTTGAAGTCCAATAAGTCAATACCAACCTACACCAGTGATTAAACACACAAGGTCAGGGATCAATCTCTTCTAATCCATGTAACACCTTAAAATATTGAAGGTAAAACGCCACGCAGAGTTTCTCCTACACCAGTGAAGATATCAGGTTTCGATCAGCTGAGTGACTGACTTCCGCCAATCGGCTGATGGAGGCCGACTGACACTGGAGAGGAGACGAGTGCAGTACTCCCGAGCCACACAGACAGCGAGACAGGAAATTACATGTGCGAGCCGGCATCGCTTCACCGTCAGTGCTGCTCTGCATCCAGCCTGCATTAAACAGCATGTCCACTCATCACACTGACTTCACATCAGCACAGTGAAAAAGCAATTACTGGACCGAGCTTGTGATGACAGCCGACTAATGAAAATGGAAATTTTGCATGTAATTATGAGCATTTTAAAAAATGAAGTGATGGTGGACATGAATGATGACAGAATAATGAATTCATAATTTTCTCTTGATTCTGGAATCACCATATTCATTCATTTATGGTTTTTTCATATCATTAATAAATTCATAAAAATCTTAAATCACAAATATTTTTTAACTCAGTCCTGTTTTATTTAAGACTTGGAGTTGGAGAGAACTTCCCAGAGAACTTTCCAAGTGTTTACCTCTGTGTTTGTGTCTGACTCATTTGTACCTGTAATGATTCACGTCAGGAGGGAACACCACATTAACACATGGTGAGGAAAGCCTGTACTTAGTGTTGAAAAGGTCTGGTTGGCTCCCAGTGGTATTTAGCTCCAGTATGACGTACTCTAGTGATTTACTGCAAGACAAAAGACAAAAGCACCGCAACCTTCTTCAATAACTCAGTGTTAAAGGGAAACTCCAGTATGTTTCATCACAGAGCCTTTTTCCCCATGTTTTTGTGGCTTGTGACTTATGGAGACAACATTTTTTTAAATTGGTCCAGTATTGACAAAAGATCAGCCTGACACAATCGCATTAGAAGTTGATTTTGGTTGAATATAGGTTGTGTGACAAAAATTCAATGTCTATTAATAGAAAATACTGACGACAGAGGACGCTGATATGTTGTAATCAAGCTGTGTTGTTAAGTAATCAAAATTCAACATCTTCCAAATGTCTCATGCCAAAGTCATCCTGACATAAAAACAAAGAAATCCAACATCTGCAAAATGTCATAAAGTCAATGTCCACACGAGAAATTTTAATGTTGTTTGACATTTAAAAATAGGCTTTGCGTAGACGTAAAGCCCATGCCATAACCTACATCATAGCCTGACGTGCACCTCCCCAGAAAAGTAACTACACGTTATGGCGAGGCAGACCTACTGTCTAGTTTTGTAAGCTGAAACCATTTCACTTTTGTTTCACAGATAAGACACAATAAATTGTGAAGACAATAAAGCGTCCACAAAAATAGCATTAAAAGTCTTGTGTCTCATTTATCCTGACTTCATATGAGTGGAGGAAATCTCCGCTCGTCACTATAGGCTAATTTATACAATGTAAAATGCCATAGGCTTGTGCGGGAACTGCCCATTGGTTCGACAGCCCATTGTTCCGACCATATTAAACTCATTGTTCCAAAGTCCGTTCCGAAATCATTATGACGCCCTGTGGTTAAGGTCTGGTTACGTTTAGGCACAAAAACCACTTGGTTAGGGTCAGGAAAAGATCATGGTGTGGGTTGTCGAACCAATGACATGGACCCGGCTTGTGCTAATAACGTTAGCATGTTATATCTATTTGGAAATCGTGTTTCATATAAGACAGTTGTTTTGTCAGTGAACCTTGTGAGTTGTAATGGAGCTGAATTTTGTAACTTTACCTTTGTTAAATGTTGCTGTTGTCCTTGGCTTCATATGAGTAGAGGAAATCTTCGTGCTCCATGCTAGGCTAATTTATACAATGTAAAACACCATAGGCTTGTGCTAAAAACATTAGCATGTTGTATTTGTGGGGAAAATGTGTCCAGATAAAAACAAATGTCTGTGAATGTGTTATAGTGAAGCTGATTTGTGTACTTGTGTTTGAAATTGTCTCTATTAAGTCATGTTTAATGTGTGTTTTTAATCAACTAAACTTTACAGCACTTCACAGTAACCTCCACCACTGACTAGTCTTTTGGAGGTGTAACTGCAGAGTGACACAGACACACCACCACCACACAAACGCTCACAACAGCGTAGGCCATGGGTGTAGGCTACAGCGCAGGCTCTGCATAGAGCTGACACATCCCACTTTAAACACAAAAACATGGAATAAAGGGTCCAGGTTCAAAATTATTGAAGTTTCCCTTTAAGTGTGGACAAAACTCTACAGTGCTAACTAAGAAATTTGAAAAGTTTTAGAGAGGAGAAACTAAGAGGATCATTCCTATGGTCCATCTCTAGTAAAGTTGAAGGAACCTAAAAAACATGCAAAGACTGCTATGTAAAAGCTGCTTTTTTCTCAGACAGAAAGATAATAATTTCTTTTTTTGGTTGATTTTAGTTTCAACTGATTAGAAACATTTTGGCAGCACTGCAGTTTAGTTGAATTTAATTCTATTAAAGAGCTAAGCGGTGCATGGGTACCCGAGGAAAGCTGTGAATGAGATTTATGGGTCATGGGTAAAATCTGAAATTGCCTCTGGGTGCGCACCTGAACTGTGTGAAGTGAAGCAAGTGCACAAGAACCTTTCTGCTGAGACTAAGGGACATACAAAGACCAGACATGGTGCTGGGGCCTAAAGGGGACTCATTAAAAATTCAAAATTGCCTCTGCTCTCCTCATCAGTCACTAGAAATGGAAGGTAGAAGGTGGGGGTGGAGGGTGGGGGGGCAGTTTTGATATTTTTGTCTGGGATTTAATTTCCTCCCTTTACATATTTTATCAAAAACCCTCTCCCCCATTTCCTTAATCCTCCCTCTCCTACCTTCCTCCCCTCCTTTCCCGCTGTCTTCTGCCTGCTATCCATCATGCGATCTGACTTTAATATGCTTCACGGAGGAATATAAGTCATTCATCACAGTGTGGTGAGGGCCTGGACACTGCCATGCTACACATTTCATAGGCCAGTAAGCCAGCAGTGGCATGGGCCATCTGTAGATCTGCTAATGCCTCTATTTATTCCGCCAGGCAGCCCTGGTACTATCCGTCACTCCAGGCCCCACCACACTGACTCTGTGTCACGCCTTTTATGCTGCTCCTTAGTAAACATCTCTCTAGTCACCTGATTGGCCTTTGTACGGATGGATGGATGGGTGGATGGATGCGGAGAGAGAAGAAATTATGCATGGATGTGAAAAAGAGAAGTGAGATGCTTAGGGAGCATCCAAGATGGAGGAGGAAGATGAGGAAAAACAAAAACTGATGCAACAGCAGCATGCCTTTTGGAATGACAATGTCTAAATCCACAGCATTGGTCCAGAATAAAATACCTCAGCAACATTTGGCTGGATTGAAATTTTAAGTCATTTAAAAAAATCAACAACTGACCAGCAAGAATATAAGACATTAAAACCATCAAATAAGTATAAAATAAAATAAAATAAAATTAGATAAAATAGAATAAAATGAAATTAAATTAAATAAGATTAAATTAGATTAAATTTAATTGAATTTAATTGTTTTCACTGACATTTGACCAATTGAAAATAATTACATGAGTTAAAACCAATAAAAGTATAAAATTAAATTAAATTAAATTAAATAAGATTAAATTAAATTGAATTAAATTAAATTAAATTGTTTTGACTGACATTTGACCAATTAAAAATAATTAGACACATGAACAAAATAAAGGCAAATTAGCAGATATTAGCATGCTAACAGGTTACACTAACATTGGTGAAAATGGTAAATGTTAAGCATGAGGGAAAAATATATACAGCATGGTATCACATATTTTATGTGGCAATATTGTATCAAAACATGGACGCCAAGTATTGTTATGGGTTTTTTTAATCACATAAATTATTAATATTGCAAATACAAATTTAACTGTTTCAATTAACAAGGTGAACTCCAAACGCAGAACACAAGAAAGTGGTAAAAAGGGGGTTTTATTGCCAGGATAATGAATGTGGGAGGAAAATCCAGGCGTTTAGAGGCTGAGGAGAGAGGGTTGATGGCAGGGAAGTAGACTAGGTTGAAAACACATGGTAAGTATCCACGAAAAAAGGTACACAAGCACAAATCTAGGTTGAACGCACAACTCAAAAACAGCCTGAAGCATGACTACTGTGGTAGACTCCACGATCTGAAGAGGAGTGGAGAGGGGGAGCTGGTGTTTCATGCTGCAGGGTTGATTACTGGATGGTTCTCAGGTGAGCAGCAGAGAGCAGGTGAGTTGAATGAATGTAATCAGGAACCCAGGAGAGTGAGGGAGTTGCCACGACCACAGACACACACAGAGACAGACACAGCTCTCTCAACCTGAAATTTCTCAAGCTATCAATGCTTCTGGAAATATGATGCTAGAGTAAAAATACACTTACTACCAATATTTCCTACTGGTGCCTAAAGGAAGTTGAAACACACAGGGGTCTCCATACACATGTGACACTAAGGACCCCAATCACATAGTAGTATAAACATTCACAAGCAATCAGCGGACCCCACAGCAGAGTCCTTGCCCCTGGCAAAAAGTAGGGTGTGGAGTATCACAGGGAAATAGGAGTCTGTGGGGAAAATGAACTCATATTATCAAACACCATTTACGCATTGCTGTTAAATGACTGCAATTATTCTTTGAAGCACGATTAGCCTGCAGGATTCTCATGAGAACAGTGCGGTGGATTAACTATGTCAGCCTGACACTTGTGTAATTTGACAGGGGATTGCAAGGAAACACTGCGAGCCGAGGAACACACAAGTTACAGTATATTAATGTGACTTATGTTGCGGGGTTCTGCACTATAAATCTTCAACTAATAAATTGAGTGATTAAACTTAATCACACACAGTCATGCAATAAAGAGAGCCATGTGAAAAAGAAGAAGAAGAACTTTGGGCTAATTGGCAGAGCTGAACTATGATTTATCACAGGTCATCCAAGTCCCAAATCCTTGCGTTATCTAACATCACTAATCCTTAATGAGGCTGTTAAAGCATTGCTGATAATTTGTGCAAGTTGGACATGTCGAACATGTTTGATTAGTGGACTTAAAATCACCCAAACAAGTGACCTCTGTGTGTGTATGTGTGTGTGTGTGTGTGTGTGTGTGTGTGTGTAAACATCTGACTTCCAGCTTCCCAGTGCACTGCGTCATGTACAGGTGTCTCTGCATTTTTGTCCTTGGGTCAGTCACTTTGTTTGATCCCCAGTGTTCCTCTCCAGGCTTTTCATTCCTCCTTGTTGTACGCCTCACCTTTCCCAACTTTGCTTCACCTTCTGCCTCCAATAATAAATCACCTTACCTGTCCGTCTCTCTGACCCTGACCTTGATAACTATTGATGAGACGATGGAACTCTTTATTCACAACCTCATCTGCCTGTCACGCTGACGGAGAGAGAGAAAGCAAACCAACCATAGTGTGCGGATACACACACACAAACACACATACACGTATTAGACATTAGGGGAGAGGAGATTTGATTGGGACAGGGGGACAGTTCCAACAGTGCCTTTTTACCAAGTCAGACAGCAGCTCCACCTACATCATTCCCCAAGCGCATTCTCAGCCACACCGTCTTTACTTTCAGCCTCAAACTGGAGACCTTCTCACTATTACTCACTCGTGGAGCAGCATTTCATCCACAACATATCCAGCCGCAAGCATCATTACGTCTTTGTAGCCTTGTTTAAAATCCAGTTTTGGTTGTTTAGTTAATGTAGCGCTACAGCCAGCGTCTGCAGCCGAGGAGGGCTCACATTTGGAGCATCATGTTGTTGTGCTGTCGGTTGTAGTAAGTGTTTCAGATAGAAGGTTTGAGGACGTGTTTTTCGCAGGGGAATGAGTTTTAGTACAACTACATGCAATGATGCCGGATACAGTGACAAAGCCTGGCAAAATAGTGTCCAGATGAACTTATATTGGATTATGGAATATTTGCATATGAGGAGGTGAGCACTGTCATTAAAATGGCCCTGCAGGAAAAAAAAATGTATGTCAATGTGTATTTAAAATTTTAGTGATTAAAAAGACAAACATAATTTGATAATTGGTGCCCTAGAGGTGAAGTGTGACTATACTTTAGCTCTGAAAGGAACTCACAAGACCCGTTAAAACCCTAGACGAATTGCTGGCTGTATTTGGCAGAACATTATTATGACAATGTCACAGAAGCTCATGTGAGGTCAAGGTATCTGGAGCATGCTACTGCCAAAGTTACAAGATGTGGCAAATCAACTTGGACTGGCCGTGCCAGAAAACGGATTAACATCAGAAATGAGAGTCCTGGAAAGATGGAGTCTGGGCTTTTCCAAGGTGCGTTCACAAGTTGTTTAATTCATTGTACATCTTAACAACAATTTTCAGAAAGAAAATAGCAGGCCTGCCTTACTACACAATCCAAATCTTCCTCAAAACTTCCCATTTCAGTGTGTAGGTTGTAAGCTCAGAGGTTGTTTCCCGTAGCGAAGAGGGCTTGGAAACTGTAATACACAGACAGTGGAAAATGGTGGCCAAAATCAGCGGTCCAATGCAGGCTTATAGCTGCAGCCTTCATCAGGTGAGTCAGACTAGGCTACATGTAGCTTATAGTAACCACATTTCGCTGATAGCTGCCACTGAAATGAATACTGAGAAGACAGACAAATTCCATATCTCAGTAATTTATAAAAAAAAAAAAAATTATAATTTTACAAATGTTTTCTTTTTCTCATATAAGATGTTTAAATTAAGACAGCAATTTTTCTTTTTTTAATTTCTAATTTTAATTTTAATTTTTTTTAGTATCCCAGCTGTTCCAACAGTCAATGGGAGAATGCACTTCTTATACATTTTACAAAACTGTGCCTTTTACATTCAGGTTAGGCTCTAAAAACATTCTTAAACTATTAGCATATTAGCAAACACCTGCATATGTTCAAGGATCACATTGTATTCATTACTGTTCAAATAGTCTGTGACTAATGGAAGGTTAATTCATGTCGATACCCAATCCCAACCAACACCGCTCTCTCCCACCTATAACCTCTACCTTTACTCCCAGGGGTTAAAGGCTGCGTGTGCTGGATTGACCTCTGATTGCTGAGGACATCCAGAAGATCCTCTTATTTGGTGATTAGCAGTCTGTAATTTGTCCCATGCAAATGCAAACGCTGTGACAAGCTAACATTCGTTTCCCCCAGTCCACTGGCCTCCGTGACTGATAGGACATGGTAACAGTGTGAAAAGTTAATCTAACTGGCCGTCCATCATCATTAGAGTTATTGATAGGCTGTGGAGAGCAGCGAGGGCTAGCAGACCAGCAGGGCAGTGTACCTGTAGCCCACTCCGGCTGTCCTTTGGCCTCGGCCCCAGTCTGATTTACTTCTATAGATTAACTGTCACTAGAGGTGAGGCGATCCATCACAGTGCCTGCACACAGGGCCCATGAAAAAGAGCGGGTAGAAAGGAAAACATACATGAGTCATTGAATACTCACTGAAAATGAGTCATTTTATTATGCTTTGTGAACTCTCCTCTCCTCTCCTCTCCTCTCCTCTCCTCTCCTCTCCTCTCCTCTCCTCTCCTCTCCTCTCCTCTCCTCTCCTCCACTTGTTGATCTGTCCTTTGTCACCACACACTTTAATTTGAGTCCTATGATATGATATACTGCGGTATCACCCTCAGAGGTCCAACACCCAAGCTGCTCGTTCTCCATGTTTGAAGGAGAGTGATAAATTTCTTCAGACTTGCCCTCTGTGTTGTTGGCACTGTTGTCTGCGGGCCAGAAGTTAATGGCCATGTTTGACGCTCGTCCAGACGACTTATGAAACCGTGTGTGTCTGGCGAGGAGAGCAGCCTGTATTTACAGCCATGCTTTCCTCTGCTCATCTACTGAAATTTCTTCCTGCAGAGGCTAATATGTGCACCCGGGCCACTAAATCTTATGACATATCAGACCTCTGAACGGGAACAGTAAACACAGCCGGCTGCGGGGAGGACAGAGACACCGGCTGATCAATAGAAACAGCATTTGCTTCCATTGTTTTTCCTCCTCTCAGCAGAATCGCATTCTCATAAAGAATCTGTTGCCTGCAATTAGGGTGGGCTTGCTGATGGTGTCTTGGGTGGACAGGGGATTAGATTTAGAAAAAGAGGGTGAGGGGGAGGGAGGGAGAGGTGATAATGGAATTGAAGCGGTTAGAAACTGGCTAATGCATGAGATTCAAAAGGAGGGAAAAGGCATGAAAAATGATCCGAATAGAAAGAGTCAGGTGTTAGTGGGTGGGAAATGTGTACTGCGAAAGAAGCACCGATCTTTGAATAGTAACTTACCTCAGACCGAGGAAATGTAAATACTGACATTGATATTTTTGCATTTGTATTGTATTGTAGGTACAGTAAAGGCTATGAACTGTATACAATGGCATCTCTCTCTACACACACATTTCTACTCTGCTGCTTAATCTGACAGGGGTCGTGATACTGGTGGTTGTGGGAAAAGTGATGTTCAGATGGCATCAGCATCAGAAACAGCATGCAGTGCACTACACATGCACTTAACTGGGTTACAGAACATGCTGATTAGTGATTGGCAGGGGAACGGTAGTTTTAACTTCACTTGATTTGAGTTTAGTCGCATTTTAAATATACGAAAGGACTGGAGCCAAGAAGTGATCTGCCTTAATGAAGTAAGCTGCATTTCTTCGGTATATTTTCATGCCAAGACTTGGATTTTTATTGAGCAGGAGAGAGGCGGTGATTTACTTCTCTGAATAATTTGAAGTAGTTTAGCAATCTGCCATATAAATACAGCAGACTTGAATTCAGAGGGCTACACCACCCATTACGCATTGCACTCCTATGACATAGTCAGACTCATGATGGACCAAAAGAGTCTAAAAACTGGTCTAGCAGAAGCACAGATATTTTCTTTATTTCCTGCATTCTTTTGGCATCTACATCACCACTATTGGGCGGCACAGTGGAAGAGTGGTTAGCGTTGTCGCCTCATGTCAAGAGGGTTCCTAGTTTGAACCCAGGGTTGGGGGTAGCCCCCTATGTGTGTAGAGTTTGCATGTTGCCAGTGTGGCTTTTCACCCGGTACTCCAGCTTCCTCCCACAATCCAAAGACATGTAGGTGTGAATGTGAGTGTGAATGGTTGTCTGCCTCTATGTGTCAGCCATAGTCTGGTGACCTGTCCAGGGTGTACCCCTCCTCTTGCCCAGTGTCAGCCAGTATAGGCTCCAGCCCCCCTGTGACGCCCAACAGGATAAGTGGTTACGGAAAATGAATGATGTGATGGCTGAGGAAATGAGTTTCCTCCGTGGGGTGGCTGGGCTCAGCCTTAGAGATAGGGTGAAGAGCTCGGACATCCGGAGGGAGCTCGAAGTAGAGCCGCTGTTCCTTCGCGTTGAAAGGGGTCAGTTGAGGTGGCTCAGGCAGCTGATCAGGATGATTCCTGGGCACCTCCCGCTGGAGGTGTTCCGGGCACGTCCCACTGGTAGGAGGCCCCGGGGAAGACCCAGAACACGCTGAAGGGATTACATATCTCGTCTGGCCTGGGAACGCCTTGGGGTCCCCCAGGAGGAGCTGGAAAGTGTTGCCAGGGAGAGGGATGTCTGGGGTGCTTTGCTTGGCCTGCTGCCCCTACGACCTGGCCCCAGATAAGCGGATGAAAATGGATGGATGGATGGAAAATGAATGAATGAATGAATGAATGAATGAATGAATGAATGAATAACCAACAATGCACCTCGGCCATTGAAAGTTCTGTTGGAGATGCTAATAGTGACTAATGGAGCCTTGAGCTGCTCGCTTCAAATAGAGATGAGGAGTGGGCTTTACATCCAAGCAATCAAAATGATCTGGCCCAGCACTGATCCAAATTCAGCACGCCTAGAGAAATACGTCTGTTCGCAAAACAAGTGGCCCATCTCTGCTGAGACTTGAGATACGTAATGCCCCAGCAATGGGTCAAATAAACTGGCCTGATTCCAGCTACTGACACTGCCATTACTAAGCCAATATCGAAAATGACCTAGCCCAGCATGGGCCCAAACCTGGCACACCAGAGGAAGTAAGTCAGGCTGCATCCCGCTGCCGGACTCATCTGAGACTCGGGATGAATGATGCCCCAATGGCAGCCAACACTGCCATCACTTAGGACCTCCAGATTTTATTTCTTTCATTTTCTAACTTCTCGTGTTCAGCCCTCGCCCTTGTGTTCCACTGACATCACTTGAGGCAGTTTATCAGACTTTTTGCAGCTCTGTCTGGAGCTACTAAAGGCTTTGTACAACTTTCTTTTTTTACATATGTAGTAGTACTACTTCCCAAGAGCTATAAACAGACTTTGCTACGCTGAGTTTGATCCATCCTGATTGAGTATTTATCAGCACCAATGCATGCAGACACACACAGCTGTGCCTGACACAGCGATCGTCCCACGTTTCTGCTGTAATGTCGGGCCTGTGAGTTCCAGCACGTTCACCACATCCTGCTGGACTCTGGACGTGCATGTTTGGGTGTGATGGGGGACTGGGTAGAGCACTCTCACTGCCTATTACTGCTGAACAGGCACACCTGACCCTACATAAATTTGCCTCCTGCTTTGCTACTCATTTCCAATGCTAAACAAGTAATGTCTGTCTGCCTGTCTGTCCTTCTACCTCAGCTGCCTCCCTATGTCTCTCCTCCTCCTGACCACGCTCCTCTGTCTCCTTTTCTCCTGTTGTTATTAAAGGTAAAGTGATTTTTTCATTACACATGTCCAAATTTGGCTCCTGCTCTCTGTTTTATATCACTGCCTTATCTTATTGGACTGGAGCGATATATGAAAATAAGATAAGGATATATTGACCGCTGACTTTTATAGCAATATACAAAAGCCCCTCGATATTAGATCCTGAACGCTGTTAGAGGTGCAATAACAAGGGTAGCTTTATGAAAAGATCAAGAGGATAACCTTTAAAAGAAAAATGTAATTTTAATGTGAGGCAATATCCCCAAACAAAAGCCTCAAAAATGTATTACTGAACCATCCTCGGCCAAAGGTTCATAAGTTACTCCACTTTTTTATCATATTATGCTCAAGAAATACCAAGAAATTGTAACGTTCAGGAAAACATTGAATTAATGGGTTCAGTCACAGCACAGATTATTTGGGTTGGTTCATCCAAAATACAAAGAATATTTTCTCACTTTGCTGTGGTGGTATCATGCAGATGGCTTTCGTTTGTCTATCTGAAATTTTGGCCTCCACCCCAATAAAATGGAGGGAGGGGGAAGTGCACAAAAAAAAGACATTCAAAACATTAACCAATGACCAGGAGTAAGCATGTAAATATTGTATCATTGCCAAAAAGGGTGGCTCCAGTACATTTCAATTTGGCATTAAATACTATTTTTCTTGCTACAATAGCTGTTCCAAGTGGATATATTATTGGTGTTATAAATTAATGTGTACATTTTTGGACATTTCAAGCACTTTGAAAGGTTAGATTTCTGCAAGTCTTCAGCTCGCGCATTACTGAACTGTGAAAGGGGGAATAAAATCGATACAGCATAGTATCGTGATATTTTTGTGTCAATATTGTATTGTCTTTTGTATCGATGATTTTTTTATCATAGAAATTATTAATATTACAAATACAAATGAAACTTTAGGTAGCCTGCTAGAATAATAAAATAAATTGCTTTCTCAGTCTACTAGATACATTTTGCTGCTGCAGAAAATGGCTAAAGTGAGATGAACGGTCTATCTAATAAGATAAAGTTTTCCTTAGAGGACATAATTTACAGTTGAAAAAAAGGTAATAACTCATGATACATCGCAATATTTTTTACCGCAATACTCAGAATATTGCAATAAATTTAAAATTGCAATGATATTTTATTGTGGATCCTCTGGTGATTCCCACCGCCACTAGTAATGTGCTAGCTGTTTTATTTGCACTAGTAATGAAGTTACATAAGGGAATGTGAGAAACTAGAAATCATAGTAATATTTTCTTTAAGTCTGTTGTGCAGGGCAGCAGCATCCAGTGAGATGTTACTGTGAAAGTGTTACAAGCCCCGACAGGAACACAGCAGCGCTGAAATCCTGTGGGGGTTAACAGGTTGTCTGGGCACTGATGTTGTAGCCTACCTGGTTTGGGGACACACAGATACACAAGAAGATTACAAAGGAATAATAACACACGTGACTCACGCAGAAAACAGAATGTTTTTATTAACAATAATTAACCCCACAAGGCCTAGTTTATGGCCGGCAGCAACCTCAGGGGCTGGAAAATAAAGCCAAAACAGTCAAAACAGGAGTCCAAAAACCAGTGGGTGGTGTCACAGTGGCTAGCTCCATTATTTTTACACAGTCCATGCTCTATACAAGAGGTGAAAGGTTCTGCCTGTCCTCTGTTTAAACAGCGCTCCAGTGAGCACACGACCGTCCTGCATAATCCCCCTCTCACCGGGACACCCTCCTGACCTTTCCCTGCTCTGTGGTCTGACCTCCTGTATGAATGTGACTGTGCTTTTTCCTACGTGCCTATGAATCGACATGTTGGCACAGTATCCCACTGCACTGGTGAATCTGGGTCGGAGTGAGCACCCATACATGCACGTACACACACACACACACACACACACACAGACTTTAGTGACCTTCATTTGAGCGCTTTCCAAAAGGCTTACCACGCATCGGGCACATTGGAGAGTTGTTGCAGCAGCCGACGCTCAACTCGAGATCAAGAACAATGTCATGTTGCATTAAGCCCATCTGAAAATATCTGATGCATAAAATTGTATTTTCTTTGCTGCTCAGAGGAGTCAGATGGTGATTGTTGCCTGCCACTATATCGCTTCTCCTACCTGATTTAATCAGATACAGGAAAGGATGAAGTTAACCTGTATAGTTTTGCTATAATTAGATGGAAGGAGGACTAGAGATAGGACGATGCTGGTTAAATCGGCCTTAAGGAGACTGTGTGCCAAGGGAGCTCAAGGACAGCATAGTTAATGGGGCATCAGACAGATGACAGGGAAGAAAGGAAATGGGGCGGATGTTAGATAAAAGGACGACTGACAGGCGAGAGACACGTGACATGTGTTGGAAAATTTCCATTTGTGATACAAAGATGAATCGTAACCGTAAGTGGTGCTGAACGCCGCAGTCACTTACTGTGATGGCATCACTCTGAAAGCTTTCACAGTCTGTGATATTTGCTCTCATGATCTTTTGTTTCTTTTAGTGTTTTTGTTCACTGACATTTTGTTTCTGAATTTATCATAAAGGTCACCTGTGAATGCTTTAACACCATTAAACAGACTGTAAAGCGTGTGTTAAATTCTTGCACCCTGCTTTATGACGTGCGATTTTTTTTTTTTTTTTTTGCTCAAGTTGTCACTCTGCTTGTTAGACCTGCTGCAGCTGCCAACCTGGATCCCAGGCCACAGTGGGATGTCAGCACTCAGCCGTCAAGTGAGAGAGTCTGTGTGACACTTCTGCCCTACTTCCTTGGGACATGACCGTGCAACACTTCAGTGTGTGTGTGTGTCTGGGGGAAAGACGTACATGTGAGAGTAGCCCCCGGTTGGCCAGCTGCATGGCTGTTACCTTCTTAGCTCTTCAGACAGTGACGTTTGTACTCTGCGTATGTGTGAGTCAGAGCAAAGTGTCCCCGCTGAGTTCACTTCAGAAAACTGTTGACTACACATGTGTAGTCAACAGTTTTCTGAGTTCACTTCAGAAGACTGTTGACTACACATGTGTACATGTGTGTGTCCTGGCGTCTCGTGCATTCAGCATTAAGGTACAGCGTGAACAAATGTTTGTGAGAATGCACTCTTGTCCCAGGACCAAATGACATAGTAAGATGAGGTCATCCTTTAAAGGGAGGATTATTTGTGTAAGTAGGGGTTATTTCTAGGGTTAGTTTAGACTAGAGTAGGTTTACAGCTATTTCTAGCATCAAGGTTTGGCATTAGAGTTGGCTTTAAAGGAAAACTTGGGTATTTTTCAACCTGGACCCTATTTTCTTATGCTTTTGTGTCTAATGGAGACAACAGTGTTTTAAAACTGGTCCAGTGTTGAGAGAGACCTCTACAGCCGAATCAGCAAAACAGACTGCAATGTAATCCCAATGGGCAATTGTGCACCACTGAATTCTTTTTGCCACTGACAGGCTCGCATTGTTATTTTAAGTGACATAAGGAAGAAGACCCTACAGAGAAATGTTCCTGGTCTTGTGTCCAAGTCTCGCTCAAGGAGAGAGCTTAGCTTAGTTTTATCTAAGAGATTCTCAATGTGATGGCTGAATATTTAGCTAATTTTGACAACATGGAAACGTCTGTAAGATTCAGAACAAGTCCTCTTCTTCCTCTTTTTTAATAATAATTTAATTATTTTCCATAACATCAACATAAACCCTGTAAACTAGCACAAGACAGCACAAAATAATACAAGACAACACTGTTCAGTAGAGTCCATCCTCATTACTATATATAACTGTATTAAAAGACTTCAGTCCCATCATCAGTCCGTCATGTCTCAGAGGGTTATATTCTAGAAAACATTGTCCTTTCATTAATGTGTTATAAGTTTCAGCAGGAAGATGACCCATGAAATGTTTCCACGAGTTTGTTTTTTTCATGTGGAAAACATTAAAAACTTTTCTATGCCACACTGGAGGAGAATAAGACTTCTTCTGGAGTGAAACAGTATCAAACAGACAGAATCAGTGTAAGGTAAAAAAGAATTGTTTAATTCTTCCCTGGGGTCATTTCATTAATGTTGTCAGACACTTATAGTAACAATCTGAGCCTGTCAGAGGCAAAACAAGCACTTTTAATTGGCATAAATTGACAGTGCACAATAGCCCGTAGGGATCACACTGCAGTCTGTTTCGGGGCTGCAGCTGCGTCACTCTTTCTCAGTACTGCACCAATTTTAAAAGTTGTTGTCTCCATTAGTCACTTAGACACAAAAACATGGGAAAATAGCATCCAGGATCAAAAATACCAAAGTTTCCTTTGAGGTTAAGGTACGGTTTAAATCTGGTGATTATTTGGGAGGCTGAACGATAGGCAAAAAAATCATATTGTGATCATTTTGACAGATATTGAGATTGAAACATGAGTCACAATTTTAGTGAAAATGGTAGTTCATGCATTTCATTTTCACTGGAAAAAATATAACAATGGTGACAATGTGATTTTTGCTGGGGTCTGTACCAAACAAGCATGTTACATTACGTCTAGTATATGATTTTTAGGCTGGAGCATCTCTGTTGCACCGCAATGTTTTATTCATAATGGACTGTTGTGGCACATCTTACTAGATGCATTTTGACGTATTTTGATGTATTTTTATTAACTGTACAACCCTAGTGAATACAAGCTTTGTTTGTGTACATATTTTATCTAATTCTGATATACTTTACATACTGCAAACCATTTCCCAGATCGAGGCATCCATACATTTTTGCCAAATGACATTTTCATGAAGTCGTAACACTGTTGCAAGCTCGATTATTTTTCTTGAGCATTAAAGCAGCAACTTTTTAAAGGCAAGCTAATACCACATAGATTATTCTTTTTAACAATAAACAGGTTTAGTTACATTCTGTCTTCAGGTTTTCTGATAACATATCCATGTGCAACACCCAGCGTTACCCAGCTCCTTCTGCCTCAGGTGGTAAATGTTTGAATGCACCAACAACAAACACTTTTCAAAAGAGCTCCCGCTGGAATAATAAACAGTAGTTTCACAAAAACTAAAGGTGACTAAATATTTAGTGTGATGGATCATCATCAGTGAGCAAACTTAACAACGCTGCGAGCTGATTATCACACTGCTGGGGAGGTATGTAAATCACTCTAAGGTCAGCTCAGTGTAAAACGCTGTGGTGCAAACTCACAAACATGAGTCAGATCTCCTGGTCAGTAGGTGGTCTGAGAGGATCCAGCTGACCATGTGTCCCCAGCAGTAAGCTCTCCAGGGTGGCTCCTCTGGATACCTGTGTTGACAGCTGTGTGTGTGAGGGAGTTGTGGAGGTGCACCCTGAGCAATGAGCGCTACATTGGGGAGCTGCAATCTCAGCACAACCCAGCAACAGAGAGGATCCATCATCCAGGACAGCCTTGGAACAGTGGAGCTGCTGGTCTACATGTACAGACAGACGTATAGTACAGTGCAGGTGTACACAACATGCAAGTTTATAAGCAACCCCCCCTATTGTCTCAACCAAGGCTGCTGTAATCAATCCTGCTGCGTGAGAGCAGGGAACGCTGCATGCTGCTCTGCATCCCACCATCTGTACGGAGCTGTCTGACTGCTGCCACGGACGATGAACAGCTACTGTAGTGTGATCGCACCCTTTTATCTGCACACTAATGCATTGCAGACACATTGTAGAGACCCTCAAGGGAGATCTTTTAAGAGCACATTATAAAACAGACCAAAACAATTGTGAAAAAAAATTCAGACATTTTAATTGACTTCTTACAGAATGGGGCAAAATGTAAAGACAATTGCAGCTACAGGATTTCCAAGAGGAAAAGGCTTAATGTGATGCAGCTTTGTTTGCAGCCTACATTCTCTCTCTGACCTTATATGAACTGTTATCTACAACAAATCAGGGGACGACGTGATACCAACACAAATTTAACACCTTTATTTCTGTATATAAAATGAGGTGAAAATGTCCTTGTCATGAATCCTGATGGCTCGTCAACAGAGCAGGCAGCACAGACAAGTGACCTCTAACCATGTCAAGGTCATGTGACAGTACATCTGACAAGGCTGAGAAACTGTTGGTGAGATTTGGTGAAATGGGTGCCATCTAGCCTTCGCAGCCTCCATCATTTCATTCATCTAAGAGAGGTTGGGTTGATGATTGGAGGCCAAGTGACTCTGGTGTGCAGAGCAACGACATGGCACATTGAACACATGTAGCAGTGACTTATAACTCTGCACAACACTGAAGGTCAGAGCGTGAATTTGAACACAACTGTATGATGGCACTAGTGTTAAAGTCAGGACTGAGGCTGTCAGATTTTCGCGAGTCATTCACTACGATCCGCTTTACAATGGAAGCTAAATTCCACTCAAAGCAAATGAGTGCTCTAGCCGTGCTCTGGAAATACAACTGTAAAAACTCACTCCGAAACAGCATTTTTCCCAAAGGAAATATAGCGAACACTGAAATCCCACTTGAGGAATTAATTTTACAAAAAATAATTAGCAACTGCCCCAGAAGCAATCACATGACATCCTGTGGATCAGAAGAGAAGCTTAACCACGTGCAGGGTACAGAGGGTACAAAATACTTGATAGAAATGTATTTTCAAAAATGTCTGTTAGTGTGAAAAACAGGGGTCATTCTTTATTTTTCATAATAAATATAGACTTTCTCACATCTGAATAATTACAGTGGACTATTATCATACAAACAAGGGTCAAGGAGAGCACTGATTGGCCACAACACCACCACCCACTATGATGACGACGCCTCAGAGAAGAAGAGAGAGAGTGTGAGGGACTGGTGGACAGAGGAAAATCATTTTTGACATACTGACATCAAGGAGCTCCCTTGATTCCCACATTTTTCTCCTATTCATAATAAAAGAACCCAGGTTAGAAGAATTCATGTACTCCTTAATGCTAACAACAGTTGCCCTGCACCATGCAGCTTCAATACATTGAAAGGCATTGCAGAAAGTAATGAGTGTTGTTGGTAGTCTACTGCCCCCTAGTGAGAGCCACAGGAATAGTTAGAGGCATTCAGAGATCCCAGGGATTGCAGTGACTGAACCCAAAGCCAGCATACTTAAAAAAGGAGCAGTGAAGCACCTAGCGTTTAGCAGCACTACTCCACAAAATTTCCATTGTGAAATGAGCCCATGTCCCACGTGTCTGTCCACGTCCCCCTCCCCTTCTTCCCAGCCAGCTCCAGGGCCTGCTCGGGTACAGTATGTTCTCTCTCTCTGAGTGTCTTGGGCGTATCAAAGAGTCTTAGAGGATCTGTTCGGTGCTAGAGGCAGAGATGTCAAGTAGTCTCCAGGCAGCATGAGGGTTGAGCTCCTCCTGGTCTCGACACAGAGCCCACACGTACATCATCCTGATCACTTTTTCCTGAAGGGAGAGAAACAGATGGGTGCACTTATTCTTAACTGTTCAACTGTGCGTCATTACTGTAAGAGAGGAAAGACAGACACACTTTAAATGGGATTTTAGACAAATCAAAGCTATTCTGTGATTATGTTAGCCTAATGTAATGTCGGTATGGGTTATATATACAAGTCAATGTACTCGTGAAAATGATTTAGCCACCCGGGAGTGATGACTCAGACTATTTTTGAGTTAGCTGTGCCCAGTCAATACCTCGCTGGCCCATTTGTCTCCACAACCAAAAAAGTTTGAAAGAAGAAAAAGACTTAAAAGTCTGTGACCAGATGAGGAATACCAGTGAGAGGATGAGAGGAAGAGACACTTAATACTGTAGTCCGTAAGGACAGAGTCTGGATTCAGCTGATAAAACAGAACATCCACCATTAATCCTCTTGCAATAGTCTTTTAATCTAAGCACTGGGCAGATGCCAGCTGCATGGTACTGAGTGGATACCTTGACCTCTTTACCAATCACAGGTGTCCCCGAGGGGCCCTGAGTGGACCACACGGCTGATTTATAACCAATAAAGCTATAGTCCTGGGTCTTGGGTCTTAATAAATAAAAGCCATGCCCAAATAAAAAGTGGCTTAATTGTCTCCTAACATTCTCTGTTGGTGCACATTTGTGATTATGACAAAATGCCAGCTAAAGCTTTGTGTTATTTCTACAACATTACATGCCACAAATGCAATTACATTTACATTTGTTGTGTTATAGATGCTCTTTAACTTTATCACACAGCAGACTCTTGAAAATCAGATTGATGTGTTTGTATTCTGTATCTATCTGTGTATGTGTGACTCATGTGTGACTCACAGGGTCTCCTTCCACCACCTCTCCTTTGGTGTTTCGGATCACCATGACCAACTGAGCCTGGAAGGTGATAATCAGCACTGGACCCTGATCCATCATCTTCCCCATGGCCAGCTGGAGAAGAGAATTACATATTCACTTCACTGAACCACAAAGCATTATCTTTAGATAGCACTGAAGTGCTGATGTGGCTCAAGATAGACCTAAAAATACAGGAATTATGGTTGATAGAGTTTCTGCAAGGGCTAAAATGGTTCCACTCAAACACAAAATACAGAACATTTTTAAAGACCAGTGACACTTGCTCATAACTTGTCCATACATTTGACAACACTGATATTTGCCTGACTTGGTTGCATGCTTTAATTTAGCATATGTGCAAACTTTTGTCTGTCCCTGCAGATCACCATATACATAGTAACCACAAGCTCTTCAAGTCAAAGTGACACAATTGTGCATTAAAATGGCTTAAATCTGACTGTTAGTGTTGTTATTCTCGGAGATGACTTCGGGCTTTTTCCACTCTAAGTTGGAGGTTTTTTTTTCAACTCAAGGAGTTCAGAGCGCTCTGGCAAAAATGCCAGGCGCACAGAACGCGGATATGTGAGGTGCGTCATAACGCAAAAAACTGTGAACAAAAAGCTTAATTCTCATTAAAACAATTCCAAAAAGCTGCCTCCAGCTGCTAAAATGCTTTCTGTGATCGAGGCCTTAAACTGATAACCACAACCTGTTTCATTTGTTTATGAAAATGTATTTTACTTTATTTGGTTTGTAAAAATATTCCAACCAGCAACTGTCATTTAGACCAGCAGCTACTGACAGGAGGCCAAAACTCTAGACATTTCAGTGCCTACCAGTACACCTGTATTAATTGCAGACTGTGTTAACTGAGATTTAGTAAAACCTGGAAGTGTTGTGCAGTGTCAATACTCAAGGTTTCATTATTCATCTTGCGTAGTGTATTCTGGATAAACTTACATCAATATTGTCGATGTCCAGGATCTGAGAGTGGAACTGCAGTCCCATGGCCTTGGCTTGCTGAATCGGGTGTGCCAGCTGGCTGTATGTCTGCACACGCAATGTGGAGAAAAAAGATAACATAAGACATTTCATAAACAGCTACCCACCCAATGAGTGTACCAGTTTCACCACAGTGCTCTGTGGGCAGTCTGACTGCCGTCTTTACATATCAGTAAAAAAAGAGGCCTATGGTATCTGTGTTTCAGCTCCTGTGTGAGAGAGGTCGTACCGCTTCATAACACCAGTCCTTCAGTACCTCCAGCTCCCCTCTGATCATCGCCTGCATGGAGACAGACCAAACATCAGCATATAAAGAACAAGACTTATTCCCCCAAGATGCACCACAGTGCGCCACATGAAGTCATCAAACTGTACAACTCCTCCCTCTCAGTGTCAGACACTGAGTCAACAGAAGTGCACTGGGACTTAATTCACTCATCAGCATTTATAATTCATAATTATCCATTATATTTCAGCTGTGCAATAGTGACTTAAAGGTACAATTATCCCTTGCAACACTGATTTTTATTTGTACATCTTGATCCAAAAATCATAATTTCATTGACTGTAATTCAATGTTGCATAAAAATAAAACATTTCCTGTCAGAAAGATCATCTGCCGTTTGTCCCAACTTGATCTATTCATACAAAACATCTCTCAAATGGATAAAATGATTCAGTTACACAGTCACTGGTTCCAGCATCATTTGCACTGTAACATACCTCCAGTATATTGGGGATGATATCTCGTTCACACTGCTTAAGGAAAGAATCTTTGTCAAAGGTTGGATCCACTTTCAAAATCTCTGTTAGTACTTCAGACATCTCCGTCTTGGAAAACAGCCCACCTGGACACACATGAACATTGACAGGAAACACACGGCATTTAACAATCAGATAATGAGCAGGTGAGCAGACTGCAGCTAAGTAGTTTTGTGTTTCACTTACAACAAATGCATTGTGTATTTGCTGATGTCCAATGATCTACTGCTGTACTCGTAACATGTCTTACTACAGCTATACATTCTGTACTGATCACTAAAGTTTAAATCACTTTAAATCTGCCTTTATGTAAAAATGAAAATAATTATCTTTGAGTGGTAGAACGTTATCTTTTCAGAATTTATATGTACCTGTAGATACCCTCAAGTACACACAACTTTGCATGTTTTCTGTTAGACAATGATTCAACCTCTCAGTGTGATTAATGCAGACTACATTCAACCAGAGGTCTCTCACCTATGATGTCAGTCATCTTGTCGGTGACAGCACGAGATGCTCTAATGAGGACGTTGTCACTCTCATCATACTTCATCTTCATCTCAAAGAACCCTGCAGTGAACGCAAGAAGGAGAGGTTTAAAGTTGAAAACAAAGGCTTCAATCTCCTTCACACACACACATACACACACAAGTCTTAGTCTAAGTTCATACACAGAGATAGACGTAATTCTTGGTGTCAAAAATATGAAATCCCACAGGGCCTGCTGGTTAGACAATGTGAGGAATGAAAAGGCGGAAAAATTGAGGCTCAGCAAAAGGCTGTTGTGCATCGCTGCTGGGTGATTGATGAATTATGGTGTGGTTCCAATACATATCCTGATAGATAAACATAAACACACACATCGATTCAGTCCACTCACACAAACACACACACACACACACACACACACACACAACATGTAGCCTATTTAGCAAGGTTGGGCTATGGTGCAAAACTTTCCCACTAGACACCAAAGCTTTTAAACAGAACTTATACCATGTGAGTGCTGCGGGTGGGTTTATTTATGCTGTGTAAGATATTGTGCAGTCATATGAAATCCCATATTACCACTTCCACTGCAGATACAGAGGGGCAATTATTTTGCAGGCTTAAATCAGCCCAAAAAGCAGATCTGCTGTAGATTTATCCTGTTACTGAATCCTGATGTTCTGGGTCACAGTACTTCACAGTATTTAGGAGAGTAAAAAGTGTTGACGCTGCAACAGCATCTATGGAAATCCACATAGCTGCAGACCTGCTGACTCTGCACAATGTCCTCACTGTAACCCCGGTAATTTTTTTCACCTGTCCACACATAATTAATCATCAGTGCTGTTTCCCCTACTAATGTGCATAATATCGATTAAATCAGCACAGTGATGTTCATTTTTTAACACCCCTGTGTTACACACTCTCCACCGGATCCAATAGCAGCACCTTCTTTAAACAGGCACTTTCAGCACATGCTGATTAGTGAGCTTCGTGAGCTTAAAGGTTAATAAAGTGTTCCACGACATCAAGGCTCAGGCACAAATATATCTTACATGAGTTTTAGCACTTGGACAACTTTGCTATAGATTCATTTATCTAACCAGAGCTGTGTAACACTTACAACAATAGCAGCATCACATGCAGGACAACCTGAATGATGAGCATACCGAAAAATTCTTGCAAACTGATTACCCACATTGTTGTTTAACTTAAACATTACTCTGCAAATCAAGTAGAGTGGAGGTTCCCCATTTCATTTATGACTCTTTTCCCACACAGAATTGTATATTTATCATATCACTGACTGTGCATGCAACACAAAACTGCTGGTACACTCATTAAATGCTGAGTATAAGTAAACAGACAATGATGAAGAAAGAGACAGAAAGAAAAAGAGGTCCTTACTGTTGAAGACCATATTGTTGTCTTTGAAGTCCTTCCACTGCTGGTACCATTTTGAGTCTTTGTGGAGCACCACACCCATAGCTTCCCTGAAGAACACACACAATAAAGCTTCAAACAGTGGGCCGAGGGAAACAGGTGTCTGTGTTGCTGCACTCATTCTGACCATCACATTTAACCATATTGACCAAGGGAGGAAGACATTGCTGTATTCACAGCAAGAACAGTATAGGAACACTATCAACATTCAGCCTTGAGAATTGTAACTAAGACCCAGACACAACACACCAGCATCAAAGAGCTAGTGGCAACAAAGGCTGACTGTTGCGCCGCCTCATGGCGCCTGTGTTTCAGCCAAAAAATTGCACTTGAACACAACACAAAGATTACAGCCAACGGCCAACTAGCCCATATGTTCTGCACCTGCATGAGAGGAAATAACTCTTCATTGCAGCATTTGTCATTAAAAAAGGAAAGACCAACAGGATGGATTGTAGACACTTATTAGCTAGATGGCAAATCAACAACACAACCTGATGTTGAAAGAACAAATGATATTTACTGCACGCCAGCAACCAATGACATGAACAATTACTACCGTTTCTGCTAGAGCTCAATGGCTAAAAGAATAATCTTACATAATATAACAAGACTGTTTCAATCTCATGCTCACTTGACTTTAGTTGTTTGTTTGCTCTCCTCACTTTTGTTTCTCTTCTCTGAACTGAGCTGAACTGCCAGTCAGAGTGATACCGTCTCTAAGGCACATTTAACATGCTAAATTGTCCGGAAAAAGCAGACAAGGCAAACTAGTGCCAATGGTGTGGGACACACAGCAAAAACTAGGGAAACAGACGCTCACTGACAGCTCGACCTCGACTGACGGTGTGTCAGGGCTCAATAGTGTCCCTAATAGTAGTTCAGAAAGAGAGTGTCTTGGTACCTGACCAGATGTGATTCTAAGCTTTTCAGCTTTAAGTTGGTTTCACTTCCTGCATTTTTAATAATAATGTATGGAGCCATATAAGTGTTATCAGCTGTCTCTCTGAACCCGAGAGGCTTCCCCATCTCAGTATCGGGGCAAAGCAGAGGGCACTCACGTACTCGTTGGCTTCGAAGACCTTGCTGCCATCCCCTGCCCCCTTGGAGGAGAACTCACTCCTCTTCCTGAGTGTGGCCGGAGGCCGATAAGGGCCAGTGTGACCCAGGTCACCGATCTCTTTCTTCACACTCTCCATGCCCTGAAAACAGAAGAAAGGATTGGGTTTCAATGATCATGCATTTTCATTATTCAAGAGACACATAAACCAGTAACTGCAGGTTGACTTTCAGTAAACGAGGAAATATATCTGCACCATAACCACCATAACCACAGTGACTTCATACCTGTGATATTGCTCTGAACGCACCCGTCTTCCCCAGCATCTCTCCACCTTTAGAGACGGACTCTGCTGAGGTCTTTGCTGTTTTGGCTGCTTCCTCCATTCCATCCTTGATTTTCTTCCCAATTTCTGAACGACTGACCTCCTCTAGGCCCTGTACACACACAGAGTGACCCATTGTTAGAGTGGATCGATCAGATTAGATTGGATATCTATTATATGACATCTGATTGAGATACTGAGCACATTTACCTCTTTAACTGTCTCAGAGAGGTGTTCCAACTTCTTCTTGAGAACATCGGAGGTCTTCACTGTTTCAGACTCTATAGTTTTCTGGGAAATAGACAGCGTATTGGTAAACCTAATGCTAGTTTTTCATTACAAAATGGATAGAAGCTGTGTTTTTGTGCGTGTGGCCAAATACTCACATATTTCCTTCGAGCTTGTTTTAATGCATCTGACTCCTCCAGTTTTTTGGCCTCTTCTCGGAACTTCTTGATGTTTTCTTTCATCTCCTTGTTCTTGTTCAGCTCCTGCTTGATGTTGTCCAAAAGCTCCCCCATGAAACCTTTCCTGCCTCCGCCTCTCTCCCCTGACAAGTGCCGTACCTGCAGAAGGGGTGACTGAAGCACCTTGTTGGTATGAATAAGAAAAAAAACATGCTGTTAATTTACTCCAAGCGTGTCTGGAACAGTTCAATTAAACCTAAGCGTATGGCTTGCAGGGGATGTGTGCCCTACTACTCAAGATATCTTGATAAAATTACAGTATGAAACAAGCATAATAGCTTGCAAAGCCAGCAGCAGCACATGATAGATATGCACTATAGTACGGTTCATGCCAAGAGCTGATGTTTCTGCTAATGTGTGCTTCCTTCAGAGCTCTAAAAATGTCAATTCAGATGCCAGCTCATGGAATAAAGTCTATATCTGTCATTTGAAAGTGCTCTATATTTTTTTTTTTTTTACAAATTAATGCAGTCTAATACACGAATCCTGCAATAAATCCTGCTTTCCACTATTTTCGATACCACAGGGGAAAACTGGCATTGAGGGCATACAAGTTAAAATATTTATCAAAAGAGAATTATAATAATGCAAAGACATGACAACAATTACTTATTTTGTTGGTTAGTGGCAGAAAACAGCAGGAAAGTGCAGCAGGTACTGGTGTGCTGATGCTGCAGAAAGTGTACCAATGTACCAATTAATCTATATTTTTGACAACACTAAATGGCAGGTGTTTCTGTTTCTTTAATAACTTTAAGGGTAGGCCAAATAATAGGAAAAACCTCTCCATAGTCAAATCAACACCTCTTTAAAATAGTTTTAACAAAGACTGTACTTCATGAAGGAAGGATTAATTACATGACAGTTGTAGTAGACTGCATTAGTACTACCCAAGTGAACCCAATGCTGGCAACTGACTCTGATTATTCTGCTAGGTTACAACAACACTATCCAAAACCAAAAGTCATAAAAGCTTTTGGGGCTGAGAGTGTAACCCAACCTCACATCAGGAAACTCCTCCACAATGGCAGATAGTGACACATGGCCTGCAAAGAACAGAATATCCAGATGGAGATATGGAAGTAACTCAGCATATGTCAGGTGTTGGTACCTGTGGAGAGCAGGATAGGACCCCATGTATCCTGTAGACATTGGGTCTGTTGTGAAGTAGCAGGTAAGAGGAAGGGAATCTCACCAAGCCTCTTCTTACACACATCTGGAGACAGACACACGAAGTCACCCTCAAAACTTCAGTGGACTGCTCTGTAACCACGCTTAAGACAAAGCCTTTACAGTTGGTCATGTCATTAACAAACCACTTCCTGTACAAAACCTTGTAATATTTAACTGAAATGTCAGCGTTAAATGAGATTGGCATGTCATTAGTGTTGAAAGAAAAGCAGTAACAAAAGCCAATAAAGTAAGCGCGTTTATGATTTATAGACATATGCTTTGTTCAGTACAAGGCACGGAGGAAGTGTGAACATGCAGCTAGATGCCCAAAATGATATTTTACTTGGAAAAAGACTTCGACCTGCGCTTCAGAGTTCAAACACCGGCTCTAACGTTACAGCTGCACATTCAAAGAGCTAACTTAGCTAGCTAACGCTGTTAGCATTCCCGTCACGGAAATAAATAGTCAAACACTACCCATCACTGATGGCACTGGTAGTTCAGAAATACATTCTAAGTTCTCCCCTGGTCGATTGGTGGTGTTTAAATGCTTTTATTTAACACGAAAGCTCCCAAACACTCACCTGGTAACACTGACACAAGGGGGTCGCCATCTTGAATGTATTGCTATGACCTTCTTCCGGTGGTGACCTTCCATATCCACGAGGGAAGGGCTCGCGAGCTCATTCATTACCTCTAAAGCATGTTTTCACCCTGTATATTTTACATATTTCGTTTTAAAAAAAAAATGTATTATTCAATCACGTGCAGTGCTCTGTGCCTTTACACTAGCATCATCCTGATCATTACTACAGGGTCATTAAATGTTAAGAACACGTGACTACTCTCGCACGTGAAAGATTTTAGTTGATGACCTTAATTGTTCATTGACAAGCCTACTTGAGAGGCAATGCAGTAACACAAAAAACCCAACAAAGCATTTCAAATACTGAGGTTTATTTATCAAAACACCTTATAGAATAAAGGCAATGACAGGTGAAGCATGACAGGGAAAAAAAAGAATTAAAAATTTGGTCTCTAAAAAATAAAGTAAAATTTAAAGCAAAAACTAAAACACGTTCACTGGGACAAATCACTAACTAAAATAACATTTTCACTGTTACAAATATCTACCAAACCTATTCATATAATATGAATATGCTGAAGAGCAAGTCAGATGATACAGAGCATTTGGACATCCGGGACTAAATGAAACGTGATATGTGCGCCCCCAGACTCATAATTTATGCATTCCTATCAATCCTAACGTCAATTTCTCTTCCGTTCAGCCGGTAGCCGTTCATGGTCCGGCAGACACGCTCAGCAGTTTCAGGGCTGTCGAAGCGAACCACGCCGCAGCCCTTGGACTTGCCGTTCTCCATCTTAATATCAGCATACTGAACCATGCCTGCAGAGGGAAGAGTATCAATGTTCAGTCATTTAAATGTAAAAATGCATACAATAATTTATCTTTTATGAACAAACTATGGATGCTTTTACCGCATGTGTTGAAGGTGTCCTTAAGCATCTTCCAGTTGAAGTCAAATGGCAGCTGAAAAACAAAAATGATTCAAAATTAATTAGAGAGAATGAGAGAAAAGATACTCAAATTAATTAAAGCCCAACTACACTGCAGATAAATACTTACATTTCTGACAAAGATCTGACATCCCTTCCTGATATTGCCTCCTCCAGTTCCAGCCCCTCCAGCTCCACCAAAGGAATTACCACCAAATCCACGATCCATGTCAGCAGAGCGATCAAACTGGCCACCAACACCTCCAGATCCCATCCGATCCATGCCAGAGCTCATGCGGTCAAGGCCACCGGCGGAGAAGCGGTCAAGTCCTCCGGCAGAGCCCATGCGGTCGAAGCTGCTGGCCATTCTGTCAAGCCCGGTGTTGCCCATGCGATCCATACCCATCGGGGAGCCAAAGTCCAGGCCAGAACCCATGCGATCCAAACCAGACGGGCCTAAGCGGTCAAACCCAGCTGGGCCAAGGCGGTCCATGCTGGAGCTCATACGGTCCAGGCCAGGTCCAAGCCTGTCCATACTGGGCCCCAGCCGGTCCATCCCTGAGCCCATCCGGTCGAACCCAGAACCCAGCCTGTCCAGGTCAGACCCGCGGTCCATCCTGTCCATGCCCATCCGATCCATCCCACCCATGCGGTCAATGCTGGCTCCCAGGCGGTCCATTCCGGAGCTCATTCGGTCCATACCCATGGAGTTTCCTATACAAGCAAATTAATAAAAGAAACAATAAATAAAAGGTTGCAGCAACTGTCTTAGAAAAGGCGAGCATTACAACAGATGAGGCCAATCACAGGGATTTCCAACAAAATCCTTAAAATACTAACCCATTCCTCTTTCAAAGGACTCTCCAAAACTATTGCGAGACATTCCCATTTCATTTCGCCCAAACTCCCTGTCAAAAGCACCACCAATCCCACGGTCCATCTCTGACAATGCAAGAGATGAAACCATTAGAAATAGCCAGCAAACGTGAGATTGTTCCACGCTTGCTTTGGAGTGTTTAATACATCTTAAAATCTCTCCTTACCGTTCATTCTGCCCATTCCTGAAGAGCCAAAACGATCCATGTTGTTCATTCCTCCGAAGTTGTCCATTCCTGGAACAAAAAGAAAAGTCTTAATGAGGGTGCAAACAGAACTAGATGGACAGGCTGGGTATGGATATCTCAGGCCTTTATGATGCAGGATCTGGGTTGTAAAATATAATTTATTACTTATACAAATAGAATTTTTGCTGCACTCCGACTGTTAAGCAATTTGTAACCAAGTTAAAAACTTGTCGCAAATGTTTCCCAGTAACAGTTTCAGGTACTTGAATTATACCATGAACTGTGGAAAGTGTCTCAAATGATTCAGCTACAGGAAGTGTTGTTGGCTCTAACAGTAAATGCAGAAGTTGGGGTAAATACTTAACCAACCAAGCTACTTAAAGACCTTCAGAACATACCTCCTCCGCTGCCACCACCGCCTCCCATACGACCTCCCATGTTGCCAAAGCCCATGCCATCCATTCCTACAAGTAACAAGAGTAATGATAAGCCCCAGTTTTTTTACAGGTGTCTTTAATTGAAGAGTTAAACAAAACATTTGAGCTGGTTACCTCCAGGGCCCATGTTGCCCATTCCTCCACCACCACCACCTCCTCTGTTGAGCTGGGTAGCATCAATGGGCTGACCACCAGGTCCAAGTCCCAAACCAATACCACTCAGGCCACCTGAGCAAAGAAAATGGTTACGGTATGAAAACAGTCTACATAGGAAATGTCTAAACAAAAAAAAAAACAACAACAACAAAAAACTCATATCTACGTTATCAATACCGCAGGTATTTACTTTATTATGAGTGGCAAATGGTGTAACTGTTGCTACCTGGGTGTTTTCACTCTTCACCCAAAACAAATGTCACTGGTGTAGTTCTGCACCAAACTGAAGGAACTAAATTTACTTGCAGGATACTGAGATTATAACACTGACCGATCCTATACGTAATTCAATTGATTTTATACTCATTAATAGGGCATTTGTTATTTTTTATTGTTTTTACCCCAGTGAAAAAAAAAACTACATGTATACTTACGGGGAAGAGCAGCAGACCTGTTGTCGGGTGGTCCAAAATCTTTGGGCAGGGATTTCTCATCCTGAAGAAAAGCCAAAAAATACATTTAGACAATGCACTGCAATCACTGTGTGATCCAATGTACAGTGAGGATCAATCAACTTACCAGTTTGACGTGCATGACTCTGTTGAACAACAGCTGCCCATTGAACATAGCTGTGAAATCATTAAGGAAAGTGTACCAGAGACATTTTGAATCAATGAGATTCTATTGAATTAACATTCTGTGGACACAAAACACAAAGGGATTCCCAATCAAACACTTTGAAAAGGATACAGACAGCCTGGACTGCTTCAATAGGCATATCAAATGTCACTGTGCCCATGCCTCTGCTTTTCCCATCCTTGTCCTCCAGAATGTCGGCCCTCACCACCATGCCCGCCATGCTGAATACCTCTTTCAGCTTCTTCCAGCCAACCTTGTAGTCAAGCTGTAGGCACAAGACACAATTTTAGGGGTGGTTACTTGTTCCATCTACAGGTTAAGGCAAAAAGACACGTCAGACTTAACTAAGGTTTCTTGCAAACAATAATACTGATTAAATTTACAGCTAAATGTTGAAACCATTATTCAGGAATGTTATTTTAATCAAATAAACCACCACTTCTTTAGTAGCTGCAATTTCTAAAATCTATTTTCTGCCTCTCTTCATATGACTTAATTCTATACTTTCTACGTACTTTTTTTTTGCAAAGTTAAACAATCAATGGGAAAACTCTGGAAGTCTCACATTAGCCACAAAGACAGTGCTGCCAATCCTGCCAGCCTGGAGACCATGGATGATCTCATTGGGGATGTTGGGGTTGTTCATCAGGCTAGGAGGAATATTGACCATGGGTCCAGTTGGTCCAGGGCCCATTCGATCCATGTTCATGCGATCCATTCCTCCCATCCCGCCGTGGCCTCCTGGAGGGCCTCCACCTTGACTCTTGTTCATTTCTCTTTGAGCAATCACACCATCAGGGTCCTGGGCAAAAAAGCATGAACACATGACTCAGAAAAACCAGCAACTCACATTTTACGGTCTTTGTCTTTCTGTTCATTTTTGCTGTGGCCTACCTCTTTCACTTTTAGGGGTCGTCCATTGAGGTTGTGCTTGTTGACCTTCTCCACTGCTTTCCTCATTAGCTCTTCGGTCCTAAACTCAACAACACTGACAGAGATATACAGTATATCCTGTGAGAGAGCTAAATAAACAAACTCAGATTTTTAACAACTACCCTCTCCAAACATCTGTCTTTAACATGGACACTGGTGCATGTGTTTTTGCTTGGTTAACATGAATAGGATAGCAACATTTCTATTTGGTTAATCTGAGAAGCACTGACACAAACAATTGAAAATTATAATAGATAAATAGAGACTACTTACGCACAACCCTTTGTTGATTGAAGACATCAGAACAGGCCGCACCAAAAGGAGTAAACAATAATTCAAATTAGTAAAAGCAATGGTTATAATAGAAGCTGAAATTGACACAAAATGCAAGTAAAATAAAGAATTTCATGCACAATCAAAAATTCATCACACAAGCCTACAGCCTTGGCCACAACTCTGTGCTTCCAAATAAAATTACAATTTTGACATCTCACATTTTTTTTCTCAGTCACTACCACAATGCAGACAAGTCTGGTGAATATTACGGCGTATTTTTCCCCAACATCCAAAAGGCAGAAAATCCAGGGAGATAGGATTCCCCGCAACTAAGATATTGGAGGTAACATTTCCAGTGAAGCAGTTCTACGGAATGAGTTATATTTTACGACCATCTAACAGCCTTGTAACAACCTCTTGCAGACTAGACCCCTTTAGTTCACGAGGAGCAAATCCAGCAACCAAAGGGACATTGTCAGATACTGCAATCCCACAGGATTGGCTACAAAGCTGAAGTCCTTTTGAAAGGGCATCAACCCTCGGGATGACCTCAAGCCAGTGCCACAAACGACACCAGATAAAACACACCTCCGGCATGTCAACATCTCACACACCCCACCAGGTTTCTGAAGCTTAAAAATTCCCAACAATGAAAATAAAGACACCAAAGCTGACAAACACAGGTTTGTCTAGGATTATTCATGTTTTATTTGTATGTATTTGCACTTACCCTCGATTTGCCTTCTGCGTCCATTAAGTGTTCCACGTACGTTACCTCACCCACTACAAATCAGATTCCAGAGACGACACACACCAAGGGGAGAGAAGCCGAGAGAACAATGGGGGTTTAGAGCAGACACAAAAGTAGGGTGGCCGGTGACAGTGAGCTCAGACTGCCAGTCCTGCGCCTTCCCCCAGCACCTCAGCAGCAGCACAATATGGTACAGGTCTACAAAAAGCAAGCTTGGGTCTTTTAAAAAAAAAAAAAAGTAAGACTTCTTAGCCTGTCCTTGTTGGAATTCCCGAAGCACCAGAAGCAATAGACTGAGGACAACAACTGTTGAGATGGCCATCAGCCTGCCTATTTGGATATAATGCCGTGAACACCACCTTCTACCTTAAGAAAATTAACCCAAAAATTTCTAGTAGGCAAAACCCATTCAATACCTCAGTCCATTTCATTGCAAACCTGTGCATACTTTGTGAAATGTCGCCATTTTAAACATCAGGCCGATGCATCCATTCACTCGCCCATCAACTGAGCCTATGAGGACACCTACAGCTTGAAAACTAACCATAATCCTAATGAATGCAAGCTCTTAGGTGAGAGAAACTTATCTAACTGCAAACCTGTTCTTAAAGAGGACCTGTTCCTTAAGCGCACAATCAGAATTTTGATTCAGCGTCGACCACAGCCACGCCTGCGTTCCAGATCACGTGTCTGTTCAACGAATGGACATCAGTGACCAAACCTCTAGAGACAAGGACAGTGCATAAGAAGTTGCTTCATTTTGTAGACCTGTACCCCAAAGAAATCCCCAACGCATAGCCGTGTTTGGCACAACATGGAGATCTGCTGAGAAAACATTTGCTTGTCAAGGTCACACCTAAAAGAGAAAATGCAATTTAACTCCAGTCAGTTGTAATACAACGAATACCAGGCTCTCCTTCTGAAAAAGGATTGTACCTTTCTTAACACATGCTTTAACTTCAAGAAAATGCCAATGAGATGCATTACTTAATACATCAAACACTTTCCAATACCCCATAACTACAAGTACTTTCACATGAGTAACAGCACATGTAAACCCATATTGCACATTTAAGATAACTTAAGGGTAATCCCTGCTGAAGGTTGCTGCATCACAAATGATATCATTTGACAGGTCTCCAAAATTTTTAATTATTTATAAATCATGAGAGCTCAGGTTTTTACCATTACTTAGATGTTACAACTGAGAGCAACTCGTCCCTTGTTTCTGGGCAAAGTCATTACATTGCGGCGATGTACTGTACGTTTTTTCATCATTTTTCAGGGAAAAGCATCTCAATATGCCACTCATGATACCAAGCCATGGGGTTTTCACAGTAATGGACGGCTTTAAACATGTACAACCCGCACTTCACAAAACCACAATAGGTTTTAGTAATCTCGATGGAGAATAAATGTTCAGTATAACATCCAGGTTCAAAGCACTTGTGCAAGTCTGCAGCAACTCCTTTGTTGACAGACAAATGAGAGGGACCTCGTCCAAAACCTTTGTTCCAGATATCTCCCACGAGATCAAGCAACATTGTACAACTTAAGGGTCTGCACAAATTCCCAAAAGCCCTTCAGAGCAGCAGAGGTCAACAAAATGACCCTGGATGCTGCATCTTTATTTAATCATGTCCAAAGTTGACTCAGTCTATCCCTTATCCATAAACCTTACCTTTTTCTTTCATCAGGTCTTTAAGAGCTTGCCATTTGACATCGTATGGTATGTTGCTGACAAACACGCGGTATCGTTTGTTCACGTTTCCATAGGGTTCATAGCGACCGCCTCCACCTCTCTTCTGGGGCCTCTCCTTCCTGCTGGAACTGGGCTCATGCTTGGCTTTCCCATTCACTTCTCTGTATAAAGACATAAGTTAACAATGATTAAATCAAATGCTTTTATAATCAAGCCCACATATGCAAAGAATTAAGCATGATTAGATTACCAGGCGTGAAATCAAAAGCTAGAAAAACAGCTTCTGGGGACATTTAACTGTAAGTAATTTTACTGCAGGCACATTTAGTGGTACCTGGCTGCTATTTGTTACAAGGTAAAATACTTAATACCATAACACAGGCTGCACCATTTGGACTTCCACTCATTCATTGTTCTTCAGAAGGGCCAAAGCTTTTCATTAACTTTTTCTCAAAAAAGATTTAAATACTTGAGTTACAACTCAGTATTACACCTACTGATCCTACCAAAACGTGTTAAAAAGGTATTATGCAGAAACAATTTCAATGCACTAAGCTGTAATGGAAGTCTGCAACTGTTAGCCATCGACACACTCGCACTAAAGCCGCATGACCAGGCCGCTCTTTGGACGTAGTGGGCCTGAATTACAGCTACGTTAGTGAAATAACGTTATATTACTTTGTATATTTAGATATATATGCCTTCAAATGGAAAATAAAACACTTACTTATTTTACATTTAAAAAGTAGCTTTCTGAACTTAAGATACTCTATGTTCGGTAAAATGGGTGGGTTCTTCCGGTAAATAGACGGGTCCCAAACACACACCTCCAACAGAGGATAACCGCACAGCTTTATAACAAACTTTAAATGCACATTGGGCCTTCATCTATGATTGCCTCATAAGAATACAACTAATATAACATTTTCACGAGAGACTGGTCGAAGCACGACATTCATGGATCTAAATAATTGCGGCTAACTCTGTGATTAGCTATGTTGCAAGCGCCAACAAAGGAACCTCGATGAATGGACTTGCCCCGTCTGCTGCTGCTGCGGCGGAGGCGCCTGCTGGCCTGCTTTCTCGGTCACGTTCGTATTTTCGGTCTGCTCGGTAGACATCTTGTTGCGCAGTTATTATCTTGCTTAATCAAACTGTTATATTAGACTATCTTCGTTGATATTAACAAGCGAATCGTCTTCTTGGTAAAAAAAAAATGATAGCACGGACCACCTCTGCGACACCAGCCAACGAAAATGGCGGAGAGAGAACTAGTGTGAGCAGGAACAACGAATGCTGGGAATTTTAAATCTAAGGATGACTTCCGGTGTGTCCTTTAAAAGTAAAAGTGGTCACGGCACAAAGAGGATTTTCAAATTAAAAGTGCTCGGAATGCAGACAGATAAATGCTAGAAGATTAAAGGGGAATACCAACAATATTAAGAATTCCAATATGTTATTTTGTGAGCTAACATGAGCTACTCTCTCTCTCAAAGCTAGAAAACAGAGAAGTAAGTTTCAGCTTGTGATGTCATAAAGTCTGAAGCTGAATGGGAGTATATAAATCTCAAAATGAGCTTTATTCTATTGTGGTGTTTCCAGTTCTCAAGCAGAAAATACCTATATACTCAAAACATTCCCCTGGGTGCTCCCAGTGTCATATAACATCTTTCCCACTTCATTATCTGTGATGCAGCTCCAGACTTTATGACTTACGACATCACACATTTGAGTTTTAGCACTCTAGTTCCTGGATTTGGGGAAGAGTTGTTTTTTTTCTAATATTAATGAACTGTCTGAGATCATAGGAATAATGTGTATGGGTTTTAAAAATGACTGTAGGTTCCTTTTAAAATTTGTATCAAATAAAAAATGCATTGTGTTTTGAGGTTGTTTTTTTTAAGTGCTATAAATGGCGTAAATGTCACAATTCACCGGCAGTCATTGTCATGTGCCTCCTTTTTGCTGTTTTGAAGCTCATGTGCACATTGTTTTGTAGAACTAGATGAATATATTTGACATTTTCAAGGTAAAACTTGGGCTTATTGTTTGAAATACAGGGTCAAAATAGTCATATTTAAGTTGGGAAAATAACCCCAGTGTAATATGGAAAACAATAACCCAATTTTAGATCAATTTTGACCCAGTGATTTTCAATATTGGCTTGGAGAGATGGTCTTCAGCCATAGCCTGTTTATGATGTGTACTGTATATAGACTTAATAGCTCAAAAGATCAGGGCAAAAAGCTACCTTTTGGGGTGCTGTATGATAGCCTGGTGAGGAATCACAACATACTAAGATTTACATCAGAGCACACAGTGACTTTTGATTCTCAACTTTTAGCACCTATTTTGTGCATATTTTGATTTTTACATAGCAGTCTCCGGAGAACAGTGCTTTACTGCACCTAATTGATACATACTGCTTGAACAGGGGTGTCACTTATCTTTCTCTGTCACCTGTCAGTTTAGATATTGAGAAAAAGTAGGATGATTTACCTGTAATGATGATGCTGACTGGCTAAAAAAAGGTCTTACATAAACCTTGATGTTATTCTGCTTTCCTTCAATTCTCTAAAACAAACAACCAAAAAAAATCTTAACAATTAACAACGAAAAAAACATGTTAAAAGAAATAACATTTTTGACTGTTTTATATCATATGGACAAACTGATATGAATCACTTTGTCTCTTCTCTCTTTTTCACATTCCTTTAGCTTTAACCTAAATATGTCTCCCATAAACTTCCTTGATATGAATAGCACTACTCTTCATAGACTAGTATGATACTGTACTACATATCAAAATGTGTTACTCGGTTCCTGTAACTGAAGCATAATTTGAAGATTTATATCAAACTGGACTTGCACCAATTTAATTTTCTATGCTTATTCCATGTTTTATAATGAAGAAGGTAAAACAAGACCCGTGATTTATCATTTAAAGGTTTTTAGAGTGATTGTTTTATGATTTTATGAACCACGCTGGTGTTTTTAGTCTCATTAAAAAAAGTATTCTTTTCAAGAAGGATATGTAATTTTTTTATTATGGAAAAATGACATGGACAGAAGTTATGTCTTTATTTTAAACCATCTCATGATATATAGTTAGTTTTTCATCCATAAATGTAAATGGTCTGAAAGGAAACCCAATATCCACCATTTCCACCATAGAAATCAAACTGTAATTTAAAACACTGAGGACTGACACAGAAAGCTATTAATGCATATAATATAATGTATATATGTCTATGTATTAATGTGGTCATGAAGAAGAAGAAGAAGAAGAAGAAGAAGAAGAAGAAGAAGAAGCTGCAATGCACCGCCAGACCTCACGGGGGCGACAGTCGACTACAGATTAGATGACAGCGACTTCAGCCGGGGCGGAAGTAGCATCGGTTTAGCCGTTAGCCACTCTTGCCACTCACCTAGCCTTAACAATAGCTTGTGAATATTCTTACTAACTGTCTGTGTAACTTTCATGTATATCAGAAACGTATAGGATAATATTACGAAAACAAATCTTACACAGTCGTTACTTGAATGTTTGCGGCTCTATGTAAAGTTAACGTAGCGTAGACATGACAACGTTAGCGTTAGCCTTTAGCTAGGAACGTATTCGTGAGATAACGTTACCGCTTCACTGAACGAGCGCCTGTGAATGAATGAACAGTATTTACGTCTGGCAGGCTGTTACAAGCGTTAATTTACAACATATAAAGTCATGGCTACTGGTGCTGATGTCAGGGATATTCTGGAGCTGGCCGGAGGAGAAAATGACGGTCCCATCAGCAAGAAAGACCTCATCAACTCAGACAAGGTGAGGGACAATAATAAGATACTCATAATGATTCCTGTCCCTGTATTCACAAGTCACCCGTGTTATTTTCCAATATGTCCCAATATGCCCCAATATGCAATGAGTTACACAGGCTGTGGGACACAATTAAGTTACACAAAACTGAAAATTTAATTTGTGTTGCCATCATGTGTCTGCGAGAATTATTAGTATTCTCGAGGTAAATAATTTCTCCATCACCTGTTTCAGAAAAAAAGCAAGAAGACAACAGAAACGCTGACCTTCAAGAGACCAGAGGGGATGCACCGAGAGGTCTATGCTCTGCTCTATTCGGATAAAAAGTATGGTCTCTTTTTGATTTTCTATTCAGTACATGTGCTGAATTACCCTTAAGGGTTTGACTCAAGTCCTGTGTGTTGTAACTGCTTTACTTACTCATGCAGCTGGTAAGATTAACGAGTAAAGGGAGATGTGGTAATGGCTTCTTCATCTGTGTAGATTAAGTGTTCAACATAAATTCAGAAAAGGAAGAGAAAAAATGATACTAATTGCCATTATGTTTCAGCTTCTTTTGTACAATGCCTCTCCTAGGAATTTTCAAAGCTAACAATCTGCTTTATATTGTGTAGCCCTGCTTTTGGGCTCCCTGACACACTTGTCATACTGCAAACATGCTTATTTATGTATTTTTGTCCTGTATCTGTATGTGCTGGATATCCAAATTGAGCTGGTTAGGTAACAAAATCGATAAAGGAGATTTTCACATATTTTGCTTTAACAAGGCTTGTTTTCCCTGTGAATCCCCAGAGATGCACCCCCTTTGCTGCCTAGCGATACTACTCAGGGCTACAGGACAGTCAAAGCCAAGCTGGGCTGTAAAAAGGTGCGTCCCTGGAAGTGGATGCCCTTCACCAACCCAGCTCGCAGGGATGGGGCTATATTCCACCACTGGAGACGTGTGGCAGAGGAGGGCAAGGACTACCCTTTTGCTCGCTTCAACAAAGTAGGGATCACTGCATTCTCCTCTTTAGTCTGACCACTTATTAAATACAAACTTAAAAGGACTGTTTTTTACAGCTACCAATCTTCTGTCATCTCCCCCACTTTCAAATATATACCACATGTATACATAACTGAATTACTCTTTCAGTCACTCATCCTGATTCACTGTATTCTCTCTGTTCTGCCTCCCTTTATAGACAGTGCAGGTACCAGTGTACTCTGAGCAGGAGTATCAGATACATCTCCATGACGATGGCTGGACTAAAGCAGAGACAGATCACCTGTTTGACCTGTGCAAGCGCTTTGATCTGCGCTTTGTTGTCGTCCATGACCGTTACGACCACCAGCAATACAGAGTAATTACTCAGTCACTCATCTACAGTATTCACATTCCCTTTCACTGAGGGTATTTGCAAAAAATCTTAAGGCTATAAGGTAAGGAACATATTTGTGATGACATTCTCCCATTTATGCTTTTCAGAAACGTTCTGTGGAGGACCTGAAAGAAAGGTATTATAGTATTTGTGGTAAGCTGACCAAAGTCCGCGCAGCTACAGGGACAGAACCCAAGATCTACATCTTTGATGCCGGCCATGAAAGACGTCGTAAAGAGCAACTGGACAAGCTCTTCAATCGCACACCTGAACAAGTGCGTCATTTTCTAGATTGATTTTGACTCTTGTGCTGTTGTTAAGCTTTCATAACTTAAATATTGCAGATATTAATGCAGTAAGTGTGGAAAAACAACAAGAAGATATTGCCAAAGCTTGTGAGATGCCTGTCCTTTAAATATTAAGATCGCACTTCTCTTGTATTTCCTGCAGGTGGCAGAAGAGGAATATCTTATTCAGGAGCTAAGGAAGATTGAGACGAGAAAGAAGGAGCGCGAGAAGAAGACTCAGGATCTGCAGAAACTCATTAAAGCAGCTGACACAACCACAGAGTTAAGACGAGCTGAAAAGAGAGTTTCCAAGAAGAAGCTCCCACAAAAAAGAGAAACAGAAAAACCGGTACGATGTGGACTCATACAAAAAGAGCGAAGTAAAACGCAAGCCAATCGTTTGTGCTTGAGAAATGTTCACCAGTAAATTGGAGCGTCCTTTTATTATTGAGATGGCACAGCTGTCAACCTCATTATAGTGCCTATTCAAAGCAGTAGTACACTGAAGTAATGAAGATTTGGCTCAGTCTCAATATTTTGTGTTAAACATCTTATATTCTTTTGATGGAACAGCTTTTTCCTAAAGAAACTGAAGGCGCTCAGTTTGTGAAATTAAGGCCTGATTTATCCCACAATAATAATATGAATATTTTTCCATGTAAAGTCTGTCTAATGTTTAGAGGGAGTGTCATATCTTGTCTCTTATCAGTGATTTCCTTTTGTTCAGGCTGTTCCAGAGACAGCAGGCATCAAGTTCCCTGACTTCAAATCAGCGGGAGTCACACTGCGCAGTCAGAGGGTGAGTATAGCTGGATCCTGTTGAGGTATTAAAACTACAAAAAGGGTATTCTAAAGCACATGTTCATCTAAAACTTAACTTGGCTCTCGAATACCAGTGAGGGCCTTAAAACACGATCTGAATCAAAGAAGAAACCACAGTAGTAAGAAATGATCCCCTAGCTCTGTATTAAGATCTTGGATATCGCCGCACTGTGCTGACATTTATTCATCACTTTAGTTTTGTTTGAGCCACTAATATGTAAACTATTTTATTGAAGCTTGACCCTGCAGTTGATGTATGTGAGAAACCAGAGTGTCTGACTTGAGCAAGCTATCTCTCATTAGCACCGTGATGATTAATCCTGTTAGTGACTCCCTAATATCTGTAAGACCTAGCAAGGGGACTCTTATTCATCTTCAAGACTGATGAGGAGCTGCCGCTCTCTATGGAAAATGCATTAGCACGGCTAAAGAAGTGGAGTACCCCTCTAGCTAATCAGTCAGACAGAGTTCAGTGGATAAAGACATTTTGATCTGGCCCGCTGAAGTGCATTTCATACGAATTAAAAGCCCCAAGGTGGAGCAGTTTATCCTAATACCCCCAGTGTGTGTGTGTGTCTCTGTGTGTTTGTGTGTGTGATTCAGATGAAACTGCCAAGCTCAGTAGGCCAGAAGAAGATCAAGGCCATTGAGCAGATCCTGCTGGAACAAGGAGTGGGTAAGTGAAGATATAGATCAGTATTTAAAATCTGCTAACATTGTAAAGTTTTCCGTTTTGAACTCTTTTCAGCAACAGACTTACAACATAAGGATTCTAAATTAGATCGCCAAAGATACTACTTTTCCTGCTGGACTGGACAGACTAGGAAGGCTTCAACTATACATTGCATACTGAATCAAAAGCCCTGTACCAAACAGTGTGGGACAAATGCACGCATCGGTTACACCATCATCTTCCACTTACTGTGATGACCTCACAGTTGTAAAAAAGTTTTGTGGTGTTTATTTTTTTTATATAGTAGGTCTTTTATTTTATTTTCATTCATCTTTGCCTTTGCCTCTGTTTGTGGATCCAGATCTTAACCCCATGCCCACAGAGGAGATCGTTCAGATGTTCAATGAGCTGCGCAGCGACCTGGTGCTGCTGTACGAGCTGAAACAGGCCCACAGCAATTGTGAATACGAACAACAGATGCTGCGTCATCGTTATGAGGCCCTACTGAAGGCCGGCAGCGGAGGCGGGCTGAGTGGAATTACAGGGGCCGGACCAGCCGCCGCAACACAGGGTGGAGAGCTCAATGCCACCAACAGCACTACAGCATCCACCCCAGGGGGTGAAGCTCCGTCCTGGCCCAGTGCAGACGACATCAAGGTGGAAGCCAAGGAGCAAATCATTGATGTTGTAGGAGCACCACTTACCCCCAACTCAGTAAGTCTGCACAGCGTAGACTCAAACTCTTTAAAACCATCACTGAGAATTTGGTGAAGATATCTTTCAACTAGAGCTGTTTTTAAGTCTTTTGGACCAAGTCCCAGTCAAACCTCAAGTTGTAACAGGGCAAGTTTCAAGTTTGTGAGACGTGACTTTTATCTTTATTTTTCTATCTTAAAAAAAATTTGAATGATGATGAGTAATATAAAATCACTCATTTTGGTGATGTTGGCCAACTTAAGCCTGGAGCCGATAGCAGATGTTGTCTTCCTATCATTCAGTCATTACTTGGCAGTGTTAATGAGTGGGAACCCAGGGAGAGATCCAGTCTTTGCAGCCCTTTTACACAGAGATCTTGCAGTAAGGCTGCAACAAAGTCCCTTCATTATTTCAGCTTTGCTTTTTTTATACAGAACCAAACAACGTTGGCATAATGCTGCCCTAGTGTGTGATTTTAAATAGCATGCCAACTCCGGAAGCAAAAGAGACGTGTAGCTAAAACAGCGTCAGCCTCTAGTATGATTACATACATGTCACTTAGTGCTTTCTATACAACAACCATGGCATAACATAGCAATAACAATCATGTACCATCACTGTTACATGGCGGGTGATCTGGTCTTCTGGTTGAAGGCTAAGGAGTTCCTGAACCTCATTGTTTCCCCCAATTTGTGGGCATTTTCAGTTGCTGTTTTTCATCCTTGAGTTAGCTACTAACTGCTGTAGGCTGTTTTTTAAATCTCCCAGCGATTGGTCATACAAATAACATGTCATCAAAAACGTCATTCCGGTCCTATCCTGCTGGCTGTCCCTTTTACATAGGCGTTGATTTAACACTGTTACCACCTCTGTTGCTGGCTTAAAGGCAAGACAACTCTGTCCCACCATCCTGTGGTTGTACCTTTCATACAGAACGGCGAGGTGGAATAATGGGACGACATTCCCACCTTCAACTGGCAGTGTTTAAGGGGCTTGAGGTTGGCTTGGGTTCCTGTGTGAAAATAGGCGGGATCTGAGAAGATGGTTTGTGTGCCTATGCTCAGAGTACGTTCTCATTATAAAGATCTGTGCAGGTAAAAACAACTTGTATTGGTTGGAGACACAACTGCCAGCAGTGTCAAGAACAACAGGGCATCGAGAACTGATGATTTCAAATTGGTTAAAAAAGGGTGAAAAATAAGAAAAAATTGGAATTGAAAACAGAATTTGCTGCACCTTTTAAGCAAGTCTGTTGCCTGCTTCACCTAGGCCATTTTAAAACATGGTGATCCCGTCATTTATTAAACAGCAGTCACTATGTATTTCCAGCTTGCTGTGCAGTTTGGCAGACATGTTTTAGAAATGGCTGTTGATTCTAAACTGGTACAATGCCCTCATGACTGTTAGGAATGCAGAAAGAGGAGGAGATCCTTGTTAGACCCTGATGTGATTGTTGTGTCTGTCACATTGCAGCGCAAACGGAGAGAGTCGGCATCCAGCTCATCTTCAGTGAAAAAGGTGAAGAAGCCTTGATGAGAACGAGAGCACCAGCTGGTACACGGTGGAGGACAAGGGACTGTTCGAGTTACTCTGGTCACAGTGAAGACACCCACAGGTTTTATGGTTGGACAACAGGGACACTGGGGGAGCAGGACACCACATTGCTGTTAGAAGCACCTCCGACTACACACACACACACACACACACACACACACACACAAAACTTTTCACCTACCAACGGAGACCTCTCCGAGCTCTCCCCATCTGGCCTGCCGAGCATCTGTGTGACAAAGGCAACAACTGAGTGACATTTCATTCCATTACTGCTCGTCTCCCTGCCTCCACCATTGCTCAGCCTTAGATGAGGCAAGATCAACTGTAAATTGCCAGGCAGAGCTAATCGGGACATGGGGAAGAAGGTGGGAATGACTGGGTAATTGAAATGAATTGGAATGAAAGAAGAGACTCTAGGAGTGGGAGGACCTCGAGCCTCAATGCTCATTTTACCTATCTGAGGTTTTTTTGGTGCCTAATCATGCCATAGTGTTTACTGGAAATGTGTTTTTGTGTTAGCCTTTAGTAACCCCCCCCCCCCACCCCCCTTGGCTCCCTCTCGACCTGGAGTGCGTCTCGCTCTCTCATCGACACTTCCATCTACTGCCCGTGCTTTATGTTAAGCTAGCGGGGCTCATTTGTGTTGTTTGTCCTCAGGTGACCTTGAAGATGCTTTCGTCAATGATTCAATAAACCCCATTGTTTTTTTTCCTTCCTTCGTGCTATGCATGTTTATGCAACGTCAGCCTACCTTTCACATCTCAAATGTCCGACACTCTTTCTCAGATGAGATCGTGGAGGTAATTAGTGTTGAATACACACATTTGCCGGGGAAATTGTAGGATCACGACATTCTTACCTTACCTGTCATCTAAGTTAAGTGACAACTAATGACTTCATTAATATGATAATTAAGCAGTGATCATTCTTTGGTTGGCACGGCCACTGAAACTTCATTAGGTTCCCTCCCCATAATATTGCTAATTGCATGTCAATTATGCCGTTTAGCCTACTTAGACATTAATTTCTATGCAAATTCTGAAAACGTTTGCCCAGAAGAGGAGAGTAGTGTGATCTAGGCATATTCTGTGTGTATTTATATGTCTATAAAGATGTATACTTTGCAAAAATCCCAGTGTTTCAGGCACTGCAATTTGCATACAAACACTAAATTACTTTAAATTGAAGTTTCTTATCACATATCTTGGTCTAAAACCAAAAACAATTCAATGGTCACTTGCAGATGAAGGTAAAACGTATCATGTTACCTTAAAATCAAAGTGGAATTTTGTTGATTTGGCAAAAGAAAATAGCATGATTTTAAACTATCTTTGTTAAAGTAATGATCCTCTCTAACTTCAGAAGCCTCCCTTTTTAACTTATAGGTGAAAACACTACACCAATCCACCAAATGCTGCTTCACCACCACAATAAAAACACCTTAATTTACAGCTCTAATAAGCTCTCTAAGGTTACAGGAGTAAACCCATCCGCACTGTAGGCCGTTTGATTGAGAGAGAGAGGAAAAGAGTAAGAGAAGGCAAGTAAACATGGGTAAAATGGATTCTCTGTGTCTATATTTCATGTTGAAAATTGGCTCATAAATCCAGTGGTTTGATCTATGGAACCCGTCGTTGCTTGAAAAAACCTCCGTAAATGTGTAATTTCTCCCTTGACAGAACACAGCCGAAAGGCTATCTTTCTTTTTCTTCCTCCTCCCCTCTCTGTCCCCCCTTTTCTCTCTGTCTCTCATTCTGGCTCCCTCTCTCCACCAGCCTGCTGTTGGATTAATGCTCTGCTCTCTCCCCCTCTCTCCTTTCATGCTCCTCTGATATCTTCTTTTCATCACTGCTCATCCATTTATCAAAAACTGGGGCTCCTCTCTCCCTCTCTATCTCTCAATATCTAAACCCATCCTAAGTTATATGGCAGGTATCGTGTAAGATAGGCTTCAGGAAAGTGGAGGTTATTAATAAATACTAGTCTAAATTGAAAATAGGTGGGCAAAGAATGCATCACCAGCCATGTGTGAATGATAAAGACCCTCAGCAGCTCCCATCTTGCTCCATCTGCCATGAGCTCCATCCAGGCTACAGTGTACGTTCTGCAACACTGATGTGAAAAGCATGAGGCAGAACACCACAGCGGAGTGTCTTATAATGTGGTTGTGATGGCATTGAGATGGGATCTCTTTATCAAGGCCAGGCTGAGGCTTTAATCACGGCCTAAGAGGCGCGCTGGCTGTTTATCATAATTGAACTGTATCCAGGCTAATCGCTGGCATACGTCACTGTCGAGGGGTTGCTCGGCCGCACCAGCAGGCGATGCTGGTGGTGGTGATTGAACACACAGTTAAGAGAAAAGATGTGTACTGAGGGACATAAGGCAGGAAGAGGCAGGTAATAGCAGATGTGATAGAGCCCTGTTCAAATACATCACGCCTTGAGGTAATCACTGATGTGACAATGATTAGATTGTCGATGCCTCCTTGCTGTGGCACACTGCTTCATACCCATAATGTCACATACAATCACTGATTACTACAAGGGAAAGAGGCAGGACTGGTGCAATAGTAGTGTAAGGACAGGGTCTGGATAATTTCCTGCTAAAGCTGAGGATTGAGCGCTCACTATATGGGCCATAACAAAGGTCCAAAACAGACTTTCACCTCCGTGCCCCTCTCTCATCTCCATGTCCCTCACTTTGACTTTCACCTCCTCCTATTTAGGTCACCTTGAGGGAGAAAACTTTTAATCATTGTTCCACATCAAATTCACCTGTGCCCTCTGGGACACTGAGCCGCAACAAAGGGGAGGGGAGTTGAAACCGCAGGTTGGAAAATCACAATTGCCCACAGGGCTGGACAGTGGAAGTCATTTCCACTGGATTCTTTGCTGGTGGGGGAAGGCCTGCTGCAACACAAACCCAATCACTGGCACTAAGCAGTGCTTACAGCTAGGCATTAACCCCACTGTCCACTCTCCACATTAAAGCCCCGGGGAGGCAGAAGAGAGTGGAGTGGAGTAGAGCGGACTAAATCTAGACTCCCTGTTCTCTGGTACTGTGCTGCTCTCGGGAACATCTCCGGTCAGGTGTTGTTGTCTTTCAAGGTGTCCTACCTTGAAAGGAAGGATGGGGGTAGGGTGGTGATGAAATGGAAAAAGTCGTTTTAGGTGGAGAGATCTCCTTGTGTGGTACAAAATTCAAACCAAGTGGGTTTAGATGAAGAGTTGTTACTTGTGTACATATGCAGCAGATATGGAGAAACATCAGGCAGGTACAAACATTTATCTTTACCTACCTGTGTTTCTGGCTATATGGCAAATTCATTCATTCATTCATTTCCGTAACCGCTTATCCTGCTGGGGGTTGTGGGAGCCTACCCCAGCTGACATTGGCGAGAGGCAGACCGTCACAGAGCTGACACATAGAGACAGACAACCATTCACACCAACGGGCAATTTAGAGTCACCAATTAACCTGCATGTCTTTGGACTGTGGGAGGAAGCCGGAGTACCCAGAGAAAACCCATGCAAACTCCGCACAGAAGGGAGCCAGGAACCAGGAACTCTTGCTGTAAAGCGACAATGCTAAGCACTGCACCCCTGTCCCGCCCATACAGCAAATTAGTACAGCTTTCCGATGTGTTAAGAAAGATTTCCAAACCAGGGAATGGACAACACAACGACTTGTAAAACCATGCAGAGTACAGTAGCTGTATGCATGTCCCAGTTTGGTCCTCAGCTTCTGTGTGTATCTGTGTATTCGTACTTTTATTTTATCGTCTGTCCGAGCTAACATGATGAAGAAAGCGGGGCACACAGGGGTGAGCAGAGTGTGGCCTGTCCAGGTCAGAGCTGTGATTGCATGCTGACTATAAATGAGAGCAGTTCGGACACATCAGCTCCACTCTGTTCTACCATCAGTGCTCAGAAACAAACCGCTTTGATTTGATTTGTCAGTGAGAGATAGAGAGGCCTCCGAACAATATGTGACAGAGTTACCTCGGCAAACCAGTGCCAGCGAATGTCCCTCTCTTTACCTGCACAAGCACAATTCTAACAAAGAAAAAAAAATCCAATTTACCATGCGGATCCACAGCTGTCACGGCTGGGGAATTAAACATTACCCATAACTCACTGGGGGTGCTGAGCAGGTCAGCGGATGGCAGGGATGGTAACATCACTCTGGGGTGCAATAACAAAGGATTTTAACCTCTGACTCCTTCGCTGGAGCTACTGGCAGAACACCCTCCTCACCAACAGCAGCTTTCACCAAGCTGGTTAACAATCTCTGGTTGAGCTGACGACTCAACTTAGCGGTACACACCTTACCGCTCATCGCTCAAATTTCTCCCCAACACAAACAGGAAGACATGGGGAAATGTCAGCATAAATGCAATGTTTTCCACCCCGCTGGGTCCTGGAGCAGTACCTGTGATGTTTCATAGGGGGGTTGCTGAGATCCTGTAGCTGCTAGCATCCCGGTGTCATCACCCACACAGGCAGACTGCTTGCCTGGCTGGCCCGCCACCACCAGAGCCTCAATTACCTGACTGACGTTTCATTAGCGCCTGCAGCTGATCCCGTGGCTGAGAGGCAGTGGGGCGCAGAGGAGCATGGAGCTAGAGAGAGAGAAGGGGGGAAGAGAAGGGGGCTTCAATGCATTACATTCTCATGCGCTGTCAGAGTCGCAGCTCTGAGTACAGCCGCACAGCCACTCATTACATTGCAGTCATTTAGTACATGCTCTTATTGAGCTGGACTGTGTATACTAAAATAGAGCTGGCTGGGTTTTATCTGGTGACACCAGTACGGAGCTGACATTCACATACCTGCTCTGGATTGTTGGAGCAACTTTGTGGAGGTGTGTGTGTGTGGGTGCACATGTGATATAAGGGAGCAGCTAGATGTGTCTGTGAGACAAATCAATCTGGTGCAGTGTACTGATCAGAGGTTTATCTCTTCTTGTGTTTCCCTGTATGTATGCTCACAACTGTATATGTGTGGTGTCCTGTATACGTACCTGGGTTTGTGTGTGCAGTATGTGTGGCCTCTGCATCCTTGGGGTTAGTGCAGGCCATGTCAGAGATGATCCAGGGCGGAGCTGAGGGGGCTTAGTGAGACCCCTGGCCTGAGCCTCTCCACAGAGCCCACGCTTGGCTGGCCTCTCCTTCCCATTTGTCATCCTGGGCCAGTAAGACCCCCGGAGAGATTAGGGCAGAGCAGAGAGACTGGAGGAGTAGCAGGAATAAGAGGATCAGTTAAGCTATAAACACAGACACAAGTTTGTGTCTCTCACCCACTTTGGCACTGTGGCAGTTTGTAATGGCTGTCAAAAGTTGGCTCTGTGCCGTACGTCTTCTTTTAAAGGACACCGCGGTGCCTGAATGTGTCTGCAAGCACAACAGGTATAAGGACTTCCGCCGGTTTGATCAAATGCTGAGCGTGGCGTGAAAAGCAGACTCAAGTTGGACATTAAACAGAAGAGTTAACTGTATCGACCCCCATTGACCCGAGCTAATGAACCGTGGCCGAATGCAGAACAGAAAATGCAAAGGTTTGCCTATAATTAGAGTTCGGTGGCACAAAGACCATCAGTCAAATCCTGGGAGCTCCTTCATTTCCATATTTTTGAATATTCTACTTAATTATGCAAAGGGAATAGTGAGGTAGGCGAGAAGTTTTAAGAAAGCCTCATAAAGTCCTTATTAAGAGCAGAGGGGATTAATGACAGTTAATATGAGGGCAATCAAACATTTAATGCAAAGGCCCTCCTGCAGGCAAACAGTATTTAAATGAGTCAATTAGACATTCATTATCTACAAGCCTATAAGTGGAGTCAGATCTGCATAAATGTTGGTGCAGAGAATCACTCCCCTCTAAAAAGGAACTAATGAAATATTAAAAAAGTTAACAACTTAGACATGGAAAATGTACAAATATTGATTGCTAGAGGGCTGGTTACATGTTGTCATCAAATCAGGGGGAGAATGCGCGATATCCACCAGAGATTGTCTCATAAATCATAATTATTGAGTTAGCGTGATCTCTCCTCCCAATTAGCTATGTAGCATTGTTGAAGTGGAATGAGAGAGGGGAAAGGGGGAAGCCCTCCAATTGTCCATTTTTAAAAAATCAAATCCTGCACGTGAATGTTCCCGGTCTTAGCGTAAGTGCCTCTAAATTATTCCCATGCTAACAAACCATCTTAAAATAAGTTGACATACACAAAAACATACATATTCTGCAGAGGATGACTTGAATAATGTACCAAACTATGCAGATATATCATTGTCAGGACCTCCTCCTCCCTCCTCCTCCTATCCTTCTTTCTTTCCCTCTCTCCATGTCTGAGCCTCCACTCTTGTCAGTTGCCCCAGCACACAATTACTGTGTGTGATTGCTATCAGGCGGGACGGTCGGGGAGGCTCCCAAATTAGGGCCTAAATAGGATTTCCTACATGGCGAAGGGCACAGGCCTGGACATGGTAATGAAAGCCTATACATCACAATCAGGCCGACAATCCTATTCATACTGCAACACATTACTCTCACTCCTCATAATTATAGAGGGGTGACAGACGGGCCTGTGAGGCATGGTGGAGGAGGCGCAAGAGTGAGGAGAGGGAGGAGGCGAAGGTTGGGGTAGGGGGTGTTACTAGGAAGGTGGCTGAGCAGTGTCACAGTTAGTTTCGAGTGGCTTCTTCTCCCCACTTCTGTGATCTCTTGATACCTGGAGCGACCGGATTAGGTGGGAGTCCACTGGGCTCAATTCTACATAGCTCCAGCATGCAATTCGGCTGCCTATACATCTGTGTAATTACAGAAAAAGACTTCTAATTTGGGCATTTTCTCCCAATGGGAAGATCCTTCCAATGGGACACTGACCACATCTTCCATCAGACTGGCTGACACAAACACACACACAAACACACACACTCACACAGAGCGATGTGATGAGATGTGAGGGGGGACAGCTTTGCGATCGATACTATGAGCAGGAATCAGCGATGGGGAGAATAAGACAATGGCCTATCAGATTGAGGTTGACTTCTCCTTGTATGTGTGGCAGGCCTGTGACAATAGATTGGCCCAGAAATCCGATGGCACTCGCCGACAGAGGGGGAAAAAAGAGGAGACAGATGAAAAGAAAGATTGCTAATGCTCTCCAAGCAGGCATTTTAATCTGTGACAGAGGAGGGATTTGGTGAAAGCCATTATCACACAGCTACCCCCCCTCTTCCTCCCTCCCCCTTTCTTTTCTGATAAGACAACCTTATCAGACTGCTTGGGGGGAACATGTGCATGTGTGTGTACGCGGCCTCACCTTTGCATGTGTTTGTGTTGCAAAATGGGATATTCCAAATGCGATTCATTGGACCCCAGAAAGCTCCACTCTATCGATGTAAATCACCTTAAGAACTCAGTCAAACGGTGAGCGTTGCAAAGTGGATTCAGATCACAATAACCCTCCTCGCCAGGCAAAGAAACACCCGTAACAACGAGGCAACATGAGGCGCATTGTTACATGTGTTCTCTGCTGAGGCCTGAGGGAAGAAGCCACCTTGATTTAGTGTGTATGTCCGTGTGTGTGTGTCTCACCTGCAGCTGCAGAGATATCTCTCATCTCATGATCACATCACAAGCTTCAAGAGAGAGATGAGATGATGATGGTGTCTGCCCACTGGGGTCACAAATTCACCTCTGGAAACTTCTCCACTCTGTCAGCTGGACCAGGTGCAGGAGGTTGAGTAGGGTGAATGTGTGAGAGAGTGTTTGAGGGCGTGTGCAGGTGTGTGAGGCAGCAGATGGAAAGATGTGCTTGAGATGACTCTTCCTGATGTAATGGACTGATAGAGGTTAACTGTGTGTGTGTGTGTGTGTGTGTGTGTGTGTGTAGCTGCGTTCACAGCATGTGTGAATGCATGTACTGTATACGTGCTTACATGTATGTGGATGCATGCTTGTGTTTGTGTTTGCATACATTTGCATATGGGTGTGTGCTGGACAGCAGCCTATATCCCCACTTAGTGCGTGTGTGTCTCCTCAACATGGTGTCCCTTCTGTGATCAGGACAATCCATCAGGCCCTGCCGCTCATTAATCACCAGACAGACACACATGCACACACACAGACAAACACACACACACACCTTTGGGATCGGGACAGGCAGTGATGAACAGTAGGGTTAGTTTAGTCGAGCACTCACACCTGCACCACAAAGAGCATGTCGGCACCAGGCAACACAACATGTCCCCGGACATGACCGTGGCCTCAGAGGGCTTATGGGAGACAACCTTCAGAGACAAAATGCTGCACGTTAGAGATTTTTTTTCTAATGTTTCAGTTTTAATGTAAAATTTAATCATCTTCTGTTGTGTCTTTAAACGGAAACTCCACTGATTTGACAGATCACAAGGAGCAGCCTGCGAAGAAAAATTGGGGGAACAGAGTGTGAAAGAGCAGGCAGGGATGTTCTAACAAAAGATGCTGTAGAATTGCATTATGGGAAGTGTAGGATTGTGCATTATTGAGCTTGACCCATACCAGGGACTAAAAGTGAGGACACAGGTGCATCTCAAAAAAATTAGAATATCGTGGAAGAGGTTCAGTATTTCTTGTCAGTTATTTCAGAAAGTGAAAATTGTACATATTCTGGACCCACACAGTCTTGAGAAGAGCTCTGATCAGCTAAATAACTCAAAACACCTGCAAAGGTTTCCTGAACCTTTGATCTGTGAGTCTGGCTCAGTACATACAGCAACAATCATGGGGAAGACTGCTGACTTCACAGTTGTACAGAGGACACTCATTGACACCGTCCACATGGAGGGTAACCCACAGAAGGTCACTGCTAAAAGGGCTGGCTGTTCGCAGTGGACTGAGTGGTCCCTAGTCCTCTTTTCAGATGAAAATACATTTTGAATTTTATTTGAAAAATCAAGGTCCCATGGTCTGGAGGAAGAGCAATGAGGACAGAATCCAAGTTGATTGAAGTCCAGTGATGATTTGGGGTGTCATGTCATCTGCTGGTGTTGGTCCACTGTGTTTTATCAAGTCCAAAGTCAACACGGCCGTCTTTGAGGAGATTTTAGAGCACTTCATGCTTCTGTCTGCTGACAAGCTTTATGGAGATGGCAAAACTACTAGTAACTGGTTTGCTGACCATGGTGTTACTGTGCTTGATTGGCCAGCCAACTCACCTGACCTGAACCCCATCAAGAATCTATGGGATATTTTCAAGAGGAAGATGAGAGACACCAGACACAACAATACAGATGAGCTGAAGGCTGCTATCAAAGCAATCTGGGTTTCCACAGCACCTCAGCAGTGCCACAGGCTGATTGTCTCCATGCCATGCCTCACTGATGCAGCGATTCATGGTAAAGGAGTCCCGAGCGAGTATTTTCAGAGGGTCGACATTCCTGTGTTTCATAAGTCCTTTTTGTGATTAGTCTCATGAAATATTCTCATATTTTGAGATACTGGATTTTTGATTTTCATGAGCTGTACGCCGTAATCATCAAAATCAAAACAAAAAAAAGGCTTGAAATATTTCACTGTATGTTTAACAAATCTAGAATATATGAAAGTTTCATGTTTTAAATCTCAATCTTTCAATTAACTTTTCCATGATATTCTATTTTTTTTAGATGCAACTGTATGTGTGTGAGTGGCCTAATGTTGTGGAAGTTCAATACTAAATCACTTTATCACTGAATCACTCTTATCATTTATTGTCAGACTTTAAGCAGGATAACATGTCCCTAAAAAGCTTTTTTCTTCCTGCTTAAAAATACAGTACTTTTTACATCAAGCAGATTCCAACAAGTCCTCCAAATGAAATGCTATCCATAAATGCTCTCCTTAATGACATGTATAAATGGTTTCTGAGACTGTTTTCAGTAGGACAAATTTCTTTGACAGTACTGTGCAAATGTGTTTTATGATGTGACAGCGTTGTGGTTAAAGACATACTATGCAGGACTTTCCTAAAAACAACATATAGACTCATACAAAAGTAATCCCCATCAATCATCACTCATTATCCAGTAGAAGTGTTCGACGGTGTATTTATCTACAGAGTCCTCTTGTCCGCTTGTATTTTTTCATTTTCTCCTTATTTTCTGTGCTTGGTTTGTTCATCAGCATGTACTCCCACAGCGACCAGGTGCCAGACAGTAAGCAGCAGGTATCCAGGAGACGCAGGGCTGAAAAAATGTAAATATAGCGAGGTGAAACACTAAATGAGAGTGAATATGAGGTTGGCTTTGCTTTTACTTTCACTGGCGAGCGTGTTTACCAGCAGTGACCCAACAGCAATCTCCTGTGTTCAAGTTCAAAGTGTTGTTCACCCATCCATCCCAACCTTCTCTGCACATGGACTTTGTGGCTCTATATTTAATTCATCCTTTGCCTCCAGTGGACAGTAGTCCTGTGACCATTGGAGGTCTTTGTCACTTGAATGTAAATATATGTCATTACTGGAGATTTACCGGAATGACTGTTGCTGTCGCTCTTGGTAGATCAGTCGTTGTTCTCTACATACAAAGTTTCCTAAGGAGACACTTCAGTTGGAGTAGGTCACCACTGGATAGTGGATGCCACCATCACAACCCTGAGGTCCTCTTTGCCTCTGCGCTTGTCGCAAGTCTCCACCCGTGGCCTTTTCCTATGGATCATCAGATCAGAGCTGAGCAGCCCTCCATAGAACCAGCGTACTGGCTAATTCACTATTGATCCTGGCCCATAGACCAATTTCCACTTGTGTTTGGTTTGGGACTACAGTTTCGGTCACGCTCCGTCTCTCCCTTAGGGGCCAGGGAGGAGCCCCTGCCACTCTCTTATCAGGCAGAGAGCACACACACAAAGAGTGTGTGGGATGGAGAGAGATGGGGAGTGAAAGGCGGGAGGGGAGCGTTACTAGCTTGCAGAGAAAGGGAGAGAGGTCATTAGCGGATGGTGATGAGTTCCAGAGTTTGAGAGAAAGCGGAGCGGCGCTGGCTTTGTGCGAGGTCGCAGTGTGTTATGTGGCTGTGTGACTCCAGAGGACTGACTGCCAGTGATTCCTTCAGTGCAAATCTTTGTGCTGGGAAAATGTGGATGTGTCGAAATTTGAGGGACAGATAGAGAGAAGAGATACAGAGCTGTCCATGGTGCTGAAAAGAGGTTACATATTAAATGACAAGCTTCCTTCCTTCCTTTCTTCCTTCCAGACACCAGTTTTTCCAGAAGGTCATTGGCATTGTCTGTGTGTCTGTGTGTCTGTGTGTGTGTGTGTCTGTGTGTCTGTGTGTGTGTGTCTGTGTGTGTGTGTGTCTGTGTGTGTGTGTGTGTCTGTGTGATGGGATGATATGACTGGGGAGATTCATTAGGTTTGTGTCACTAAGTAAATGTATGTTGACCTGGGACACTGACAGACAGACACACTCCCCTGATACGATGCTACGAGCCAATCTTCTTCACACACACACACACACACATATGCTGGGTGCTTCGGAGATCAAACCTGTCCACTCCTCACAATCCTCTTTTACCTTCCTCTATCTACTCACCTCTCACTCTCCATTGCTGCTGTCTCCACATCTCTTCTCCACCACCCCCAAACACACCCTCTCTCCTCTTTATCTACCCACCTCTCACTCTCCATCTATCCACCCCTTCCCCTCCCTCTCTTCCTATACCTGTCCCTCCTGACCCCCCCCCCCACCCCCCCACCCCCACCCCCACCCCCCCCCCCGCCGCCTCCCCTCCGTCTCTCTTTTTCTTTCTCCCTGTAACAACATTCCCCGGACTAATTGCAATTCTGTCAGCAGGTAAATGCTTTGTGACCAGTTGCTGACAGTCACGCCAGCCAGCCCCCAGGTTGCCGCTGACAGTCATTGTGGGGCAGACGGGACAGCCTCAGCGGTGTTGGCAGTCAGTTAGCAGGCAGTGTATATGGATGTGGCCTCTCAGCTGAATAGTGAGACTCCGACTGTCTGCTAGTGTGTGACACTCCCATTACCCCGCCACAGAAAAAGGTAGACAGCCACAGAACAGCTGGATAATGCACTGTCTGACTGACGATACACTCTACCTCTCACACACTCTGCTTCTCACCTCGTCTCCGGGCCCATGACAACGCCATCTTGATACTGTCAGGTTAGGAGCCAACCATTGTGACATGTGAGCACTCACACAGTTGACTCCTGATGTACAATATTAAAGCAAACGGAGGCTGGGTCGGGGGGAATGGGGATTGATGATGAATGATGGATTAGAGGAGATACCGGGGTAACACTCATATTTTTATACACAACTGCAACACCTGTCATGCTTGAATCCGTCAGTTACCATCAGTCAGAAGCCAGTGTGGTGCTTTTCTAACTGTGCAGGATATGGTTTTAGCAAACAGGACTTTGAATATAGAGTCAGCCCCAGCATAGCTCCTTGATGACCAGGCTCAGCTAATTAAAGCAGGCTGTTGACAGTTGTCAGCCTGACCCTTAGCACAGCGCTCCCCCGGGGGTCCTGTTAGCATGCTAATGCTAATCCCCAGTGACGGGGGACAGGGCAGGGCTGTCCCCTGCAGCCCCATGCTGTTGTGACCACAGGATGTGTCAGGACAGGCACAGTGATGTGCTAACATGGAGACGTCCCCATGTGCATGTCACACATCTGTAATTAGAAAAGAGGCAGGCAGCGGGAGGGCTGGAGGGGACAGTTGTTGTGGGACCACTTGATCTCTGTTCCCGACACGGCTGAGGAAAGAGCAGTCTGCGCCTAAGACGGGCTTATAAAAGAGCAACTGGTTTCACAGGCTTTAATGCGACGATTTGCCTCGTGTAAGCTTGCGAGGCATGTTTGAGATTTGACGTGAGCGGATTCACAGAGAAAAGAGCAACAGCAGGGCTACACAAAACATCACAAAGCAGTTAACATTACAACAGAGGGGGAAAGAGAGAGCGCTTTTACACCTGTCTGTCTGTCAGTCTGTCTGTCTCTCTCTCTCTCTCTCTCTCTTCTCCTCTGCAAGGGAAGGTCAAGGACACATGCATATTCATGGAGAAGCCTGGCACAGGATCGATGGCTTTTAATTGTTTTCTCTTGGTTGGTGGAGAGACGTGCCAGTGTCTATTGATCTGTTTGAGCAGAGGCCACTCACAGAGCACGGCTGAGAGACCTTTACCTGACTGAACACCGATAGACTGTGTGTGTGTGTGTGTGTGTGTGTGTGTGTGTGTGTGTAGAGGGGCTGGGGAGTGTGTGGTGATTAGGATTTTGACACACACAAAACCACAGGCCTGCATGAAAAGGCCTCTTGGGGCTTAGAGGTAGATAGACATACACAAAGGTAACACACCACAGCAGAGACAAGGAAAACATAGCATAAGGTTTGCATGGTGGAGATTCGAATGATGCTGTGGCAAAATACCAAATGCATACTTTTATTTTAATCTTATACACAAGACACTTCTTGCATGATGTGCACAGGTGAGCAAAAAAGGGGGCAAACATTTGTGCAAAACATTATTACACATACATCATTTTCCAGTAGTGGAAAGTAACTACGTACATTTATTGCACTCACGTACATTTTTGAGTGTACATGAATTTTCCATCCTGAAGGAGTGCCTTGGGATTTTTATTTCCATGTCTGTCTGCACCAGTTGAAGAATTCCTGGATCTTATTTTTTATTTAAAGGAGCAGTGTGTCGATTTAGGGGGAATTAGTGGCATATAGCAGTGAGAACTGCAGATTGCAACCAGCAGGAAATTCTACTGGTTAGAATTCCTTCAGTGTGCATTGTGCAGAAGGTTTTTACCGGGAGCTAAATTTTGTGCTGAGGTCTCCTCCTCTCCAAAACAAACGGACCAAGTGATTTGAGCCAGTAAAAACACTGAATAAAGCAGTTTCATGTTACGAATCAGTATTTCTTCAATGCTGCTTGAGAAGAGGACGCTAGCTAGGCACCTGCCAATGTGTGCTCACCTTTTTTCTCTGATAATTTAGTGTGTGCTTACTCTTTTCTGATCCAGATATTTAGGAGGTTTTAACCAGGAGCCGAATTAGCCACAGAGGTCTCCTCCGCTCCAAAACAAACAGACCCGGTGATTTATACTGGTGAAAACACTGAATAAAGCAGTTTCACTTTACAAATCGGTGTTTGCTCGTTGCTGAGAGGCTGCCAGCCACGGTGGCTGATGCAGAAACACCAAAATTCAAAAACACAAATGGCCCAGATTTTAGCAGATTGCAGTGTACCACCTGCAGTTCTTGAGCAGAAACTTATTTATGTATTTATTGATGTAATCACAACATCTGCAAGCTTGCATGTGTGAACCATCCAAACAAAGGGAGGACCCACTCATAAAAGCTTTGCTCTACAGTGCTACCAGAGGTCAAAAACTCTACATCGTACCTTTAAGCAAAGAATCTGAATAATTATTCCACCACTAACTCTTCCATACATTGATAGTAAAGGCTCACTTATGGTTTCCGCATGGATGGTTGCAGGGCAATGACACTTTTGGATCTTTTATACTGCTGCGGTTTCTCCTAACAATAAATCAATATTCTCCCAAACTGTAGGCAGCAGTGTATCGAAGACTTACATCTACAGCTTGGTTCTACGCCCATCCATGTCCATGGAGTAGGAAAATGTCGAGGAAAACCCATCCCACAGGACCACCATTAAGAGCTATGGCTAGCCATGCAGACACTCGGGACCATCAAGGATGCGTCAAACATAAATTGAGCACGAGCCTTCAACAGAAATTGAGCTAAGTCAAATTTCTGGCATGTACCAAACACACACTTACACTGCTGTCCTCTGGCCAGGATAAGGGTGACAAATCTTCATCGTCTCATAGTGCATTCCTCTGACCACTTCTTTGTAGAATTTTCAAACAACAAGAACTTTGAATAACAATTCTTATTAAAACAGTTTCTCGATGCTTCACTGTGACTCTGTTTTCATGGAAAGACACATTTACATCTGCATGTTTACACTGTGAATAACAGATGAATGTGCTCACCTGTCTGTCTCCCAGTCAACCACATCTTTCCCCTTTGCAAAGATTATCCCCTTCAGAGGCCTCTTCTCTCTCTTTCATTTATTCCTTTGTAGCTGGTTGAATTTGTCAATTTGAACAGGCAAAGTTGAGAGATTGGCGGCAAGTGGGAAGCAAAAGGAGCGTGCACAGAGTGGAATAGAGAGGAAGAGCGAGAGAGAGAAAGATAAAAAGATTGTGACAGTCATCCATTTGACCCAGGCTGTTGAGTGAGAGCAGTCTGGCTTGTCAAATCTCTGTGCTAACAGTGAATAGCCATATCTGTGCAGAGCATAGAAGGGTGTCATGCACTATGGTTTCATGGTTCAGGATAAGGCTGGATAAAGCCATTGGCTGGATGACACACAGACAGACACTTTCACTTTCCCTCTAACTCCCTGTCTCTCGCTCCCTGTTACTGTCTTGACTTCAGAATGAGAACTTATTTCAATCACATCCGCCTGTTTATGTGGAAACTGACTATCAATGAAAACCCCTGCTGTATTTTAAAGAGAGGAAACTGTTTCTTGCTCAGAGATTAAACCTTGTACCCTCCGATTATTGAACAATGAGAGCCCTCCACCCCTGTCCTCCTCCTCCTCTCCCCACTACACTGTAATATCCTCCTCATTCACGCACACACACAGGACCTATTACCGGCTCATTAGCCTGAATCATACAAGAATTAGACTCCAGCCCGCTGACAATAGCTCCGAGAATGGGCCTTTTTTCGCTCAGGAGTCAGGGGTTAAGTTACCAATCAAAATAGCCAGGCAGATGTATTGAGACATTTTAATATTGGCCATTGTGGGAGCTCTAAAAAATTTTAATCTCTCTGTGGCACGGCTGGCCCCCAAGGCAACTCAAATAACGGTCTTGAGGAGGGGGGGTTGGTGTTCAAAGAATTGATGTACCCTGTGGCATTTGGATAATTGTGTTGGAATTGCTGCCACCTTTGAACAGCTTTCAGGCTGAGCGCCCTTTCTTCATTTTACTTGTTTGCTTACCTGGACCACAGATTTTTCAGCTCACTCACCTTCAAATGTTGGATTTCCCTTTTTTCTTCAGGTCCCTGTCCAGCACCCCTTCCCCTTTAAATCCCTCGAACCCATCTGCTTCACATGAAAATCAAAGGGACAGTGCCTGCACTAGGAACCAATATACTAAGAGTGTTAACACAGTCTGTGCTGCTAACACAGTCTGTGTGTTAGGACTCTCCTGGACAAAGTGGGCCAGGTGTTGCTGCCATCCCACAGTTAATATAATGTAAACCACCAGAGGGGGCCAATGATGAGGACTGGGCCAGAGGATTCGGCTCCAATTCAACCAGACGCGTAAGTTCACAACACTCTTTTACATGTTTTACAACCTGAAAGCAGATTATTTCCATCTCACCTGTCAGATCTCCCTCCCGCCTCTTTATTTCCTCCTTCTTCTCCACATGGTATGGCCCTCCTCATCATCCACCCTCCCTCTCGGTGGTCCTGTCCTCTCCCAGGGTTCAGACTAATGACTAGTGACAGTCCACTGAGGGGAGCGAGCTGTTTGCAGTCAGCAGTGCGTTTGTTGGTAATTATTTTCCAGAGTGTCACATTAGTGTCAGCCTCGTGGCGGTGAGAGAGGAGAGAGGGCGGGGGCCCCGACTGGCTGGATGGGTGAGGCGTGGAGGGAGGGGAGGGAAAGGGTGTGATGTTTGGTGGTGGGCAGTGTTGTGCTTATGTGTGTATATGTGTGTAGACTGAAGTGTTGGGGGTGGGTTGAGGACACTGACTGTCACTGCACTTTACTCTTGGCCTCGTGGCTACATAAGACTAAAGATTAAGGTGAGCAGAAGAAAAGGGAAACAGTGAACACTTTTCTTACTTCTGCTCACTCCTGTTTCTGTCCTGAAAATATTTGTCTTAAAGGCACAAGTTGGAAATAGTTTTGTCCCCCTAGACAAAACTATTGTCCTAGAATTCCATGTTGTCCCGAAGCTATTATATGTTGTGCTGGATATCATGCTCCTTCATTATGACGAACATGGACGCTATAGTTGAGTCAGTCCCACATTCATTGTCCGTAAATATTCACATGCTGTTAAATGTGTCTTAATACAAAGCTGAAAATAGTCTCCTAGCAGCGGGGAGTGAGGCGGAGGAACCACAGGGTGTGCTAGCTAGTTTATTCTTGTGTCATTTGAGGTCTAATCAACGGAGAGAGACAGAGAGACGCAGAGAAGCAAGAGCGGGGCAGGGAGGAACTGAGCAAATCAACGCTCTGCACACACCTCTACAATATAATATGTTTTACCCAGTTTAATCAGTGAAACCAATATGTGGTTAGTGTTGCAACATAATCACAGAAGACAGTGTTGGCGGTGTACGTTTCTGCAATCCACGTTTCACGTTATATTTTACATTATAGATGTACTTTTCATACGTATATACTGACTTTGTCATTGGGAGATTGAGGGGATGGTGGATGGCATGAATCCTGGATGAGACGGCTCCCAAGTGGCAGACCAACAAAAACAAAACCCTATGTTTTTCATTTTAATCAGGACACTGCAGCATTTCCAGCAGGGATTGTGGCACCAAACCTGGGTTTATTAAGCTAAAGCATGATCTGCTCCTAACCATAACCAAGAGTTTTTTGTGCCTAAACATAACCACATCTTAACCATTGAATATCTGCTCCATAGTAACTTACATATGTTATGTATCCGTGGTTTAAAGAAAACTTACAATGCCAACATTTATTCAGGCAATTGGGTGGAATGTTGCTGTTGTGGTGGGCCACCACAAATAAATGAATTTATGGGAAACACTGGACATTGGCGGGATCAATTACAAGTATATAGTTAGTAATAATGTAATTCATCGTTACAACATGAGGAATATAAAAACGAAGGTTTCCGCTTTTTTTAAAACTCTCTATGGTGGCCATTTTGGATTTTAAAAATAGCAAATGTTCATGTCAAGTTCCAAACTATGCAGGTGTTTACTTTTGTGGCTTAATATACATGTTATTTACTCAGACATTCAGATAAACTAAGAACAATCACTTGGATATGAATTGATTGCATTTGGTGGTCGTAGGTCAAAGGTCAAGGTCACTGAGCTATAGAAAAATACTATACAAAAATGTATAGTTTATAAACTCCCCAAGGATTTTGACTGAAGGTTGAAATTGGGACATTGTGAATCTGACTATATAGTATAATTGTGAAGTATGTCCTTAAATCACACAGCATGTGTTGTTTATTTCACAGTGCTGTGTTGGTGAAACTGTTTTCAGTTCAGGGAATTTAACTTCAGCACAAAGAGACAAAGTTGAGTACATGCAAACAGTATCGGCCCGCCGACACGGGTGTGCTGTGAATGTGTAAACATACAGGATACTCTGTGTGTGTGTGTGTGTGTGTGTGTGGTGAGGGGCAGTCACCAGCCCCCTTGGGAGGAAGCGATCAATGATTGAGACCATAATGCACCTCTCTGTATTCCTCCTCACATTCATGCTCGCTGGCTGCTTTGGGGAGCTGTCACACACACCCTCACACACACACACACACACACACACATACACACACATACAAGCACACACATACTTCCACTTTCCCTCATACGCACACACACATTGTCACATGTTCGACAGCTCATCTCTCACACGTTCCCTTCCACTCCATCTTGTAGCTGTCTGGTCGATGGCCTCTCTCTCTGTCTCACTTCCACTGTTCAGTCTTTGGCAGACTGCTCTGCTCTGGCGCTGTCTCTCCCTATGTTAATATAGTAGCTAACCTCTCTCTCCATAGCACTGCTACCAGACAGTCTCTATGTTGATATACTGAGGAGAGTGTAGAACTCCGCCGCACAACTACTACCCAACTGACTCCAGAGAACTGAGCACTCTTCATCTCCACCGCTGCTGCTGCCACTGCGAGGCTCCTGCTGGGGCATTCTGTTGTCCTGTACACTTGTTTTGAGTCACATCTCTCGTCAGCTTCTCCAGCAGGCACAATCACTTTAAAAACAAATCTTTTTTTTTTTCATTTTCATGCTCCTCTGCTTTTGATTAGGGCAAATCGTATGAATTTTGAAGGCAATCTGCTGTAATTGGAGATTGTGAGTCTCACAGCAAAAGGTAATTATCACTAATTGGTCTGTGGAAATGATTACAGCAGTAACTTAGTTTACTCCACGCCCCAAAAACAAGACCTGGGAATGAAAGGAGTGGAGTAAAAAAAAAAAAAAAAAAACTAAAGACGTGACTATTTACTGTTCAACACTCCAATTACACATTGCTAAAGTTAAAAGACTCCGCTGATGACCGCTGGCATCGTAATAAAAGAAGTGGAGAACTCTCATCATGTTGATTTCATTTGCCTCTGCTCATCTCTTACTTGTTGGAAATTACAAGGAAGACCACATAAACTAAGCTGTAAAATTTAAATGATATTACAGTTGCTTGAAAAGGATTCAAAACTTGCATCTGTGAGACGGGACAGAGACGGAATGTGACCACGCTGATCAGCAAAGATCTATGAACAGCATATATTAAGATGTTACATTCTGTATACGCATGTGTGTGTATGACAGCGAAGAAGACAAGCCAAGTGACTCACCTCCTGCCAGAAAATGAAGACATACAATTAACATCGTATCCCATCATCCTCAGCTGAGCGGGCAGGCCTGTAATTGGCTGGCTGACCAGCCTGCGTGGCTCCGGGTGGCAATTTATTCTGGGAGCCATGCAGTTTACCCAGGGCGGCTAACGGCCCCTGTGCCATAACCTGGCTGAGGCAGCGGGGACATCATTAACACTTCACTGGGCCTGCAGGACACACACCCATCATCAGCCACTATACACCACCCACAGCCACTAGCACATGGGGCAAATTGGAGGAACAGGGTAGAAATAATAATCAGAATGTCAATGAGCCACTTGTAGTGAGTGTGTTTACTGATCAGCTGGCAAGTTAGAATATTTTTGGCATTTCCGCGTAAGGAGGAGAACACTGTTTATCCAGATTACCTTTGATTATCATTTTGAAATGAAACAAAGGGTATCCTTGCCGTGAGCAGATTTGATTTGGGAATTCAGCCCCTGTGTTGTCTTATCTGACCCTGGACTCTGAGTTTATCTGTTTGACACTGTGTGCAATGGCATGCGGTTGTCTAACCCCAAAACAATGTGTGAGGGAGAGGGTGCTCCCTAAGCGGAGTAATGACCTTGCCTTGTCACAAGGAAGACATGTGTTACACGCTCCCACATTGGTCCGAGGGAAAGACTGTTACAGAGTCAGTCTGGACTCTGGTTTATGTGTCCGTTTAAATGTCTGCATCTGCTGTCTGGCCCTCCACCTCCTCGCCGACCGGCTGTCTTTAGGTGTGAAAGGAGGAGGCTCACATGGAAGGCTGCATCTCAGGAATCACTTTATGGGTGTAAGAGGTATATGAGGTGTCCTGTGTAAATCATGGTTCTCCTCAGTGTTATATAGGTAATGTAGTAATGTATGTTTTCAGCCTGGGTTAGCACGGTGAACCCCACTGATTTCCAGATATGTCTTCCCACAAGTGTCCTCCTCGTGTCTCCTTCTTGCCTGCGATATTCCCAATTCACTCATTTCCTATCTCAGGACTCTTCCTTGCTCTCTGATTACACACACACACACACACACACTCACATGCACGCACACAGGCTCACAGCCAAATGGCTGTTCATTAAAGACAGGGACCTGAGGGGAAGCAATCGTCTGAGAGACGGAAATTGCGTGTCACATTAGATTAGCAGTGTAAAGCCTCTGGATTGGCTCGGGGGAATAAGGAATTATTTCAATTACATTATTTCAAAAAGTCTTTAAGCAATACCAATACCGATAAAAACAAATTAAGAGTGATTTGGGCTGATTTGTGGCGCTCTGAGCTGTGCTTTCTGACAATGTGCTGGAAATCAGATATGAATAATGCAGATATTACCCTACGTGTAATGTGTTGGAGTTGAAAGCAGATTATCTGTGACAAATAATGCCATTGGTTTGCATTGTGTCTCATCAAAAGGGAATGTTCACAAGTGTCAATCACACGCCCGGAGACTGTAGGGTTTTTCAGTGAGCCACCGTGGAGAGGATAACTCCATCACCTGCCATTCTCAGTAACAAAGCAGTGACACCAACACACACAGTGAAAGTGATGAGTAGGTTAACTTGTGTACCTAATGCAATGGATATAAGCTGAACATAAAGTGCATGCAAGTCCTTTCTAATAGATGGTGTAATCCTTGTGTTTACAGGTAATTCCTGTAAAAGTTATGATGTGCAATAAGATAGTGATCATAATAAGAAAGAAAGTTATATGTTCAGTTATATGCTCTGACACCTCTGTGGCACAAAGTTCTCTTGTTCCTCTCTGGCAAAACTGAATATTTTCCTTTTGACTCAATTTCACTAACACATGCAGCGAGGGCAAGAAATTGACTGTGTCCATCGCAAGCAGCGCGTCTCAGGGGGAGAGAGCAGGGGGTGGGTGGGGGTGGGGGGGTTGAGGCTACAGAGAAAGAGGGCAGGGAAAGAGGGAGAGGGGTGGAGGTGGGGGATTGTCACACGGAGCGCATGAAGGAGAGACCGACCCGCAGCCAGTCCACTCACTGATGCCCTGATCCAGCCCCAGAAGCGACCGACTCCAGCTCCTCCAAACTCCGCACAGCTCCGCGGTGACTCACTGCTGCTCAACACTCGCAACATCTGGAGCAGGACTGGAAAAGCCGACGCTGTCTGCAGCTGCACGTTTTTCTTTTTCGTCTTCTTTTCTCTCTTTCCCTGCGCGATCAGGAGAAAAAGTGCCGCGTCCTTGAAATTATAAGTTGAAAGAGACGGAGAGGAGTTGACGGCGAAACAAATCTTGCTTCGAGTGCGCGCGGTAAGTGGCGGCTGATGATGACACAAGTGATTACAGCTTCATTTGTTTTAATTGCTTTAATTGGATATTTGATTGCCGTGTGTTGTGTCGGCTGTGGAGCTTTGTGGTAGTTTTTTCTTCTGAAGTGAGGGAACTTTGTTGCTGGAAAACTGTTGTGTTTGAAACCATGTGGAGACTTGGAGACAATTTGGATTCTTGCGACATAAGAGGGTGAAAGCTTGACCTGTGCGCTGTAAGACTGAATTGTCGCTTAATTGTCACTTAATTGCAAAAAAATAGGCGATATGTATTTTCATGTTCAGGTGAAGTGTTTTGAAGTTGAGTTAAATCTGTCGTGCGTAAAGTTGGTGAATTTCACAGATGTTTAAGTTGATAAACTGTAAAAAGGGATTGATGTAGTTAAAGAAAGGTGAATCACAGGGCCCAAACTTTCCTGTCTTATTTCGGCCTTTTCTCAGAACTAATGCCAATATAATTATTTTATCAAAATTCACTTTAAATAGCAGGAAACCAGCTAATTAGACGAAGCTGTTTTTCCGATTCTAATATGTGACCCATAAACATTTATCATATATTTTAAATATGCTACAATTAATTAAACTTTTTTTGTGAAGATATATATTTCAGAAAATACATGTTGGGAAACTTGGAAATGCTTATTCTGCTTTACAACTCCCACCTCGATTTTTATTTTATTGGACCCAATTATTTACAATTTACTGACAATTAATTCCTGACTTATAAAAAAAGAAAGAAAAGGGAGGAATTTGTCTTTTTCTCTGAACGTGTTTGGAGGATTTTCCAAAATCTAATTGCTTTTACTTCATTATCAAATTTATCTCTTGCAGGCTTCGGCTACGTGTGTGTTTTATTGTCAATTTATTCCGTCGTAATTATTTACAGGCACAGTAGGCCTCCTCCAACCCTTTTCTATTGAAATTAGTCCAAAACTGTAATCGTAAAAATGCCTCCAGAGTTGCAACTGGGTGTGTTTTTTGGAATTTGAGATTGTGAAAAAATCACTCTAAGCTTAACAAAACTAAATATGCTCTATGTATTTTTTCAGACTAAGTAAAATGTGTATTTCTTATTAAGTCTGCTTAAGTTAATTAATTATTATTATCCAATAAAAGAGCTTGAAAATGATTACTTTTTGTGTGCCATGTTTGAAAGAAAAAAGAGCCTCCTCTGAAACACTTTGTAATTTCATCTCATGCCTTCTTCACGCCTCATCTCAACGCTCTGTGTGTTCTCTCCCTCTCCTCAGCACCACTAACAGGGAGGTGAATGGACCTCCACCGCCCCTTCAAGATGGACAGCCCCTCCTACCTGCCAGCTCCACTGGCCTCCCCCGCCCTGATGGTCCTCGCCTCCACTGCCGAGGCCGGCCGAGATGCCTCCGTCCCCTGCCAGGCGCCCAGGCCCTTCGGTGTCCCCGCCTCTGTGGAGAAAGACCTCCACCTCCCCTTCCCCTCTGCCTCTTACACCTTCACCTCTATGTACCAGCGCCAGGGCCCCATGTCGGGCACCTTCCCCTCCCGAGACTTCCCAGCCTCCCTGCTCCACCTGCACCCCCAGTTCACCCCACCGAATCTGGACTGCTCCACCCTGAGCATGCTCAACCACAGCGGGGTGGGCGCCTTCCGACCTTTCTCCTCCCCGCAAGAGGAGAGGGAGTCGGGGGTTTACCAGTCGGCTTTCACCCCTGCCAAGAGGCTGAAAAGCTGCTTCCCGGAGGTGGAGGGGAAGGAGTTTGACTTCGGCTCCCCGGGAGGCTCCCTTAAAGCTGGGGAGGACTCAGGGAGGAAGCTGTTCTCCATGTCCGGCCTGCTGTCTGACGGAGAGGCTTCATCGAGCCCCGAGGAGCGCAAAGAGCACAGTGAGTACACACTTGACTCGCAGGGACACACAGCTGATGCATGTTTTGGTATGTAAACATGCATGGCACGTCTAAAGCTCACACACAGTCATCTCTCATCTTTAAAGTATGCAGTGAAATATACAGAGGCACATCAAAGACCTTGCTCACCCTGACACGACACGGCAGATGAGATTTACATATCCTCTACAGCTGCATCCACTAATGGTGACAAATTGAAAGGCGCCTTTGTGAGCAAAGACGTATCTGGAAATATTTTCCCTTTTGCACTCTAGTCTTTATTGTCTAGTTGGACAAAGTGTTTTCAGCGACTGGCTGTGACTGACTTTGACACAAATAAATTGAATAGTGTCACTTATTCAGCTTAGTGATCATTAGCCACATATGACCATTAGGCCTATTGGAAGTCAGACTTTTCTTGGCGGCTGAGGAACACAAATACATCGGAGCGTGTGGAGGGTTGACATAGGAGGAGTGAGAGTTGGAACGAATGACACCCTGTCAGAGATAACGAGGTGGCAGAGATAGAGAGGAAGGGATGGAGGAGGATAGAGAAAAAGAGAGAGAGAGAGAGAGAGAGACGCGGCGATGCGCCTCAGCCTGAGCTTCCCAACGACAACCCTCAGCTCAATATGGCCGCCCACACCAGCCGTCTGATTTGTTGACAAATGAGTGGGAGAGGTGTCAGTCAGTGCGCCGCGGAGGGAGAGCCGCTCCTCATTACTCCCGGGGATAATTGCCCAACGACGCGGGGGCACAACACTCGCCTCAGAGGGAGAGGGGGTGGGGAGAGAGGGAGCCGGAGTCAGGGAGGCAATGCTAGGCATGATGGGAAATCAAACCCCCTCAGTGGCGGTCGCCAAGGGGAGCGCCTGACAGATGAAAGGGACCAGAGAAAGACAGAGAGAGGAGAGAGAGCACCCAAAGGCTCAGCAGATCAGAGGGGGACACCATCGAAAATAATGACAATGGGGGGGGGGGGGCAGAGATGGAGAAGGGCGAAGGCAGGAGGGGGAGACGCTGATACACGCTCTCACACATATCACCTAAAGGAAACTTTCATCCCACACATAAAGGGCGGGAGCAGGGACGAGTTGTCTTAAGAAAAGTTTGGATTGTGTGCCGTGTGTGTCTCTATGCATATGTGTGTGTCTTTGTTGAAACTTGCTGATTTTGTCGCCGGTTGGTGGCTGAGTGACAGGGCCAGGGAGGCGGAGTGGCAGGAAGGAATCTCAATATGGAATTTTAATAAGGACGGGAAAGGAAAGAGATGCCAGCCAGCATGCTGGTGTGAGAGGTGTGTCTGTCTGACAATGTTTGCTCAGTGCACTCGTGCATGCGTGCTCCCCTCACCTCCTGATTTTGGGAATCTCATTTGGGGAATGTTGACAAGGACAAAAGATGGGCGGAATAGAACACGGGGAGCATCTCTCCACCAAAAAAATGAGTTTGGGAAAAAAAATGGATTTGTGCACATTGGAAGCTGCTTTTCCAGCTTTATCCAATTAGATTGGAGCTCAGGCAAACTAAGAGCTTTAATGCAATTGAGCTCCCAGCACTTTTCTAAGTCTGACATACACTTGTTCCTCTTGACTGGGTAACAGACAGTCACTTCAGGACCAAAAGTCTTAACTGTTAAGCTTGAAATCTTCTTGGGTTGTGAGAGTGTGTCTGCTGCTCGCATTCAGCTGCAGCACTGGCGATGCAAATACCCACTGAAGTGCAAACTAAGCCATAAAAACCTACTTTTATACTTTTTAAGCTTTCTTCATAATTGAAACGACCTCCTGTGAAGGGTCACATGTGCTCCCCGTGTCTGTAAGGGCTTCCTCCAAGTGCTTTGGTCTCCATATCAGGTATTAGGAATGTGCCTGGTGCTGCCCTTAAAACTGGAGTCAGTCCCTGGACACTGGCCACCAGTGCTCAACTAAATACCTCCCAACAGCTGAAGTGTATTTGAATCTGGAGTGATATGATGGTGCTTATGTCAAAACTTTTCAGAGTAAACAGATTTGACATTTTGAGGCCATGACGTATAGTCTCCAGGTGTGAGCACAGGTGACCATGCGCTGCCGTTCCTCTCACAGCTCCTGGTCAGTCTACACACCATGTAGGTAGAGCACGTCTTCACATCTGCCAGTGGATGTCTCCTTCTGTCCGTTTAGCGCCTGTCCTCTGTCGATTTTGCCTCCCAGACTTGCCTCTGTTTTATCAGGGAAAGTCTGAGACGCACGGTGTGCTCTGACAGCTGTTCAAACAGCCACGCTCGCTTTCAAAGGGCAGATGTCTTCACTGGAGCGAGTCATGCTTATTTTCCTCAGGGAGATGCTTTCCGCCGCAGGCCTGAGCTGGAACTAAAATGGCCCTTTACCAGAAACACAAGTTGGGAAACCAGAGGAGTGGAGTGGCAAAACACAGCAAAGCCAGACGCTGACGGAGTGGTGTGCGTGCATGTGTGTGTGTGTGTGTGTGTGTGTGTGTGTATCATACTGTGGTGGCAAAGCTGAGTGAGAGCTGTGATAACTGGAGCCAGATGTTTGAGAGCCCCTGTGTTGTGATGCTTGTTACACACCAAACTCCCGGTTGTGGCTGTCAGGAAAGTGAAACCCTTCACCTGCAGAGCAGACAAAGAGATTCACGAAGGCCACCAAACAAAACAGATCAAGTCAACTGTTGTCCAACTGGCAGCCTAATGTATCAGTGACTTCAGTACAGCTTTCTCACATCCTCCTTTTTGTCTACTGGGCTGACTTGGAGCCAGTTTTAGAAACACAGTCTGTGAGCACTGCTTTTACGTAGATTGCAAATACTGTCGCTCGCAAATTTCAGTGTGGCTTGCACATCTCTTGCATGCTTGTGCACAGGTCACAGCAAATATGCAGTCAAAAAAGAAAATTTTCTCATGTTTCATCAAGTTTGTTTCCTAGCATATAACTGGGCCCTTAAGAACAGTTTCACACTCACACAAATGACACTGGCATTTTTCTTACATGTGAATTTGTCATGTTTTTTAATTATTATTGTTAGAAAGTCAGTCTATTGATTAGTTATTTCCTGTCATATGTTATTGGACAGCTGGCCGTCAGTTTTAGGTTTTGGTTTGTGACTTTTAACTTAATAAAAGTCTTCCTTTGTCAGCACTTGACATAACATTTCAAAATATTGCTTATTTAAAGATTATGCTCACATTAAAGCTTACACAGACAAGGAATGAGTCTGACCACAAGTATTTAACATGGGCAAAACTCCACAACAAAACCTGTGCATCAGGCCTTTGAATCCTGCACATGCCGCTCAAGTCTTCTCCTAACGGGATGAGGAGGCACTGAGAGACTCGCCAGATCTTCACCTGTGCAGGAAAGAAACCCTGCAGGAAGTTAATAGAGGGGAAACATGTAAGCGTAAAACACATTGAGGATTCTCTACCAGATGCGCTCAGAGTGTAAGTGTCCTCCACGGTCGGTTATTCATGGGTTGTTAGCGGACGAGTGCGGCGCCTGAACAGAATCAATATTACATAGATTCATCTTAGATTTGGCACGTGGATTATCTCTGTGCTGAAGTTTGATGGCTTTGAGCTTGTTCCGGACCCAGCTTACATGCTTTGTGTGTGTGTGTGTGTGTGTGTGTGTGTGTGTGTTAGAAGGAGGGAGCATGCCTGTGTGCACACGTTTAGACGGATGTGACTCAGAGCCTGTGGTCATTCACTCATTAAATCAGTGAAATAATCAAAATCATGCCGTTACACAGTTTTCACACACCAGCAAAACATGTTTGTGCATATTTCTTATGCACGTATTTGTGCACATAAGTTTGTATGGTATATTGATGTTTCTTTCTCTCACCCACACCCACATGCGCACACACACACACACACACACACACACACACACGCACGAGGCAGTATACTCTAGCTGTGTGTGCTGATTTGATAACAGGGAGGCTGCCTGTGCGCTGTGTTTTCTGTGTAGCAGTCGTTGACGGCCGCTCGTATTGAGTGGAGCTTCCTGTTGAAAGACACAGTGTTTACATCCCACTGGCAGGCCACAGGAGATCAATAGCAAGCACTCGATTCTCATGCATACACATATAGTATCCGTTGACTGCTATTATTCCCAGGGTGTATACTCCTTATCAGGCGGACTTGCATGTGCACTCCATGCATCAACAGTCGCACTCACCATATGCTTATGCCTAGTTGTTTTCTCTTTGTGTGTGTGTGATTTTGTGTTGGTGTGATCTGTCACAAGCAAACTTTAGTAGGGAAACTGAAGTATTGAGGAGGTGTAAACATGAACAACACGACTGAAAATGCTCGCTGCTGGAAAGACAGGAGGAAATAATGACACAAACAAGCATCTAAAATGAATTTAGACATAGAGAACATATTATTTTCATGTAAAAAACAACATTTGATCTGAGTTTTTTTCATCTTTTATCAAGTTTAGGACCAACACGCATTAATAAATCTTTTTAGAAACCGTTCGATAACTCAAAAAGATGAGCTGTGAGAGTCAAGATACATAACTCATGGTTCCTACTAATCATTTTTACAGCCACTGCCTCGTTCATTCTGCTTTCAAAGCTACGCTGTCTCAAATAAGTGACATCTGCACCCAGCTCTCTCACTGACCACACTGGTAGTCTTGTTCTTGATTTCAAACACTCGGGGAGGAAGCATTACAATATTAATGGTGGTTGTGTTTGATGTGAGAGCATGCCGCGGTTGACTGTTCCCCCTCCTGTTGTGATGGTAGTTTGTTCTCCTAATGTTCTCCCAAGTAAAAGAGGCTTTCATCCTGGCAGGAGGGGAAACTCTTCTTGGCTTTTTAGCTCCTTTCCCTTCATCTTATAAGGGCTGGAGAGATGGAGAGAGGGAACATGGAGTTTTTTCTTCCTTGTGTATTTAGATTTACGTGTTGTCTTTGTGGTTTTATACGTGATTGTGTATTTGTGGATGCAGTGTGCGTATATGTGTGTATGTTGCAGCCTCCATGCAGGCCGATGGATCTTCAAACAGGCTGTGGACCACACGGCTTGTCGGAGACAGACAGGATTTCTATAAGTCTGGCAGTAGGACTTTACAGTAGCGTGGGGAAATCTGTGTGTGTGTGTGTGGTGGGGGGGGGGGGGGGGGGGCTTTTTGTGGTGACCATCAGCACCTGTTAGACGGTCAACAGAATGTTCCGCCGCTACATGAGTCATAACACATCTTGTAGTCGCTGCATCTGCCTCTGTCACCCACTGTGATCGGCCCACACGAACAGCGCTGCTTCTGTGTAAAAGGACAGGGAGGCTGAGTGTGCTGACAGAGAGAGAGACAGGCAGAGAGAGAGAGGTTCATAATGAGTGCGAGGCCCAGAGGTCGTTAAACCAACAGCCTTGTTTTAACTGAGGCCATCGTTCCTTTTTCCCATCTCTCCGTTTTCCCTCTTTCTACTTCTTCTCTCTATGCACCTGATCGACTTGCATCACGGGCTGCCTCTGATCTCACATCAAAGACCTGGTTTGTGTGTGTATGTGTGTGCGGGTATAGGAAAGGCTCAGGGTAAAGGCGGAGTAAAACGCATGTTCGCAAGAGGTGGCACACACACATGCACAAACTCACATCCTCCGTCCTGTCCCCGGAGCCTAACAAATCAGTCAGGCAGATAGAGAGGGCAGGGAGGCCAAACGCTGGGGTTAAACACATGCTGCAGAGGAGCAGCGCAGACAGACAGCAAGACCACACCAATCCTACACGCCTGGATGGCAGCCAGGAACTCACACACACACACAGACATACACATATATAATATGTGCATGTCGCATATGTGTGTTCGCCTCGTGTCACACACAAACCTCATTACAGCATGTCACTTGGTGCTTGTTGCAAGTCTCCCAGCTGTGGAGGAGCTTGACAAAAGCCAATACGTCAAAGGCATGCCAGGCGTGATAGCTTCACTTCCCAAATACACGACGTCCCGACATCATTCAGTGGCTTCATGAGCAAGATTGGCAGCCATTGTCGATGATCAAATGTGCATTTTTTGTAATGTTTTTGGAATTTGAATAAAAAGAAGACATCTTGAGGGAGCTGCAAAGTGTCCGTGTGAAGGCACAGACTTCCTCATTTGCTCATTCTGCTCCCTATATAGCTCAGTACACACTCAGTGCTTTACTCTATAGACTGGATGTTTGTTTGCACTAACTTTTGGGCAGAAAACTCCTGCGTCACGTACATAAAGTCACAGTGCAGAAAACAAGCACTGCAGAAACATCAGACAGGTCAGACCACCGTGTTTAACTTCATGTCTTTAAACGCTACAGTTACAGCTGAAAATGACAACAGAAATAAACAATTCAGACATTTAGGGAGAAAGTTACCTCTGCTGTGTTACGTAATCATGTGCATGTGACAGTTCAAACAGCGCAGATTACTTACACATGTATCCTTAAATACCCACTGATCGATTCAGTCACTTCCAGTGCTGCTTAGCTGTTTGCAAACTCTCATCAGTGCCGGTGCACCCCTGCCTTAAAGGTCAAAGTTTGCCGGGATTGACCCCTTACCCCGCTGTGTAGGGGTGTAAACACTCCCCCAATTCTCCTCAGAGAATAGCATCGGGTCGGGGCCATAAATCACAGGCCTGATAATTGATAGGAAAACAGCAGTCCAGCAGTATATAACCTTTTACGTGTCGTCTCAACTCTTTATTATGGTGCTAATGAGTGGCCGCGGATCAGGGTTAGAGCCGCGAGCAAAAGGGGTGTGGGGGTGGGGGGGGTCACCTCAGTAAAATACAGGCTACTGGCTACTTACTTACACACACTGGTAAGGCACACACACACATACACACATAAAAACATAAGCACAGAAATTCAGTGTGCGCTTAAAACAGACACACACCCCAGAAGGTAGGCACGCTCTCAACTCCACACAGGAAGACACTCACACTGAAGGATATGCGCGTATGCAAACATTCCCTCACACACAGATGCATATGCAAACACATACACACACACAGTGGCTGGCAGGCTCAGCAGTGTCCATTACAGGCCGCCATTAGTATGGAGATTGTGCTAATTGTCCCCACAGACCACACAGGCAGCGCTCAGCAGGCCCGCTGTGAGTCTGTGAGGCCGAGTGAGAGCAGGGACTCTGCTTTACACATCCTATTGTCTCGGTCGTGACCCTATTAGTGCAATTACAAATCAATCACTGAATGATTATGGGATTCATGCTGTGGATTGTCTCAATGCAAATGACACCATTATGGCACGTCAAGTTGCAAGGCTGTCAAGTTTCACATGAGGAAAGTCATAGAGTAAAATATTTACCAAGATCAGAGCGAGCTGAGAATGTGTCCAGTGAAGTTTCACCTGTTTCGAGAATTTTAATAGAACTCCAGAGAGTTTTTATTGGAAACAGGTGTCTCATTGCCTTAATGTCACATCTTTTTTGGTCTTTATTTTGGAAAAAAAAAAATGGATTTGAGCATTGTTTTAATTGTATAAGACCAAAGTTCGAGCAAGTTTGATGATATTGATCGTTTATTCAAAACCTGTAGGACACAAAATGCTGCACTGGGTGTCGTGTTGAAGCCTTTGACTTGAACTGATGCTAATGCCGATTCTTAATTCTGAATCTAAATATGCACAAGAAAAATAATTAGAAATACGACTGAAATTTATTTATCATAATGTGAGTTTTAAAGGATTCTTTAATGACCTATAAAGTATATTGTACTGTTGTCAGAGCCATTTCTCTCCACCAAAAACCCACAATACTTATTTTTAAAATTAGAAAAAATGTAGTTATTGAACAGCCGCGAAAATATGATCAGCTTCCCTGGAAAATATTACTCATATTACCGCCTTAAAAAAGCCAAATATATGTGTTTGTATTGTATCACTTTAAGGGTCATGGTGATCCATAGAAGTTCTTCATGTCAATATGACTGTTTTAATATTGAAAATAAATTTCTACAAGCTCTTTTGCCTCTGAGACACAAATTTAGTGTATAACCTGTATCACACACACTTAGTAGGTGTCTCTGTACTAACTGTGTCTCTCTACTAAGTAAGCTTCGACTACAATGCTTATAACCAATAATTGCTTTAATTTGTTTTACGTGGAACCACAGTTGGAGGTAGCTGCTTGTGTGTGAGTGAACTCCTGGACTCAGTGGTTTTACTCTGGGTGGGCCAGTTCATGGTGCCGGAGACTGGAGAGGGTCCAGTCTCATTAGCAGCGGCTCACAGCTCCTGATCAGTCAAGTAGAGGAGATTGAACTGTGAGCAGCTCCTGTGTGACCCTGCTGAGCGAGAACACAGGGGAGAAGATCTATACCCGCTGGCGCTGCCACAGGCGTCTTTGTTCTCCTGTGTTTGCTGACAGGGGGAGATCGGAGGGGCGTATCGACGAGGGCTCACACTGCGCTGCGCTCACCGGGGCTACACAGGCGGTGTGTAAATGATATATACATGAGCACATACACACATTTCTAGCCTCTTTCTCACACACGAGCTGTTACAGTGTGTGCATATTCACACTTTTAGTGGCACTTCACTGTTTGTCTACACACACACCACACACACACACACACACACAATAAAACTATCAGCAGCAGTAATTTCCAGTCTGATGTGGAGGGTTGTCCGTCCACTTAAAGTGTTGTATTAAAGCTCAGTCTGTCTTTCTCCTAACAAGGCGTCAGGGTCGAGTCGAGTCAGCCTGGTGCTGGGATACCACACACAACATGCAGGGATGCCGTGCCCTTTATCCTCAAAGGAAAACAAGTGTAACAGCATTATTTACTGCCCACCTTTGTTTGCAGTGTATTGCTCAAACCATGCAAATATTTCAAGTATTTCATCACATGTAGGGGACACATTTTCTCTTGTCCAACACGACAGCCCTGCAGCAAACATTTTTGTTAAATTTATAATGGGAATTTTTTGGTTGATGGCACAAGTTAGTTCCACTCTACTGTCATTTTTGCAGGCTTAGGTTTGGGCTTGGTGTTGTATTTGGTTTTATTTAATGTCCGTGATTTCATGCTATATATTGATGTCATCTCTCAGGGCTGGTCACACTGCACGCTGGATCACATGACAGAGAGTTTACAAATGAGTTCTTGCAGTTAGTTTACTGAAGTTGTCAGAAAATGACAGAAAATTTCGGCAGCCACAAGAATCATACAGTTTAACATTGCCCTTATGCTGTAAATCGAACAAATGAGAACATCTGTTAGAATAACAAGAATAATTTACATTAACAGAAGTGCTTTCCTCCAATTTTTATTAACCTTTAGCAATCCTCAAAGCTCAGTCCCTTAAAAAGCCCCTGATTCTTCTTTGTCTTTGTGTGTGGGTTACTGGAGATAAGCAGCTCAATCACCTCTATCTTTCCACCATTTGAAGATAAAACCGTCGTCATCTGCTGTAATTGTTTGCTCATCCAGGCAGACACAATAACATCCTTTAGGAAGTGTGACTAACCAAAACACAGGTGTCTCACAGAGTGCCAGGTGTTTGTGGTCCTCTCGTACCAGCAGCAGTCAACACTGTTTCTGACAGTATCAGATGTTATCTGGAGCAGAGGAGGGAGCAGATGGCTTATCTGTGATGATGCCCGCTGATTAGGCTGCAGGGAGGGCGCTGTGGGGTGGTGTCAGAAAAGTTCTGACTGGAGGCCTACTGACACTGTGATTGAGGCCCAATGCGGGGCTTTTTTTTTTTGGGATCACAACCATTTTGATTTTGTTTAAAGAGTATTAGTGTGCCCCTAATGGCTACAACTTCCGTGCTCACCTGCACTGCTCAAAGTGTATGTGGGACAGGTGTGTGAGGGGAAAACAGATGGGTGTGTTCTTTGGTAAAGCAGGACAGTGTGTGTCAGCTGCCCCGAATTACCAGCTGAAAAATAGAATGGAGTTCAAAACATGTTAACTATACAAAAGCAGCAACTGATGTACAGTCCATTGCTTTTTCTGCCATGTGGTGGTGTGTTTCTTATTCTTATAGCGTACTGGTAAAACACTGAAGAGCACTGCTCAAATGAAATGAAAACTTTAATAGTTTTATTATGTATGATTTAGAGGCAGAAATGGAATATGATAACTATGTTTTCATTAGTGTATAATCACCTTAAACAAAGAATTGTCAACACATTCTCACTCCATCCTTGTCACATTTCAACATTTGGTCAAGGACCTTCATCGTCCAGATACAACGTGAAAAGTACCCTGGGTGTTTTGCATGCATTGTCTTCTTTCAAAATACACTTCCATTTTCCCAGGAAATTTACAGTTTACATACTGTCTCTTTCAAAATAAAAGCATTACGTCAATAACAATGCAAATTAATGGGGTTTTTTTCCTCCAACAACTAACGCAAGATGTTGGACTTCGGAAAATAAGAACAGGGTTGGGCTTTAGAATCCTACAGGACATGAACACTGCTCCCCCGGTGAAAGTTGGTGTTTGTTGGATCCATTCACCCTTTTTGGACTTTTACCGTGTAGGATGTTGTCCTGCCACAGTTCCCCCTGACGCCGCCAAGCACCATTAAACTATAATGGCAACAGTCTGCGTGTCATGCCGATGTTAAAGGACAGCTTTTTTCGTCAGTGTGTGATGCTGCAAGTCACTGCCAAAGCACCAGATTTCGACAACTTTGGAGTGAGACCGGGTTGCAATCGTTGTGTTTTTGTTACCTTGGAATGAGCCATTTATGTATACATACGGAGCGGGTCCTTTTCCACAGAGTCTGCCATTTTTTTTCTACAGTAGCCCAGAATGGACAAGAATTGTCCAAAAAATGGACACTGGCTCTAGATAGGGCCATTTGTGCTTTTGTGTCAGCCACCATAGTTCTCCCACACCCTTGGCACCCAGGAGAAGTTAGTTGAAATCTACAACCTTACTGCAATACCCTTTTTCCACCAAAATTAGCGCGTGTGTGCAGATGAGTTTGCCTTTCTGTTTTTGTAATTTTTTTTCTGTTGTGTCACGTTCAACATCATGAACAAGCTGGAAACAGGATAGTAAGCTGTAGTACGCAGCATGGAGGCCAGTGAAAATGTTGCAGTGGTTTCTTCTTTTTTTATACCTCTTACTAATTAAGTCTCTCTCAAACTTGATGCCAACTAAATTTTGAATGGTTTGAGCACTGCTTGGATAGAGATAGATGGTATTTTGTGGCAGACTGTCTTTGCATTGCACCAGCAAATGGGCTAAAATTAGAGCTTTCGCATGGTTGTTGTATTCCCATCACAGCTGATTAAAGCCAATTGAAGCTGGAGCCAATAAATGTCTGTGACTACTACAGAGTCATTTGTAATTTTTTCCATTAAATACAAAAGCCAGATGTTAGTGGGTATTTTGTCCAGTGGGAAAGGGTCTCTAGATGCCACTAAGTCTTACAAACTTGACCTTTAAATAATCTCAAACAGTAAAACGCCAATTTTGTTGTCAATTTGTCAGAATCAAAACAGCACAAACAATAGTTTTCCAATTTGGTATTTGCTGTTTTTAGTCAGGGTTGCTCCCTCACTGTGCTGTCTGCTCTTCTTCTGCTGGTTTCTCATCTCTGCTCTCTGGCTTTCCTTCATTCTCTTCTCTTTCACTTTCTTTGTTTTTGTAATGTGTATTTTTGCTGTTGCTGTGTTATTGCAGTTAGTTTTCCATGAAATAAAGAAGAACAGTAGAACAGTCAGTAGAACTTAGAACATGGTGAACCCAGTAAAGAGTGTACTGGCTGATAAAACAAATCAAAAGAAAAGTTCAACATCTAAATTGCTTGCTCTAGACCAATTATCTAAGAGCTCTTTGTTAAAGACTGAGGGTCAGTCTGAGAGAAGCAATGAACGGGGACTGAATTTTTGCTGTAAGATTTTCCTGTAGAGCAAACCTGCTTTACTGAAGGTGGTTCTGGTGCTGTAGTAAAATTCGTCATTCCTCTCTGTTTCTTTTAAGTCTTCTTTTCTTTCTACTCCTTTATTTTCACAGTGCACTCAGCTGGAGTCATAATGAATGAACTCATGTTCAAATCTTTTTTGTTACATGCTGTAACTATATGAATAACTGTGCATTAAACCACTCGCCACATCTGGGAACCTCATCTGAATTTTCAGTATGTGGCTCATGCACCTGATAGCAGCAGTAAGAACGCAGTAAATCCACTATTTTTCCTTGGTAAAAAAAAAAAAAAGCATTGACTGTAAGTGCATGTGTTCAAAGCACTAACTTTTCTCCTGTTTAAGCTCGTTGTTTTAAAATTGCCAAAACTGTGGCATGCTGTTTGTTTAGGGAGTTTAAGAGTGTGCGACAGAGCCCTGTGGTGCATGTGCCTATAACGCTGAATGTGTCAGAGTTGGCACCACAGTCGCCTACTTGATGCAAAAAGCTCAGGCGTGACCTCTGGAGGCGTTACTTTCAAGGCATTTTGGGAAATATAGAAAATCACTTACTGATGGAGAAGCAGTTAAACAGCATGCTACAATAGAGCGCTCTTTTTTTGGACACTGCTGTAGGAAAACGGTCCCAACTGATCACATATATAGTGAGAGCTCACTTTTATAGTGTGTACAGTTGTTGTTGTAGCGCCGCTGATGAGTCCTGGTGTAATTAAACTCTTCAGTGAGTTCAACACACAGTGACACACTGTTTGTCTGTTTAGAAAAGTTGAGTACTCGATGCAAGCAACAGAGCAATCCTCTCATTTTCTCCTTATTAACCACTAATTGAGAGAAAGAGCGAGAGGGGAAAAGAAAATGAGAGAGAAGTGATGAGGAGACGATGGAATAATAAGAGCGAGAGAGAGTATTAATGTGTATTAATCAGTGGTCCGGGTAATAGTGATCTGTATTTTTGGAGCCAATCTAATTAGCCTCTAATGAGGGATTGTGATCTGTCTGTTAGCTTCTTGATGTCTACCTCGCGCTCTCTCTCTCTCTCTCTCTCTCTCTCACACACGCACACAAAGAGTGGTTGAGATGATTGCGACAGGAGTAATGTAAAGATTTGAACTTGTTTGCTTCACCCACATGCACATACAAAAAAAAAAAGAAAATCATGCTGGTACATAAAATGTAAAAACCTCACAGCAGGTTTACACGTGTTCATGAGTTACTTACTCCCAGAGGAAACCACTCATTGAAGAGCCAAGAAACGTTGCAGTTTTTTTGTTCCAGTTGGTTTCATTACTGTTAAAAATGCTAACAAGCAGGGCGTTGATGCTGCCATTATCTGCAAAATGTCAACTCTTCAGGAGCTAACAGGAGCACCCTTTTTGTTTTTTTTTTGTTTTTTTTTGATCACCACTATTTGGTTTAAACGTGTTTACAAAGTGTTAACAAAGTGTGATAGGTATTTTTAAACCCATAAAGACTGCACACTCCCTAAAACTGGATGAAAATGTAAAATGTAACAGAGGAGCACCCAAAAAGAAATCTCCCTGTTGGTAAAAATGTTCTCAAGTTAAATTTAAACCGTTTATGGCAATTGATTGCCTGGAGTGTGTTGAGAGAGGTTCAAGTCCTGACAGTATGATACAGTGTGACAGAGCTGGATGTCTGTATATTTCCGTCTGTCTAGCGAGTGCAGGTTGATGGCATCAGAGTGAGTGACAGGCCACCGGTGAACAGCTCTATCGCTGTCCGCTGTCAGCGGCTTCTTGATCCAACACGACTGCACTGACTTTGACAGAAAGCAGTCAGCAAACGGATGTCTGGATTTGGCATTTGCTACCCAGGGTATGAGCTCAATTACATCTCAAGTTTTGGAGGATCATAACTGCTGACAGTAGATAGATGACAGTGTAAATTAGGGGAGAGAGGAGGGGAAAGACAAAGGTTCCTGGTGGGACTCAAACCAGGTCAACACATTCTCACTCCAACCGTCACATATTGACATTTTGGTCATGGACTTTCCATGTCCACATACGACGTGCAAGGTGCCCTGGGTACGCTGGTTGTTGACGTTCTGGGACACCATGTCAAGTTATGCCTGTTACATGCATTGTCTTCTTTCAAAATACACTTCCGTTTTCATAGGATACGTACTGTTTCAATACAGTCTGTTTCAAAATAACCGCAGTCAGTACAACAACAATGCAAATTTACATTTTTATTCCTTCAACAACAAACAAACATGGTTGGTTTTAGGCAACAGAAGCACGTGGTTAGGTTTAAGGAAAAAGAACAGGGTTTGGCTTTAGAATCTTAAGGGACGTGAACACCACTCTCTCGGGTGGAAGTCGGCGTTTGTTGGACCCATCCAATAAATCGGTGCCTTAACTTTTGCCTTGTCCCACCGCATTTCCCCTGATGCCATCGGGTGCCGTTAAACTATAACAGCAACCGGCTGCGTACTTTGCTGATGTTAAAGGACGCCTTTTTTTTGTTGGATTCTGATGCTGCAAGTCACTGCCCAAGTGTCGGATTTCGGCGACTTTGGAGTGAGAGCGGGCTCACCAGGTAGGGGTAAGGTAGGTAGAGCCCATGATTTTGCACCTGATACTAAAAAAGAATGTGGAAAATGTACCCACAATCAATTTATTCAATAGAGACCCAATCCCAAAGAAGCCCGAAGACAGTCCAATCCAAAAAAGAGACGAGGATAATTGCACCTGATCCAAGATGCCCAGCAAGGGTCCGCACAAACCCACGCAGTGAGAGACCAATAGCTTGTTTGTCATCTTTGTCGATTATTTGCAGAAAAAGACATTAACCTCCTTGTCTTCGTCCTCACATCGGCCATTTTTCTCATTTTTCCAAAGTCCACACCAACTGTTTCAACTCTGCTGCTAGCAAGTTTTCTTGGATCCACTCAAGTAGTAGACATATTAAAACAGACCTATGCAACGTACAACAATAAAGTGAAACCCTACCAAACCCAGTTACACTAAATATAATGTGGACCCCATCCAACTCAGATCTTGGGTTGAGTAAGTGGTCCTGTGAAGACCTCTTGTGTTCATTAATGTTGCAAAAGAAACAGAAAAAGAACTTGAACAGCATTTAGACCTGCAGATATTTTCCCATGAGGTGGCTCCTAAGTAGCCTCATATCACCGCAAATACCCAAGGACAGTCCTAACTTTCCCCCCTGAGTTCCACTCCCTCTCTCCAATCTGTAAGTCACTATCAAAGATCATTGAGCCATGCATCTCAATGAGGGCCAGATTGATTGGTTGGAGCGAGGCGGAGGCAGGGTTCGATCTTTGCCCTCAGGTCCTGAGAAGGGAAATATGGTCACAGGGACACAGTCACACAGCTACCCAGTCCACTCTCCATCAACGAGATGATTGGACACATACATGCTGAGCCACGCCTGCACCTGATGGAACAATTGTAGTGACTAATGGAGAAGATGAGAGAGAGGAAGAACGAGAGGGGGACGGAGAGAAATCGGGAGGGTTTGTGCGCTGATTGACCTGTGGTCAGAGAGGTTATGTCCATTGATCTGTAGGGCAGAGGAAAAGGGCTTTGGCCTGAGGTGCTTCAGAATGGGTCTATTTGAGGTTTAGGATTCCTGTCCATTCCCACCAGGAGCTTTTTCATCATCTGACTCCCCAGGACTTACAGCTGCCGTCTGCCGCTGTCCACGTAATGCACAGAGCACTACAGAGGCCAAAGGCCAATCAATGTTCTACAAGAGGTTGATACAGATCTTATTAGTCAATGAATGATCATTAGTGGTCTAACGAGGCATTGATTTGTGCAAGGGCCAAAGGTTGCGGTGGTTGTGGTGAGTGTCTTTAATACATTAAACACAATTGATTGCAGAGTAGGAGGGATATTTTTGAAGGATGCTGGAATTAGATTGGACAGTGAGAGATTTGAGGTCAAGCCAGGAGAGGGAGTGTGTCTCCATCGGCTGCTGAATGTGGTTAGGATTGAACATGAAGCACAGCGGCAGTATTGTATGTTGTGTATTACCGGTGTAGCAATTCTGCAATTAATAAAAAGCAGATATCTAGACATACTAAGTCAAAGGCAACTGAACTCGCTGTTTCAAAGGCTGGAGCAGCAGCCTTTGAAAGCTGAGGAAATGACTCTGCTCATAGCAGATGTGTTACTACAGGGCCTATTATGTTGCTCATTAAATACCCAACCTCTCAATAGGCCATTATTTCCCCAATAAAAAACAAACGGCGGCTTGCATACTTTCCCCTCTCCCCCCTCTGCTTCAGAGGTTAGTTCTACCTCACAGACGGCAAAAAACCCTGACTAATATCCTGCATGTGATGCTTTTAAATAGGAAGCAGGCCGCGGGATAGGGTGGGGTACAGGTGTGGCAGGAGCCAATGGCTTTTATAGCCCTCCATCTCCTCTGAAAGTGTGCCAAGGACCTGCCTACACAACCCACCACTGCAGTGTTAGCCGCCAAGCGTTAACTTCACTCCCCCCGCCAATCTCTACATGCCTACTGGTTATATAGAGTCTGTGCTTGTTATGACTTTATAGAGGGATTTCTGATGTGCTTAGAGAATTGTTTGATGATTGGGATAATGATGCCAGTTGGAGTGAGTTGTCTCAGCACTTTATCACCAGCGAACACAGAGAAAAACAGACCCAGCCAACGCTAAGCAGTCTCCACATCCTCCACATCCTCCCCTGGATGCTCGCACGTACGTCCCCTGCCATTCAAAGCTGTCCGATCCTCTTCGCGTCAATCAGAATTAGACCACGTCCACAGGTTTGTCACCGGGGGGACGTTCGTCACCATGTCTCCCCTGCAGAACAGCCTTTTCATGCCCCAGCATAATGTCAGCGGGTGACATCCAGGCCTGATGTGATGTGGCATTCACTAAAGGTCACGTTAGGCATCTCCGCTCCGTCTGCATCAGCAGAACTGGCAGCCGTCATATGGGCGCTGGCATCGGCCATTACCCAGGCCCTCAGGGGGACACGATGCTTTAAGGATTTGTCAGCGGGATTCTGATCTCTCTGTTGCAGTGGCCAGCGCCGAGCGTGGGACAGTCACAGTCCACATCTTGATGCAGAACAACGGAAAGTGGATTTGACCATCAATCATACAAAGGGGGTTGAGGAGGATGGGGATATCTTGTTTTCTTTCAAACATGAACTTTACTATCTCATGATGCTCTTGATAATGGGGACGGGGCAGAGACATATCGTGACGCTCTGATGGGTTATTTGCCCCAGAGGTGTGTTCTCTTCAAATCCATGGGGAGATTAGAGATTGTATTTAGGTGTGTTTGGGTATGCTCATCTTTGTGATTCCTTCCTGAAAATATGCTGTGTAAATGTATTCATTTTCCATGATAATCCACAACATACCACCACAAAATACGTGTAAAAATGGAATTATGCCTCTCTCATTTTGTTTCATCGGAACAAGACTTGAATATAGCCAAAGCAGCACGCTCCCAAGTGGGAACAGTAAGTGAAGAGAGCAAAACGGCAGCTGGACAAAGACTAGACATCCAGGAAAGGAGGTCCTGAACTGGCGAGACACAAAGACAGAAAAAGGAAACAATCAGAGACACAGAGACAGTGAATCCATTAGGAGATGAGCCAGTCAAACTCAACACAGCCCGATGAGAGAGCGCCAATCCATCCGAGCCAGTTGCCGTAGTGAGGGAACAGTTAACAAGCCCCACAGGCAGGTTTTACAGCCCCCTGTTGTGTGTCTGAGACCCCCCAGGCTGAAGAGGGGCTGAGGCTGACTGATACTGACAGGGTTTATGTGGGCGGGGACGGAGGGCAGCGGGGGGATGGAGACGTGTAAAAAAGGTGGTCATGAACCAGCAACTGTCACTTATGAGAGTGCAGCACAAGCACCGAGTCAGGCTTCAGCAAAAGCATGTACACACACACGTACACACACACTCATCCATACATCCAAACATGCCCGCTGCCACACCATTAAATCTGATGTTTGTGTGGAGCAGAGGTGAAGGGTGGGGGGGGCGGCTGTAGTCGGAGGAGGGGGGCTTATCCAAAAAGTGGACCAATAAAACACCTGAAAATCAAATCCCATTGCTCTTATCGCGGCGCCATTCAGAGACGTTATCTGTGCAGGTAATGTGGTTATAAATTCAATTTCAGCCAAGAGATTTCATTGTTTACTGATGCCTGCATGTTCCGGGCGGCAGAGCGCAGAAAGCCCGGGAACGTTCGATGCGTGTCGGGAAAAGTCATTTAGGCTTCCACGGGGGGATGCAAAAAAGGCGAGAGAGAGAGTGCGAGAGAGGGGGGTGAAACCAGGAGAGCTGTCACTCTCCCAAGGACACCTGACTCCGCTTTCTATTTTCCACCCCATGTTTTATTTAGAGCCCATTTTGTCCTATTTGGTTCCTCATTATGGGGGCTCATAGCTCAACTGATGTCAGGGGACGGCACTTGCCGACAGACATCGGCGTCTGAGCTTGTCACGTTGCTGGTCATTTGGAGTGAAGCTGGGGAAAAGTTAGTCCGGTGTTTGGATAATAGGGTCCTCGAGGAAGTTCAGTCCAGCCTGCTGCACATTAAGGGAAAGCTGTCACAAATATTAATCTGTTTGTTATGTTCTGTATTTAAAAGTGTTAAATTGTGATTGCCAGTGCTGTCATTTGTTTTCCCTTGACTGTGCAGAGATGGGAAATTAGGTGCATCTTGCCTACTAGCTCTCTGTGTGTGATTGATGGCTTTCAGGAGTAAATCACCTCATCTACTAGGTAAAATCTTGATATAGTAGAGCTCCTCAGGCTCCCAGCTGGCTGCTTATGGCAGTAATCCATCAGTGGGGCCCAATGGGCCGAGTGGCCCTCCTGGGTAATGTTCCTATTGACAGCCTATGATGTCAACACACTGACAGCAGGGGGCCATAGCAGTGCGCCTGTGTGTTTATGTGTGTGTGTAACCTTATTTTACTCTCATTGCCACTGTCTGTCAATAGTACAGATAGGTCTACTGAACACACAAACACAAACACACATAGTGAAGGCTGTTTTCATCTACAGAAATTCTACGCTAACTATGAGTTTAATGAGCGGAGGTGTCATGGTGGTCCAGTGGCAACATCCCCAGTTTGAGTCCAGCTTGAGGCTTTTGTCAAATATTGACTTCTCACTATTAAAGAAAAAATAGTCACAATTGAATAAAAAAAGTACTTACATTTGTTTTTTGATTTAATGTAAATGTATTTGAACCCTGTTTCGTGACTAATGGGAACAACAGTTTTTTAAATTGCTCTAGTATTGAACGAGAGCGCTGCAGTCAACAACAACGAAACAGGCTGCAGTATAACCAGTCGAGGCTTTTGTGCACCGTTACTTTGTGTCCACTAAAAGGTCTTGTTTTTGCTGTTCAGATTATTATTTCAAGTGTCTTAGACTTATGGAAAGGATCCCTACAGAGATAAACCTTTTTCTTAAAGAGTATGATCTTTTTTATTTTATCAGAAACAACCCTGAAGTTGCCATAGACAAACCCACCAGACTCCATTTAAATAAACAGCAATTTTATCATCTTAAGGATTTTCCTAAAAAAGAGAGGGGGAAATGCACCCTCTGCATGTATTTTCTTATTTTCTGTACCACAGCAGCACTCAGGTGAGGTCAGGGCTTTATAAAAAGGTAGTGACCAGGTGCCAGACCGTAAGCAGCAGGCATCCAAGAAACAGCGTCAAAAACCCCCCCAGCAAAAATAACGAGAAGAAACGCCAAACAAAAGTGAATCTCAGGTTGGCTTTCACTTTCACTTTAGCTCTCGAAACAGTACAGTTACAAGATAAAAGAAAACTCTCCATGTCATCACCACAGTTCATTCTCTGTAGTGCAGATCATCTTTTCACGGCCTCAAAGACTTAGCCAATGTGGAAAAATCACAATACATTTTGCCTGCGAACACCTCTTTTAATCCTCTTACTCTCCTTATTATCCAGGCAAAGTGAAGGGTCTCTATGACGCTCAGGCCCCGGTGTGTCCAGTCTGCCAGACGATCCTGCGACCAGGGGAGCTGCAGGAGCACATGGAGCAGGAGCTGACCAAACTTGCCCAGATACAAATCAGGTATCAAGATCTGATTTCACTTCTTTGACATTATAAGTAAATCTTCTTTTACTGTTTTTATTTAACACCATCAAGTGGTTTCATCCAGATATCTCCTCACAGCTTTGTTGAGAATCACGTCTTCACTTCCTCCTCCCTCAAACCATTTTCCGCCAACATTCCACTTCCTCCATTTATCCATTTGTCATTTTCCTTCCAGAATTTCTATTCCATTCAGCTTTCAGGTGATAATTAACGTTGACAGATTTTAGTAGCTGGAGGGACGCCCCCTTCTCCCCCGCTTCGTTTCCTCAGGTGGTATCTCCCGTCTCCTTTGTCACCTGCGTGCAGTGTTTACAAGCTGCCTCATTGTTCCCTACATATTTCATATTACAGCCTCCGGCCTCGAGGCGACCAATCACACAGCGGGTGGATAATGTCCTGCTAATGGCTGCTTTGAGCCCTACACACACTCACAGTCTAAAACATACACACGGGGACCAAAGGTGCACACACACACACACACACACACACACACACACACACACACACACACACACACACACACACATTACCTGCTGCTTAGAACAGAAGAATGATTCCTCCAATAAAGACATTACACTCCAAATCTGCTTAACGACCGCTCCGTGGACAGTAATGGTTTCAAATTGAACTTGGCCCGCGGGGACACTGTGTGTGTGTGTGTGTGTGTGTGTGTGTGTGTGTACAGTATCTGTGTGATAGACACAAAGTGAGAAAGAGTAAAATGAGGTTACACACAGACTGAGACACAAATTCAGACAAGATAAAAGCAGCGGGTATTTACGAGATGACATTTAAAAGACAATATTGTGTTTGTGTATTTTATAGGGACACAGTGTAGTTGATTTGTGTGTGTGGCTCCTGTTTCCGAGCTTGTTTAACGTACAAGCTTCTGCATCGTTTGCCTCTTTTCTCCGCAGTGTCACTCCAGTGCAGCACAACCACCTCATAAGGACGCCGAAGGTAAATAGTTAATATCCTCATGAGTCTAAAGACAACACCTAGCTTGAATTATTTATTTGACTTTCTGTTCTTTCTTCTTTTTCTGTCCAGTCTCTCTCACTCTCGCTTCATATCAAGCGCGAAGGAGGCTCTCCCACCTCGCCGCCTAGAACATCAGAGGACGCCCACTCTGACCGATATCAGGTGAGATTAAGGAGAATACTATAAGGAGAATATGATTTACTGAGTAACATGATACAGTAAACGTGTGCGTTTCCACTGGGGCTCGGATGTAGACTTAAAATGGATTAATGCACTTTTTTTACCCTAGAGACAAAATTTAAGAGCACAAAACACCTTACATTTTCTCCTTAAGTATGACACTCAAGGCTGAGGGACAGTATTGGGAAGCATCCCTTCAAAAGGTTCTTTAGTTAAAGAAAAACATTAAGGCATTTGCTGCATTGAAAGAGAAGTAAGAGCAGTTAAATTCTACAGTTTACATTGAGATCAGTTTCGCTAAGCCCCGCCCCTTTGTGATGGTCCAACAAGCTGGTGGAGTAAGCATGGAGCCCACACTGTAACTAACTGCACTCCCTGAAGAAATATTATCATATTTTTGGGACAATGAAACAGTGATTCCAGAGAGAAGCAGACAGAGGGGTCTACAGTCTGTGTTTGAAGGATATATCCAGGATGTCAAACTGACTCAGCAGCAACAACAGGTTAAAAAGACAAAGATAGTTAGAAGCTAAAGCCGAACTATAGGCTACAGATCACAGTGTAAAAGTGAACCACATCACTGCTGATCGCCACAGAAGATGATTAATATAAATTCCTTAAGTATGGAACCAAGATAAGGAGAAAACCTTAGATGCTTATGTAAAAATTTTAAGGACTTATATAGAAGACATAAGAGTGTTTTATGCAACCAAATTTATGTAAAGAAAGCCTCAACTCCAAACTGAAGGAAAATTTAACTAAAGGTGTTTTGTGTAACCTTGTAGTTAGCAACATCATAAAACCATGGTCTGTTGTGGTGCCAGTGACTCAGCAGTTTTATGGTCTAAGGGTTGATCAAATGCTGTACTCAACACACAACACACCCCTTAAAAGTAATAAGTTCATCAGGAGTCAAGTTATTTTTATTTATATACTTAAAAACACAAGTGTGTTTCAAAGGACTTTATAAACTTAATATCCTAGTATCTAACAACAGCAGGTCATTGTGGAAAATACCTTAAGCACAAAGGCTCCAAAAGGTTTCTCTTGGATGACAAACTTTTTCTTCTCATGGTAAACAAGGAGCCTCTCCTCTTTGGATCACAAATTAAATTGAGAGTTTAATCTGATTTTATGGTAAAGATTGGGCCAACATCAATTTCTTCAAAAGCCTTTGTAAATTACCTGGGGTCATTCTGGATCACAGCGCTCAACAAAATTACAAACAAAGCAAAAACCAAATCGTTGGATAGAGTGACCTTAAAAACGTCACCTGGAGCACTGGAGTTGTGACACTTATGCTACCGTTTGGTATCTTTTGATACAGTAGCTCCTCGCAGTCTCTTAAAACAAATTACAGACTGCACAAAATAAGCTAATGAGAGTTGTTTTAAAGTTGTCAACCTGGCACACATCTCAGTCCAGTTTTTTGTAAAAAAAAAAATTAAACCTTCTCCCCATGGATAAAAGGGAAATTTAAGATTTGTATTTCCCACAAGATTGTGCACAAATCTGCACCTCCCTACTCATTATGCAAATATTTTAATCTAGTAAAATATGAGCCTCTAACACACACCAGGCCGTCTAAAGGCTTTTGCACACTAGGTCAGTTTTTTTCTTCTGAAATTGTTGCACATCTAAAAATAAATACAACCTCATGTTGTGTCAGTCACATTTGCACACTGAGTCCCAAACTTTTGTCCTCGTTGTCATTACATTTTGCAGAACAGGTTCGATTTTCTGCGTTTTTCACATCCGTCGAAGCCTTTAGAGACGTTTGACTAAGAATCAGTGAAGAGAATGTGGTGGTGGGACACATCAGTTACAAGACAGAGGAGCACAGTATCCTTTCATAACTCAGATAGCTCACGTTCAACAGGTCAGATAGTAATATTCAGGTGGATGATGATGATGATGATGAGGAGTGTATGGACCACACACAGACAGAAAGAGAGAGAGTGTGGAGACAGAGGACAGTTGGTACCAAATACAAGACACAGGAAGACAGAGCAGTGACAGATAAATAATCAAGGAAGGAAATTTGTCTTCAATTTGTCTTGTCTTGCAAATTTTTGGTCTCAGTGTGCAAAGGCCTCAAGAAATGTTATTCCCAAGAGATTTAAAACATGTTTTGGGAAAAATACTTTTTATATACAGACATGTTAAAGGAATAAGCTGCATATCTCACTTACACTAAACCCCAGTTCAGAGAAGATTGATATTAGATCTCAAAAAATGGTTTTCAAATTCTTTGTAGGTATATAAATGCCTAAAATTATATTGTCTGTTTGTGTTTCTTAAGTTTAATGTCATTCTGGTTTACTTTCCATCTTGTATTGCATTAGATGACCACACTGGAGAGAAGTCCTAATGTTTGAAGTGTATTTTATTCCTCAAAAATGTAAAATTTCTTATTTGGAGTCTGTCATTGTGATCAGTCTGTCATGTATCTTTTAAATCTGGTCAAATAAATCAGGAAAAAAATCAATACATCAGGAAATATAGTACAAACATATAAAATGAAGTTGAAGAGGAAAAGTGTATGAAGAAACTGTCGGTGGAGGTTGTCAGTAAAATACTTTTTAAAGCCGCTGAATTTGCCATCGTTGCTCTGTAATAAAGGTGACCATGGTAACAAGTGTTAATCACGACAATCAAAAGATATGAAGACATGCAGTGTGTTAATATTTTACTGCCATCTGCTGTGCTGCTGTTTTTTTTATTCCAGTAGAAATGTGAATGAAAGATTTTGATAAAATATTAAACCCTTCTGATGCCGTTGTTTCTGTTTGTTGCAGACATTTCTCCGTGTGCGGGCCAACAGACACACGAGACTAAATGGTACGTTGATGCACGCAGAGCTGACTGAATGTTGTGTTTCATTGCTGCTGACTCAGTTTGTCATTAAGAGAAAGCTCCGAGCAGTAGACTCTGTCAGGTGTCTGGCTATAAATCTTGAAAAAAAAAGAAAAGAAAAAAAAAAGCCATTCTAGTTTCTTTTGTTCACACTGATGCGACCAGTTATGTGTTTCGTCCAACACCCCGCCCACCCCACCCCCCCACCCCATCCCCCCGCCTCCTCACCCCTTCACCCGCCGCTCAGATATCACCCTTTTTTCCCACACCATCTCACACTGGCCTAGCGCCCACACGAGCAGAGGAGCTATTAACCTTTCAACTTTGACCTCTTGATATGTTAACAGTCGATGACCTCTGCTGGTGCAGGTGCTACGTCAAATCTGCCCCATTACGCCCCCACAGCGCAGGAGCCCACCTAGACTGCACACAAGCTGGTAAGACACACCGAGAAGCACCTTTTGTCACCATCACGTTTCACCACAGTGAGCAGCTGCTGAGGTTTGCCTCAAGTCTATTGATTTGTAAAGAGGATACAGCTCTTTAATAAAGGGATTATGTTATAAGTTAAGGTTTTATCAGTGGTTGAAAGATAATTTATTATTTATCACTGTCCAATGACACTTGCTCTTACAGACTTTTAGATACCTTAATCTATTTAGTGATGATCTAAAGAACATTCAAGTTAAAGGGGATGAACATTAGCACCATCATGATCTAAATGTCATTAATAAAGCCATTACTTACAACTTATAAACCCCTTATGAAAGTGTTACAAAACAAGATTAATACAAGCATAAAAGGATAAATAAACAATATTAAGACAACAATTCAGCTGTTTATTTTCTTTCCAACCATCTCTAAAGTGATCTAATGGATCCTCTGCGCTGATACAGACATGTAGACACACAGAGGGTCCTCACAGCTGCGGCTGACACTACAGACATCTTACTACTGTTATTATTAATGCTGAGATTCTCCGGCTCTTAGTTGACTCTTCAAACTGCCAGTGCTGTCGAGGTCTGTTAGCCTTTATTGGGCCTTATAACAGCACAGCATAATGAGCTTCTAAATACATGTCAGGGAGGAAAAAGAGGAAGGCAGGACGAAGAGGAGGAGGAGGACGAGGAGGGGGCTCCTCTGTTGATTAATCAACCTCTCTCTCGCTTTCCCTCTCTCTGTTTGATGAGCTCTTCCTCATCTATGACCGTCTCTTTAACCCTCATTATGTTCGCTGCGATGGCGGCACCCGGGTCACGGCCACCAGGTCTGTCTGTGCCCCCCCCCTCACACACACCACCTCGGGGGGCCACTGTCATCCAGCGGGAATTAGAGGGCCCTAAAACTTAATGTCCCCTTATGCAATCTGCAGTCAGTCAGGTCACAGTGGGAGAGGAGGTGCAGTTGGTGTTCTGCCATGTTAACTTTTATATCAGAGAGGAGAGGAGGGGAGAGGAGGGGAGAGGAGGGGGGAGGAGGGCGGGGTGACAGGGTGGGGATGGGAAGGACGATTTGGATCCACTGCTGAAAAAAAAAACGGCAGTTGTTTATATTAAGCTCATATCTGTAGTTTCTGGCTCTTATGTGTAGTTTTACTGCAGCGTCTGTGTGTGAATGTGGTCGACTCATGTGATTGTGTTTCAGGCTGATCCACATATACATTTTTTTTTCTCATATAAGAAAAGAGGCTGGTATTTTTGAATGTTGTTGCTATCAGATAAGCTCAAGTACACCGTCTCAAATCATGTCAAACTTCATATTGTAACAATATTCTCCTCATACAAGACACAATAATCGATGTTAAGTGTTAACTTTCTGTTTTTCAAAAGCTTTTGTCAGGTTTATTTAATGTTTATTTGTATGGGGACAAGTATGTAGAATACATAAATGACACACACCACAGCATTTATAGCCTAAGCTAATTTGCAATGCCTGTCCCTAGCAGGGCCTTAAGATACAAAAGACTCAGCAACAAGAACACAAGTAACAGTGCAAGGTACAAACAACAATGAAAATACAGATGGGACAATACAAGACACAAACTGCGATACACAATTAGCACCATAGAATACTAAGCACCAAATTATTCATGACTGCATGACTGATTCCTCTTCAAAAACTGTTTCAGTTTGAGTTGAAAGTCATTGAAATCAGGATCCAGTTTGAGTTTTGTAGATAAAGAATTCCATGTTAATTACACGGACAGAAAAAGCTGTCCAAATGAGGATTTACACAGGGGAACCTGACAGTTCCCATTGACTGCTCCAGTTTTATTGTTAGAAGCTGGACATTTCAACCATTTTACTTTATCAATACATTAGGTTTATTTTCATCCGAAAGTCCAGTATATATTGGTTTTTAAACAAATTTCTATTTTTTTTTAATTAGCAAAGCCACTCCACAGTCTTTTACATACCTTCCAGCAACTACAGAAATACCCCTCGTTGGGAATCCCTGTTGTATATTGTCATATTGTGAAAATTTAGAAACTTAAAAGTAAAGAAATTATCTCTAACTTTGAGCAGAAGATCACACTATAGCATACAATAACATGAAGATTATGTTTTTCTACCATTTTCATGTTCATCACAGGTTCCATTTTAGGAAGTAAAAAACTTAACATTGCACTGAGGGTTATTATTGTCTTGTTATTTTTCTTTTGACTAAGAAAAAACTGACATGTTTGTTGATCTTGAAGACGGCCCAACGGCTGAAACCTCATCAAAATAAAAGAAATGCATATGGAGTCAGAGTGTGCGACACTTGTTTGCTACAATCAAGTCTATTGCCAGTGATCAGCACCTCGTTATAGCTCTTGATGTGTGTTACTTTTATATGTCAAGTAAGAAAAAAACTGCAACAAAATAATGTAACAGTTAATGAAGGTGTACCTCAATTTAAATATAATATCTTAGGAGAATTAATGGAGCTATGCACCACCAAAGTAACATTAATAAACACTTAAAACAGAGGCAGAGACTTAAATCACAAGTGAAAGTTGTCTTTCTAATGTAAAAAAGTTTAAAACAACTATCTGCATTACAAAGAAAAACTGAAAAAAAATATATATATATGAAGGAGGGGGGGGGGGGGGGCTCTCCTGATTTCCCCAAAAAAGTCAGACAACCTTCTGCCAAAACAAAAAAATACAACACCCTCCCTAGTCCGTTACTTTCTTCTGTGTGACTTCCTTTACAAACTACTTCCTGTTTCTGACCTCCCTAATGTTTTCTGTTTGTGGGAGGACTACACATCTCTCTATCACATGGAAAATATTTGGATTTTAAGATTTTAAGACACAGACCACATGTCATGTCAAAATCTCCAGGGAACAGGTCCCTTCTTCAATCTGCAGTCAGGAATAAAATAATAATAAGTTTCTGTGAAGTTTGAGAATCATAAAGGGGTCGACTGAAGTCACTGCAGCCTGCTTTAAAGTATCAGTATCATCATCATCATCATCTCATCTCTGTCTTCTGTCTGTTCCCAGTCAGGATCGGAAAGCTGAAGAGGAGGAAACCAGAAGACGGACAGGTGTGTGCTTAATATTGTTCTCCTAGAGGACAGATGAAAATATTTGTTTCCTTGACATTTATACTGTAATCAGAGAAGAGTATATATGTATATAACGTGTAGAGTTGAGAGAATGTCAGTGGTCAAGACCCCGTGACACTGCTGACTGCTTTTGTTCACATAGCATCAGGATCACTGTCAGCTTGCTGTGTATCCATGTGAAAACACCGCCGGCGTTGGTTCACAGCTATGAAAACACAGAAGCAGATACGTAGCTGGAGGCTACAGGAGGCATACGGACACATTCACCGAGACAGTGACATTGTATATGTTCATGTGTGTTTTAGGAGGGTTCAGCGGACTTGGTGCCGTTGCAGGACGAGTGGAACGAGAGGAGAAGGATGCAGATGACGTCTATAGTCGGAGGGTTTAAAGGTAAGCATACGTCCGTGTGTGTCTTAAGTGTGTGTGTGCGTGCCATTGTGGTACCCATGTGTGTGATCTCGCTCAGTGGAGGGTGAATAATGTGACTGAGTGACAGTTGAAAAACCACTGAACTTTTCAGTCCAGATTACAGCGGAGCCGGATGCCTCCGAGGTTAGCTTAAAAGTAACGGTTTCCTTTACCCGAGAAGAAGCTCTGACCTGCAGACTAGTTACACGCTGACTGACAGAAACAAGCAGACGGGCAATGTAACATTTTGTAATGTCAAAATTCACCCTAATGTGTCCTTAGAAATAAGTACAGCTCACTCTGTCGCTGTATTTTCTGCTTTTACAAGCAACTCTATCCCACAGTTACTGTAATCGAAATTAATTTTGATTGTTGTGACAATGTCTTCTCAGGTGCAGTGCTGGTGAGCACGACTTCTAAGGAGTGTCGAGACAGCGACGCAGACCTGGATGTGGATGGAGATGATACTCTGGAGTACGGCAGAGCGCAGTATCCTTTAACACAGCAGCAACACTTAATGTTTCTGTGCATATAACCTCATAGTGGAGTGAGAAGAATCCATTGAGTGAACTAAAAGAGATGGCTTCAACTTGGAGACAGTGTGACAAAGTAATAGATTGTGGATTCAAAAATAAAGTCTATGTTTCAGTTTTCTTTCAAACTCCTTTACTGTTTCAGCATCTCACAGGTTAGCTGTTGTTATCCTTGTGTTGTTCTGTGTTTCCTGACCTGTGCTCTCAGATACACAGAGACAGATGTAATCCCCTGCTCAGGAGAAAGCTCCAAGGAGACAACAGTCAAGTATGTATTGCACCTGACGGGGTCTCATTCACAGTGGATGTTCAGATAGATATCAATCTGTGTCAGCATTTATTAAGAGCAAATTTTCCTTATAAATCCTTTATGGTTTTTTGGCTTTAAAGCTACATATAGCTATGTATTTTAGGGTACTGTTTAGGTATAAAATGAGAAAGTTTGTCCAGGTGTTGGGCAGTGCTTAGTACTTCCGTTTAACTGTATCCAACTTGGCGTCCAGGTCACGAACTTTGTGATATTACAGATAAAAAGTACACTAAATGAAGCTTTGCATTAGTTCATGCAGGAGGGGTGGGGGGGTGGGGTTCTGCAACACGCTCCCTGTATTGGTTTAGCATGCTGCTTGTCTGATCCAGGGAGCATCTTAAGAGTGGAGCCATCAGCGCCAAGTATAACTGTATTTCCAGTTGTTGCATTAAATAGTTAAATAGTGATGAAAGTGTTCCTGACTGGAAATATGTTTCTGAAAACATTTGAGGTGAGATAAAGGCAATGCAGTAACAGAATCTTGATTCATATTTGATCAGTGCTGCTGAGTTTGACAGTTTAGTGACTGACATGACTGACAGCTGCATCAGAGACTCCTTGACTCTGATTGGTTGTTCTCATTCTCATGCAGTAAGGCCATTAGAAAGGATACAAGGCAATATAGTAGGGACAGGAATATGATTTTTTCCCCCGCAGATTATCTGTCTCATATAGTGCTGTGAGAATACAGTGACAGTTTCAGCCAGTATGGAAAAGCGTTGTTACCAGCTGCCTTAAATGTCTGTTCATTTTTTTTTTTTTTCCCAGCAGCAGCAGTTCATTGCCAGACTCCAGGTTAAGCCTAGAGTTTTCCAAATGGTCAAATGATGGTGAGTTAAAAAAATATCTGAATGAATGAATTGATTAAATAAGGCAAAAATGAAGAACACAATGCAAAGTAGATACTTGTCTTATGTTTTTTACACCTTTTATGTGTGTGTGTCTGTTCACTCAGGGAGTCCATCCACCAGCAGTGGAGAGAAGGTGGACAGCAGCATAGCTGGTCTCCCCAAAACCTGCAAGAACTCTGAGATAGAGACGTAAGTTTGTCACTCAAAGCTTACAATATATAGCAATTGATAGAAGTTTTTATTTTGTGTAAACTCACACAGTTTGGGATCCAGAACTGAAATCGATCAAAAAAATCCTGGCTGATACTGCTGGGAGTGAGGCAGGTTAGCTGTAGTGAGTCCCAGCTGTAACATCAGGTGTGAATGAGCCAATCAGAGCTGAGGAAGTGAAACCGTCCCATACTGTAAAGTGTATTTTGGCGGACGGGCTCTTTGTGTCGTATCAGTTCAGACTTCCTGCCCCTGCTCCCGCCAGCCTGATACACAATACTATATCAATGTGATGATATCATCAATCAAGGTCACAGCAGGCGACGCACACGTGTGTACACACATTTCATCACACTTAATGCGTTGCAGCCTGTCTGCCTCGCCGTACAGTGTGTTTGCACATATAGTCCGTCCTGTAATTGTGTGTGTGTGTGTGTGTGTGTGTGTGTGTGTGTGTGTGTGTCTATTTCTGTGAGGACCCTGACACCTCAACCCCCCCCCACCCCCTCCTTACACACGCATGCACACACACACACACACACACACACACACACACACACACACACCCCTCTGCCTATGATAAATGAGACAGCGAATGCAGGCAATGTGATTGCTGCTAAATTTCATGCTCAGTGTCCATGTTGGCCAGCGAATAATTTAATCTGTCTTCGATTTATAAATGACTCTCCAGTGTCTGCCTAACTCATGCACCCTCCCATCTCCTCTCCTGTTACCGTCCGTCCGTGTGTCTGCGTGTGTGTGTGTGTGTGTGTGTGTGTGTGTGTGTGCAGGCTCTCAGAGGATTCCACGCTGACAACTCTGGATGCACTTAAAGCTCGGATACGGGATTTGGAGAAACAGTTGTCTAAAGGAGACAGATTTAAATGCCTCATCTGCATGGTGAGTACGAAGGCAAATTAAACTGACAGAGCAGACACACAAAATAGAGAGAACAGCGCAGTAATGCAGAAAGTGTTGATGCCCCTGCAGGGACCAATAAGTCAATGATATCAGTCATGCTTTTTCAAAGGTACGTAAACGTGGTGATGATATTTTGATCTATTGTGACAGATTTGTATTTGTCTTTTTTGCTTTTTAAAATTACGTAAAACTTAAAGTAACATTTGAAAATCCCAGGTTAATCAGGTTTGACGTCACACTTAAATTACCTTGCAGACTCTCAGTATGATTAGTTGACAGGACATTTTACTGTTTATCAATTCTGTATTGTATTAATATAGATTTAGTGTCACTTATTTTATATTTTCTACACTTTTTCACTCTAGTACTGGAATGATTAGTCAGTCAATCAAACAGTTCGCATACAAAAAAATAAATCAGGAATATTTCAATGTTCAATTAAACATTCAAGTCATATATTGATTCTAAAATGTGAGCGTTTGCTGCTTGTGTCTGTTTTATATCATGGTTTTGGGCTGTTGACCGAACAAAAATACAACAAAAATATTCTTAACAACTTTTTTTTTTTTTAACGTTTTTTTAGAGCAAATGATTAATTGATTATTAGAAAAAAAAATATTAATCTAAAATGAAAATAATTATTAGTCACAGATCTATTTTATACAACTAAATCTAGGTTGTAGTTATTGAACTATGAGCTCTCTAACTTTATATAACTTAACATTAACTTTAAAGTCGTGGCTAGGTTTACAGTCTGCGGTCTCTTTAGAAATCTTTAAAAAACAAAGACCCATCTTTTCAAAATGGTCTTTGTCCCACCCTAAATTGTCTAGATCTTGTTTCCCTGGTATGTTTCTGTGTGAGGCCTTAGTAGCCTGTATTTGCTCTATGTTTTACTTTATTTTTGATGCTTTGTTTTATTTGATTTTATGGATTGCATGTTTTATTGTTTGATTGCTTGATTGTATTTTGTGAAGCACTTTGTGAATTTCATTTCTGTGAAAGGTACAATATCAAATCAATTTTATTATCATTATTATTATTATTATTATTATTATCATCATATAATCAAAGTTCAGGTCAACCACTGATCAGATTCCTGTACTTGTGAATTCACTAATGTTGCTATGTTGTTGTTTAGAAGAAGGAAAATCAATACAGTTTTCACATGATAGACTTTGCTTATTTGGATTTTAACTCATGGACAATGGCGGAGGTTTTGTTTCAACATTTGGGGGAACACGTAAAACTGTGGGTTAGGGTCCTCCCTCGGGACATTTTGAGCATCAAACACTCAGTTTCCTGCATTCTGGTGGATCTTTATGCATCAATTTTTGCTTTTTCTGCATCAGTTTTTGCTGGCAATGTCTTAAATTGTGTCAAATGTTCACAATGTATTATATGTTCTTAATGTTGAGGGTGAAGTTTCCCTTGTGCCCCCCTCCCTCAAATCTATGCTTCTGGGGAGAATCGCTAAAACAATATGTATTTTAACATGAAATAAAACGGAAACACTATAGTTTAATAATGAAATAAAAATCACTTAACACTGCAGCTGGACCTTCCTGTTGTTAAAAGGAACGTCAATATAAGTTGATTTAACATGGAGCGTCATTTAATGCTCTTATAGTTTCACATGGACATCTAGTGGCAGCTTTAGGTACTACATGTTAGGAATCATCACCTGTGTTTTGTCTCTGCAGGACACGTACACAACCCCTCTCACCTCTATCCAGTGCTGGCATGTTCACTGTGAGGAGTGTTGGCTTCGAACGCTGGTAAAAAAAAAAAAAAAACATCAGATTTTTATGTGAAAATTAAGTAAAATGATCAGATTATTATAGTCCGACTTTTGTCTTACTTTTTTTCTCTTTTCTTTAGGGAGCAAAGAAGTTGTGTCCTCAGTGCAACACCATCACCTCACCTGGAGACCTGAGGCGGGTCTACCTGTGACGCAGCCACTCACAAAATGAGAAGAAGGGGGCTTCTTCTGTTTTAACCAATCAGGGGTGGACTTGTGGGCAGCTGGCCTGTCATAGACTCCCACCCTATCCTATCCTACCTGTTTATCAGTGTGTCCTCTAACCCCTGACAATTTGCAGGACAGCAAGTGTGACCTTTGACCTTCCTTCACAGCCCTGTACAATATCCATGTTCCTGCTGCAACATCGACCAGACCGGAAGAAGCATCCAAAACCAACTGAGAGCTCAGGCACTGAAATACTAAGAGAAGAAAAATGCTTTGGGACAATATTTATCAATTTTGTAATTCTTTGTTCTGTTTTACGAGGGAGAAAAAAAATAGTTAAATCACATGCGAAGCACATGTACATAGTTTTCTGTATGTTTGGATTGGTGTGTGTGTGTGTGTGTGTGTATATGATGTTGACTAGCAGAACAGCCCGACTGTATCTACTGTACAGAGTTTGTCTTTGCTTAGATCATTTATTATTTGTTTAGCTCCTGTAGGTTGGAAACATCCACAGTAATCTCATCACATTCAGGCTCATTTTGTCTTTGTCATGACGTTTCTTTGTAAAGGGTCATTGAATTTAATTTTATCAATGTTACTACAATAAAACGTGTGTCTAAAAAAGTTACACAATTTTATCCATGGGTGGTGACATCAGTATTCACCTGGTGAATGTGTGGGTTTTGGTGTGGAAGCATGTCATGTTGTTCAGGCCTGACAGCAGCCCTGTTCTGGTATGTGGCGAACTCGCCCTTTAAGAAGTGGGTCGGTGCAGGATTAGTCCCACAGAGCCCATGGCAGCTCATGTAGAGTCGAGGGACGCTAAACCCTGCTATTCTGAGCTTCTACTGCGTGAGGGACAGTGGACTATAGTGACACTAGGTTCAATCACAGAGAAGGAAAACAACCCTCAATTCATTACAGCTAATAGCAGGATGATGCATTTTAAAGTCCATCTGCAGTCAGCTGTTTAAAAGTCTATGGTTGAATTTTATCAGAACAAAGGAATACTTCGCACCTCTATTTCCAAACAGATGTAAAAACTTGTAGAAAAACTCCTGCACACTGTCTAACTTGCAAAAATAATGATTTTAATGCTGCAATGTTTCGGTAACAAGACCTACATCACACTAACAGTTTGCCTGATGTAGGTCTTGAGCAGGAGTTTTTCTACATGGTTGAATTTTTTGCCAGTTTTCAAAACATAATTCCATTCTAGTAGGAAAAGTGAAAAAGTAGAGCATATGTTTCCCTCTTTCCTACCAGTCTGAACTCCAGCATGCTCCTGTAGAGCTGCTTAAAGGAATACTTCACTCACAAAATGATTGTATATCAGTACCTCACCCCATGATAAGCTGAATTGGTGAAGAAAATGTTGCTTCTATGATTAACAAAGAATCCAAAACCAGAGAAAATCCTTGATGAACTGCAGTTGAAACGATTCGCATTTAACAACAGTGAAACCATATCAAATACATTTACAAACTCTCACACAACTCATGTCGTACAACCCAATCTCATTTATACAGTCATATGCTCACTACTTCCGAAATGAGTATTTTTGCTAAAATATTACCGTTTAAAACATTTCCATTATTTATTCTTATTTATTGGTGATATGATGATGTCACTTGTTCTTTTAAACTTGCCCCATGTACAGTTGTAGCTTTTAAATTTCATAGAGCATACATGTAGCACGCCTGGGCAAGCATGTTTGTTTGGACTCTCTTCAATGCGCTTGCCCAGGTGTGCTACATGTATGCCAAAGTGTTTTAAATATTAGTTTGAGCAAAAAGTGTTTTGGAAGTATTTAGCATATGAATGGATAAATGAGACCTGGATTATACTGCAAAAATTGTGTGTGCAGTTTGTAAAGGGGTGTTTTCATGTAATTCTGCTGTTGTTAAACGCGGCCCCCTTTACATTAATTCATCAGGAATGTTCTCCTCATTTTTGGATTCACAGTTGAGGCATGTGAGAAAGTTTTCTTCACATATTCAAGGTAACACAGAGTGAGTAACTGATATTCAAATGGTCATTTTGTCGGTGAAGTATTCCTTTAATAGACTGTGATTGCACTGGGCACTCACATGTATGAATATGTGTAACTTTCTGAGTGTGAACAAGGCATTCAGAAAAGTATCCTGGATAAATGAAGGTAAAAAAAATGCTTCTCCCAGAGCAACTTTGTGGGAAGAAAGAAAGAAAGTACTGCGAATAATTACAGTGTATTTACCTCCCTAACTTCAACCTGGCTTTCCCCTTCAAATCCACAACCTCATATCTGTTGCTTAAGCATCAAGTCTCCACATACACAACAGAAACAAATTCACACATTTACATAAAGCCTCTGCTGCAGTGATCATTTGTTTATGAAACCTTCTACCTCACCCACACGGTGTTTATGTGACCTGTATGGACGGTGTGGATAAAAACAAGCCAGCGTGCACACATGTGATTGGTCGGTGAGCTGAAGGGAGGTGGTGGTAATTCAGAGTGACATTGAGCTGCTTCAGTGAATCAAACACACAAACTGATTGTAGTCCATTAAGAAGCCTGGCTGAGGAATCATCTGCTACTGGACGTTTAGAAGAGACGAGCGGTGTGAGGAAAGGTAAGGTGCAACTTTTGAAATACGCAATAAACAGACAGTTCAGGTGTAAACCTCAATTAAATGGAGAGCTGCATTATAACTGCATTGCACTGTACAGCTAAACCCACAGCTTGTCATGCTGCATCCATAATATATGCTTGTACAGTAGCTGTTTGCTGCTTAGACATTTTAAATGCTCTGAATTTGTGTGGAGAAAATGTGACAGAGGAAATCCTGCATTATTGGTGACACTTTTCAAAGGGTAAAATAGTTGTTTGGCTCCTTGGTTTGGGATTAGCTGTTCTTATCTAAAACTGAAGGTGAAGTGAATTATGATGTTTTTCCACTGTCAAAGACTGACTGTATTATTAAGTAATTGTCTTAATGGGAAGTCTAAATGAATTGATTCAGCAGTGTGCCTGAAATATCAGCCTCTCTCAGCGCAGCAGGTAAATGGGTCACCTGTCCTGCACCCTTTGTGCCGCCTGGCCCAGATCCAATTAATCCTGCTGACTGACCTGCCATGACTTCATTAACAGGCACTCTTAACATTAACCTCGGGGCCTGCGGCTGTCTAACGAGTCAGCAATTAGGACGTGGACGTGTTGGAATATTTCAATTAAGGAAATAGGAATTTCCTAAGTGTGGATTAATTATGAGTGGAGACTAAAGCCACAATAACGTCGGAGCAAAGGTCTGCTTTTAACCTTCAGTGTGCGTGTTCTTTCTGAGAGCATAGTGGTGGAGAGAAGCTTGGATCAAAGGATTATCCTTACTGCACCTTCAGCCAGTCGACAGGAGAGTTAGTGAGCTTTACAAGCGCTACAGTAGTAATGTTCAGGTGGAAGAGGAGTTTAAAATACTTTCAAAAGATCAAAATTCATTGAACTATCTTCTGAATAAAACAATTCTTTAACAATTTTTAATCTGCTTTCTGCACAAACCTGAGCTCCCTCTCTGCTCGTCTTTCCCCGTCTGCCCCAGAACAATGTCAGGACCCAGGCCCCTGGTGCTGAGTGGCCCCTCCGGAGCAGGGAAGAGCACTCTAATGAAGAGGCTGATGAAGGATCACGAGGGCGTCTTCGGATTCAGCGTGTCACGTACGTTTGTGTGCCAACTTGGTTGTTGGCTTCCACTGAGATATCCTGTCTGAGGAGGAAGTGGGACAGGAGTCACACTGTCTCGACTTGTTGGTCTAATTCGGCACCAGCCAATAGATGTTGTGTGTTATCAGTAAATCTTTTCTTGCAGCAATGTTACTTTACAAGCAACATCACTGATAATCCGTTACCTCTTTAACTGGGTGGGTTTTTAATGATGAAATCCTCTCCTCACAGACACAACGAGAAACCCTCGACCGGGAGAGGAAGATGGAAAAGGTACAGTAGTGCTGGCTCAAAACAGACATGTCTGTGACACTTTATAGTATCTGCACAAGAGTAACAAGTGGGGTTGATGTTTGTAGCACCTTCACACTGTAGTGATGTGATTCACCATACAGGAGCCCAGCCATTAGGACAGGGAGACAAAAGCATTATCCTTAATCCACTCCAGAACCACCACCACCCTTACCAACATGGGCAGTATGCAAAAACCTCACCAAAATTTAGCCTAGTTTTGTAGCATTATTTATCTCCCTCCTGATAAGATAGCACGACATGGTTGGTATACATGTATGCCTGACCTAGGTTGTCTAGTTTCATGATGCCAGTATCTTCACTCTAGCTTTACTTTGCCGCGTTCAGCTTCACCTGCCATACCTGGTGCTTTACCACGCTTCTTTTGGCCATCGCCTCTCCGCTCCTTTTGTTTTCTGTACCCTGTTTTTTGAGCCTTGGATTTTTGGTGGTGCATTTTGACTTTGCTAGTCAGGCTGCAGTTCGCTGTACGTCTTTACATTAGCGGCACGTCTGTTCTGCACATCTGACCCCTGCTGTTACTGTGGAAAGGGTATCCTGTAAATATAAATAACTCCTATTGTCAGTGATATAAAGTCAGTCATAGACCTTTAAATGGCCGCGCACCCTGCTCTGGGCCGGAGTCATCTGTACCCTTTGAACCCTTCCCTGAAGGTGGAGCTGGAGCTGTGATAAAAGTATATTTTACACCTCTTTGTTTTTGTTTCTTCACCATGTTTCCCCACCTCCTCCGCTTGCCCGATCTAAAGTAACACCCACAACACTTCTTACTCCCAAAGTGAACTGCACGATTAGTTTTCTCCCCCCTGTTTAGTGTCCTTTTTTGAAAGGGATAAACCTCTTTCTGTGCCTTCTTTGCTTTCTCCATAGGCCTGAACAAGCTCCCCATGCTTCTGGGGGCTACTTTACTGCCTGTAGCAGACGTCTTCTCCTCTGAAGACTTAGAAAAGTCATCCTCATTTTTGTGTCCAAACGAATCAGAAACCACAGATAAAGGTGACCTCGGTGTGATTTCTGATCACAGTTTGTTAAGGCAGAGGGGTTACTTTCATCATTCTGGCACGCTGTCATTTGATTTGTGACAAATAAAAAAAAAGAGAGAAATGAAAAACGTTTCATGATCTAAGGAATCAGGATCAGACAGTTTACACTTTGGAGTAAAAAGCTTTTTGAAAATAGCCCCCTGTGACGCCTCAGTAGTGATTCCCATCTCCAGTCCTGTGAGGTTATGTGTCCCATTTCCCTCTGTGGCTGATGGAGCACTGATGATTTGCAACCATACATTAGCAGGAGCAAGATTCATTAGGGGAATTTATTTGGGGATATACAGGGTCCATCTGAGCGTTTCAAACACTGCTGACATGTCCCTTTAATGTGCTACAACTCCTGAAACATACTTTTTTGTAAGATGCTGTTGATCTTTTTATCAGTACTGACATTAATGGACACTGAATTGTTGAAGTCTAGACCACGTCAGCACTCACTTTGGGCCCAACTGAGGTTTTGATCTTGCATAAAAATATCTCATGTATTTTTTCTCTCCCGAGTACAGTTTAAAAGTAACTCTGCCTTGTTTTCAGGCTTACTATCCATTTGTTTACAGCACTGCCACTTCCTCTTCTTTAGTCTGAGCAGACTCCTTGTTGTTCTCATGCTAATGACTGTGTGCCATTGCAGTGTCCATCAGTGGTAGAGGTAGTGACGTGTTTATTTCTAAAACTCTGCTGTTTTAGATCCCCAGAGGTTTTGATGTTGTGAAGATTTAGGCATATGGATCTGGTATGGACAATGTAATGTGCTCTATATTCTCTATACTAATAGAAATATAACATTTGTTATCATTGCAAGCTTTTAACTTTGATAACAACTGTGTACTACACACACACAGTCTCAGAGTTAGCATACAGACATACACTATCAGATAAACTGTAAACAAGTTGAGCCTTTGTGCCTGGATTTTCTGTTCTGCCTGTGATTGCTGTGATGTTCACTGTTCATTGTGATGAAACTGGACTCATCCCCCACTAAAAACTGTAGCGAGCATTCATTTGATTTGCATCACTTCTCTTCAGTCGTTTCTTTCCATTGTGCAAGTTTTCATGGCAAACCTAGATTCATTATTAATGTTGCATCTTACAGACTACCACTTCACGACGAAAGAGGCCATGCAGGAGGCAATCGACAACGGAGAGTTCATCGAGAACGCTGAGTTTTCCGGCAACATGTATGGAACAAGGTAAATATTTCCCACCACATAATCAAGAGTGATCTTGAAAAAATGTCTGATTTAGATGCATAATAGCTGACATCTCTACTTTTTGTCCAAAGGCATCCCAGTTTCAATAGTCATTTAAGGGGAAACGTCTTAGCAAACTGCTCACCTGTAATAAAAGAAGCTTCATCTGCATGGTTTTTGTGGTCTAAATGCAGCTTCAGAAGCTTTTCCACCCACAGGATGAAAATCTGAAGCATATATGAGTGAAAATACAATTAACTATCACTGTAACTGATAGTGGTTAAACTTAATTCAATAGAAACTAAGACTGCTGTCTTATATAGGAGACCCTCAGGCTCGGCCGCAGGGATCAAGAGGATATATAATAGCCCGGTGGCAGATGGTGGAGCTTTAACCCCCCTCAGGTCAAAAAGAGCAACGCTGCAGCTCAGCAAATCGTGTGTCACGTTTAATCTCTTCCTCTTATTCTGAAGATAACACACACTCGCCATGGTACGAGTCCGAGCAGCTTGGATCAATGCAGCCATCCTCTTACCTTAGTCACGTCGTGTGAGAAGCACACAATTACACTCTATATAATACCTGGTGGGACATTGTCCCGCCCACCCATGTTTAGATGTATAGTCCTGGATGTTTAAAAAATCCCCTGTTTTATATGATTTAATGATGTAACAATGCTTTAATTCTCTAGTAAAGCTGCCATAGAAGACGTGCTGGCCAAGAACCTAATCTGCATCCTAGATGTGGACATCCAGGGGGTGAAGAGGATTAAAGAGACTGACCTAAACCCCATCTACATCTCCATCCAGCCTCCCTCCATGGAGATCCTGGTAGATGTCCAACTTAATATTTTGCATTAATGTAATATATTGCCTGTAAAAGGTAGGATGTGAAAGAGTGACAAACATGCTAATTTTATTTTATTATATTTTATCATTTCATTTTGTTTTAATTCATTTTATTTTATTTTATTTTGTTTTTTTAAATGTATTTATTTATTTTGTATAAATTTTTAAGCTTTGATCCCCTTATTAAATTTAGTTAGATTTTTTTCTTTCGGTGTTGGGGGGCAAATTGGTCAGACATGACAGCTGTTTCATTACTTCATGGAGCGCCACTATGGTCAAAGATAACGTGTCATTTCTCGTGTCTCGTCTTTCTCAGGAGAAACGTCTGAGGGACAGACAGACAGAAACAGAGGAGAGTTTACAGAAACGCCTGGAGGCAGCACGCATCGACATGGAGCTCAGTAAGTTTCTCAGAAGTTCTACATGACATGAAGCTGAAATGATGACAACTCTTGCAGCTGACGCCATTCTCTTCTTCTAGGTAAAGAGCCTGGAATGTTTGATGTTGTTATCATCAACGATGACTTAGAGAAGGCTTACGAGGAGCTGAAAGACATCCTAAATGATGTGAGTAAAACCATTAAATAGCCTTATTCTTATTTATCTAACAAATATGTTGCTACCAGTGTCTGCAGATGTTGCATAAGACCATTAAATGCACAGAAAATAAGAGTATCCCTCATCTGTCTTTAAACAGGAAATCCAAAAAATCCAGGAGGCCAAATCATAAGAAGCAAACGGTCTTTCTGCTGCACACACTGCAAACACAACTCAAAATAAACTTTCATCTGGAGAGAAGTTTTGTTTTAGCCTCTACGTTAAATGGTCGGAGGTTTGCTTTAAGGACAGTTTGATGCTCGCTGATGCTCAGAAGGAAAAGAGGGACTCTGAAGTGAAGGCTGTTTGTGTTTGACGGAGAGAGATCGGGGGTTGTGTTAGATTTAGTAAAATCAGTGGTTGATATCTAGGTATGAACATCTAACCCATACATCTCTGCCAGCTGGCAGGTACAACTGCCAAATTCAATGCTATAGTGCACACTTTGTAAACCAAAGTTTGGCACTGGCCAACCCATGAGTGTGACGTACACATCAGTCAGTACAGCCAGTACCTCACTGTTAAAATATTGTAGTTATACTTTCATTTATTTGTTCTGTTGAATTCTTATACAGTAGGAATAAATCTACTCATAGTTAAGTGTATGACTATTACAACTAGTATTATGTTATTTAAATAATTACATACTGCATATTATTTATTACAAAGGAAGTTTGTGCATCTGAGATAAAATCACTGCATATATTATATGTAAAACATCTGCATGTATGCTTGTGTGTTTGTGTACAAATGAGACTGAATAAAGAATGTGAGGATGATGACTGACCACGTTTGTGCCATTTAATTATTCTTTCATTCATCAGCTCATACGGATAGGTGGCTATCCCAACATTTAAGTATCATGAAGCATTCAATAACACATATAAATCTAACTGATTTTCCATTTGTACATTATAACTTTAAGGCAACATGTGTACATTTTTAAATAAAATATATCACTCAGGAAAATATCTGCTGTCTGTATGAAGAAGAGTAGCACAAAACACTGGTTTTACTTTAAGGCCAAACACATGCATCTGTCTGATACTGAGGAGCATGTCATAAAATCAACATTTTACAACTCACACACTAAAGAGACTAAACCTTAAAAATGCAGCACACTCACATGTACAAGCTAATGGATAAATACACTTTGAAACACTTTGAAAACTCATTAAGACGCATCACATTTTTAAAATCAAAGGAACCAGAAAAGCCAGAAAAGAGCCAGAGCTGATTGTAGAGCTTGTAGGAAAAGCTAGCGGTGAAAGAAACGCCACAGTGTTGCCTTACTGGAAGAAGGGACCCTGAAGCTTAGTGCTGACCTGGTCTCGTTTCTCCTCCTTCTGTTTGAGGTAATCTTTGAGCTTGTCTGTAGAGAAACACACTTTGGAGTGCCGGGCTTTGTGTGGGGCACGATGGGCACGCAGCCATGGGTTCTGGAGACACTCGGCCGCAGTGGGTCTTCCCCTGCGGAGTGTTGTTATCATATTAGAATACACACAAATTCACTCATACAATATTTCACACGACAAGTGTCTTCATTGCAAACTACAGGGTGGCTGTGGCTCAGAGGTAGAGTGGGTCATCCGCTAATCGGAAGATCTGTGGATTGATGCCTGGCTCCTCCAGTCCACATGCCAAAATATCCTTGGGCAAGATACTGAACCCCAAATTATTCCCAGTGACTGTGGGTGAATGTGAATTACTGTAAATAGTGCTTTGAGTGATTGGAAGACTAGAAAGGTGCTATACAAGTGCAGTCCATTTACTATCTACATTTTAAGAGAGACACGCACCAGGATTTGTTATTCAGGCTGCTCTTCATGAAGTTCAAGGCTCCCTCTGACAGACCAGGGTAACAGCGTCCAAACTGGATCTTCCCTTTCTTGATGTTTTTGTCCTGCTCCCAGCTGTGCTCTGCATGGAACGGGCTGTCGGCACTCAACCTAGTAAAGAATCACAAAAACACAACCAGTGTTTATTATTAAATTAGTTCATAATTCTGCATCTCAGAGCGACAGAAGAGTCAGACAGTTGCAGTTATTCAAAATCCAAGGCCTGCAACTAAAAGGTAGTGGCAGTGCAGAAGTGGGAGCCACATTTATTAAATCACAAATATATAATCTTAATTGTAAAGTAGTAAGATTTAAATCAAACAAACATGGTGGACTACTTTCTTTAAGTGGAAACAGGCGTTTTCTTTTGCTTTAAATGATTCATACGAAGTAAATGTTAATTGCACAATGTAAAGAGCGACTACCCCTCCTGTGTCTCTGCTCGGCCTGGCCTTCCTGTGTTTCCTCCCTTATGTTTGACCATCGTCTTTTTGTGTATTCTCCCTCCTTTCGTCTGGACTAAGTGCCAGTATATAACAAATGGCAATAGAGCAATCACACTGCCTGTGTTTGGATTGATCTCCCATAAGCCTGGCTTTCAATATGCAATTCTGTCTGCGACAGAGTACGATCTTTCAGGAAAATGAGGGCTTAATTTATGGCGCAAAGGAACTGCATCAACCACTGCGTGACCCAAAGAGGAGGAGGATAGCGCTTCTGCTTCCCCGTAGCTATTGGTAGCTTACGCCCAGTTAACAAAAAGTATCATGGGAAGTTCTTTCTGGTTACTACCCCAGTGGCAGAAATGGCGGATGGTGGATTAACAGAATCCAGAAGTAACTGTGAAAAATAAAATGCAGTGTTTCCTGTGTTGTTGGTCGTTAAGATTGTATTTCCAGCAGCTGCATCAACAATATAACCATTTGGGAACGCTGTATCCACCTGTATCTCCATACTTACATGATAAAGGACAGAACTCCAATAGCCCAGATATCCGTTTCAGGCCCGACACCTTGACCTTCCAGGATTTCCGGAGCTTTAGGAAGGACAATATAAACTGACAAACAGACAGAAACAGGATATTGTTCGTAAAGAGTTGTGCTGTTACTGGCAGTGCCAAATTCACTCACATGCTTCATTTTCTGAATCAAGAAAATGACTCAAACCAGAAAAAATGGATTAAAAAAAGATAGAAAATGGACTTGGGTTTGTTAGGCTATGGTAGCTAGGATCAGCTGAGGTGGATGAAGTTAGGCTGAGTTATTTCCATCCATCAATCCGTCCTCCCTTAAAGAGTTTGTACCTTTGCTGCAGCGGTCTGTTGGAGGCCATGACAGTCAAAGGTTTAGTACACTAGAAGAATCTACAACAATGCGAGCATCAAAATCTTTCACGTTGTAGTTTGCCTTTTGAAATCAAACTGGCAATACATCGGTACCTTTGCTCTCTGACAGGCCGTGGATGTGCTCGACGATGAGAGGCTGACCGGGTGTGTAGGACAGAGCCGAGCCCAAGTCAACTATCTTCAGGTGGTTACAGTCATCCACCAGCATGTTGTCAGACTTCAGGTCCAGGTGGATGACTCGACGGCTGTGGAGGTAGTCGACTGCGCTCAGAATCTGAACCAGCAGCTCGCCAACATGACACTCTGCGTACAGATCCCTGAAAGGGCGAGAACACAATAGAACAGGTTTCTGAAGATTTACAGTATGTGAGGGACTGTCTCAAATGGTTGCACAAAATAACCACGTTGACATAGTCTGATGGAAAATGGGAAGATATTTATAGCATTTATATTTATATTACCTCCCTGGAGAAGGTAATGAGCAGCAGATTTTTTTACAGAGGCCCTGGAGGGGAACATCCATGTAGTATTGTGTGTGCTTGTGTGTGTGTATCGGTCTGTCTGCAGCTAAACTTGCAAACTCAACTCGTCAGCCTATTTTCTTTTGTGCATATCTATGACAGTATGCTCAAGGACCTCTTCTTGTTGTGGTGATTCATAATCTGGCTCATGTTTCTCAAGCCTTCCTTTACCTCATTGCCAGACTATGGAGCAGCTCCTTGCCGGGACAGAGCTCCTCCACCAACACCAGGTAGCGGGAGGTGAAAAAGGCAGCGTGCAGCTGCACCAGGTGAGTGTGATGAAGCCTCTTCAGCAGCTGGTATTCCCTCAGCACCAACTGTCTCTGCTCTGCCTGGTAAGGGGTGATCTTGGCAGCAAACACCTGGCTGGTCTCAACATCCCTGCACAGGGTAATTACGCTGAAACGACCCCTGAGAGAGAACAACACAAAACAGGTACAGAGCAAGGCTGTGAAAGAGAAAGTGGGAGGAACATGATGAGACTATGCTTTTACTAATGCATCCTGGAGCTGGTTCCAGTCCCCTGTGACACTGAATAAGCAGGTACATACTGGATGAAGGTCTACATGCTGCAGAAGTGTTTGTCTTCCTTAAAGACTCTAATCCGAACCTCAACAATTTAAGTCTGTTGGAAAATACTTGATTTTTTTTTAATATACATATAAAAGGACAAAAATTAAAAATATTTACTATCAGCACAAAATATGAGGTTTATTTCAGAAATATCAAAATCAAGTAACTTGAAAAGTCACACCTATATTTCAAAATAAAACCTCAACAAACATTGTGTGCAATCAAACAAACAAAAGTAGATAATACAGTAAATTCAAAACAGTTACATAAAAGATAAGTTTCAGATAGTTTTGCTCAAAGGGTGAATGCAAAATCTCAGCACACCTGAAGGCACAGGTGCATAGGAAGAGGGCGTAACCCAAAACGTGTCCACAAAATCAAAGAAAGGTTCCCACACACTGTATCGCTCTCAGTCAAACATTTATTGGCGTAACGTTTCGGTCAATTTCAGATAGTTTTGCTCAAAAATTGCAGCTTCTACTCAAAAATCCCACCTGTTGATCTCAGAGAGGAAATTGAAGTTCTTATGAGCTGTCTGTTGTTCTGACCCAGTGACCTTTGACCCCAGTGACTCAGTCTGGATCAGAGGAATGTGAGTCTCTGTACAACAGAGTAAATACAGGTTAAACACTGAAACACCAAACCAGTGAGATAAATCCCTGCTACATGTGCAAACAATGGCCTCAGATAAAAAAAACTGTAAAATGTGGAAAAATAAACAAGTCAGATCACACATGTACAACAGCAAACATGCAGCATTGAGTTTGCGAGTATTTCTCTCACCCTCAGGATGAGTAGCCATAACAACAGGTGCTGAAGCATCACTGAAAGGTCCTGCTCCTGTCTTAGTGATGCAGCCGATCCTGAACACATAAGAAGCTCCTCTGGGTAAGTCCTTCACCACATAGCTGCTGTCAGTCACCTCCTCTGACAGGACCGTCCACTCCCCACCTGAGGAGGCACAGGAGGCACATGGGTTTACTGGGAAATCCACAACCTCTGCACATTATAATGCTCTGGCAGTAGATTAAAGCAACAGTGATATTAGTGATGTTGCACGGTAGAAAATTAAATGATTGTCAAGGTCAGTTTGAAAGAAGATAAATACTGGATCAAGAGTGAAGAGTTGTCAGTGTAAGTTGACAAGATGCAAAAGAAAAAGTGTGTTTATATTTAAATACATTTGTCAGGATATGAATAATATCAGGGAAAATCTTATCTAATCTGTCTTTGGAGTAATATCGGCGATGCACTATTTGGAGTTCTATCAGACTGTGTCTACATTTTGTCCATGTGGCCAAATAGATTACATTTTATGTTTCAGTATTAGGGACAATCAAATTTGACAAACATAAACAACTAATTTGGTTTCTTTTTAACACAAAGAAAGCACCAATTGAATGCCTGTGCTCCTCTATCATCTCTGTGAACTCACCATCTGTACAGTACTGCACACAATAGGTGACAGGGTCACTGGACTGGACTGGTTTCCAAACCAGTAGGACTCCACCTCCATCTAACTGGAAAACTTCAGCCTTGTTGGGACGAACTAGCAGATCTGGAAATACATGGAGTAGAACAAACATACACAGCCAGTGACAAGGTGCTGGGGGGCAGGCTGACCATTTTCTAAAAATGGCCAGGGAGGAATCCCCCAGACTACCAACACAGGTCCAGGCTTATTATGTATATATTAATTATTAATGTTTGTTTATTAACTGGCCCCTGGCCTCCAGCCATTTTGCAAAAGAGGCCCTGGGACAAAGCAAGTTGAGTATTCCTGATCCCTGTAGCTTATTCACTACCTTTTGACTTTCTGAACGCAGGTATTTTAAGAGAAGGCAACAGTTTGGACGTCCTCTTTTTTGGGCTCTCAAGACCACTGCTGCGATGCCTTTCAGGTGGGATGGGAGGTGCTCCCTTTACTATTGGCCCTATTATAAAAGACACACAACACCAAAAGGAAAAAAGCATTAGCTTGGATAAAATGACACTCAAATCTGCTGCTTGACAGAATAAAAATTAGCGTAATTTGTAATAGCTCACCTCCTTTACTCACGTCCTCCTTACTAAAAGACTTTGAGAACAGCTTGGTCAGGCTGGAGGCTGAAGCTCTCATTTTCTTCCTCAGAGACATGGTGGGAGTATCTGGCTTCATGATCTCCCCCAGTGTGGGTCCTAACTCTGCCTCGTCCAGCTGGGAGTACGAGTGGCCGGTCCAGGACTGCCTGCGGAAGATCCTCAGCAGTCCCAGCTTGGGTGACCTTCCTGTGGGTGGCCGAGCTTCGAGGGCTGGAGCTGATGCGTGCCTCTGGAGGCCACCACCGCCCTTCTTGTCCTTGGCTCTGGGAGGCCTCTCTGGAGCTTGCAGAGAGGAGAGGCTGGGACTGGGGCTCGCTGTTAGTGGGGTCCCCAGCTGACCTCTGCTGTTGGTGGACAGGTTGGGGTTGGAGCGGGTGCGGTTACGCGGCGGTGCTTGGGGAAATGAGCTTCTGGGTTTGACTTCTTGGAATGAACATGGGGATGGTGAAATCAGAGGCTCCCCCTGATCATCATACCCTTCACTCTCTCCTGATCTGTATCTCCCTCTGAGATGGCCATGACTCAGCTCCTCGTAGGAGCCAGGTCGACTTGACAACTCAGAGCCCTCATGCTCCAAAATAGACGACTCAGCCAGAGACCCCTGGGAGCCAGCAAAGGTGTCACCCGCTGCCTGCTCCTGATCCAGCCTGGGGCTCATTCTGTCTCCAGCAAGGACGTTTGTGGGAGCAGAAGATCCACTCGGCAGTGTTGGAGAGACGGAACCTCCTCTTCTTGTGGGTCGCCGAGGGCTCGGGATGGCCAACAGGTTTCTTCCAGCCACTTCATCGTCTGTGAAATCTTCCTTCAGACTTTGAGAGCCTTCTTCTTCCCCTGACTTTGTGCGCTCGGGTGAGCTGGGAGATCGTCTAGAATACTCATCAAGAGACCTGCTCCTCCTGTGAGGGGGGGCATTGGTGTGGGCGAGGCTAACACCACTGTCAAAGGAGCAGGACTTCTGCATCGTGGGCTGGACAGATACTCGTCTCTGGCCACGATTTGTCTCCGTCTCATCCTCCACATATTCAATAAGAGGCTCATTGAGACGTCCTGAAAAGCTTCTGCGGAGTGGTTTGCGGCCTCTCTCCTGCTTTTTGGCCTGGAATTTGTCCCGTAATGTCATGTGTCTGGCAGACATGGGTGAAAGCTGATGGGAGGTGCTGTAGAAAGTGCTTCGGATGACGCTGCCACGAGGAATACGACCTCCATCACTCCCTGAACCCTCGTCCCCATCAGACAGGTAGAGAGATTGATTACTGTCCTTGCTGAACCTTCGCTCCCTCTGAGGAGTCTGTTGGGACGACACATCCGATGACGCAACTGACTGCCTGCTCACACTCCGCTCTAGTACACTCCTTCTTCCTACCATCTCTCCATCCTCTTCCTCCCCTAATGTCACTTCCTCCTCCTCCTCTGCATCCAGGCGGAGTTTGGCGAAAGAGTCAGGGATCTGCGCTCTCTCCATTAAAGGATCATAGTCCTCCTCGGTTTCCTCCTCCTCCTCCTCAGTCGGGCTGTAGTGCTGGAAAAAGTCCCAAGAGTCAGCTTCGTCATACTCAGACGAGGAGCCACTGCTCGGAGAGGTGCTGCTGTGTTCCTGAGGCTCGCGGGGCACCGTCACTGCGGTTTCTCTGAGAGGAGCGTCCAGCAGCTCAGGGATATGCCTCAATGTGAGGACTGACCCAATGCAGGTCAAAGAGCGCTGGGAAGAGATGGGAAAGATACTGGTGAACACAGATTTTGACGTGTAATCATATTAAACATCAAGACTGTCAGCATCACAAGAAACCAGTAAGAGCTTCAGTTTTTCTCTAACGGTTGTGGTTTAAATGAAGACAAGTAACTCACCTGCCATTTCCTTTTCGAGATGAAGATTTTCAAAGTCTTTGTGTTGATTTCATCAGTATCTTCTCCTGCATGTTCGTCCTGTGAACACAGAGACAAAGATTTGGGTGGTAAGTTGTGCTCTTAAGTTTCAGTAGTATATTTGATTTAAACACTTATTGTGCTGTATTTCCTCTCACCTGGAGCCATTCATGGCTCAAGCACTCAAAGGCAGATGGTCGTTTCCTAGAGAGGTAAAGTTAAATTGGTAGTGGTCAGACATGTGTTATGTTGCACCATGAAACCACCAAGCTGTTCTCACAAGTTTTTTGTATATTTAGAAAGGCTGCAATCACATGATTAAAGTGCTGGTGGCAGTAAACAAGAAAGCAGTCCTGAGCTCCTGTAAAGAGGCAGTTTGGAGTAGTGGATGGGTCACAAAAAAATAGACTTTCGCCCAGGACTTTTCCTGGAGTCGCATGTTTGGACCCATGTGAACTTGGGAGTCATTTTAAGGTAAGTCCTCATTGTGTTTCTTTTCCTAAACCTTACCACAGTAACTTTTATTGCCTAAATAACCTCTGTAACTTAAGGATGTAACATCATTTGTGGGGTGCAAATTCATAGGATAATAGTAGTAGTAGTAGTAGTAGTAGTAGGATATCACTGTGGCAAAGATGTCTCTTTATGCTGATTTGTCCCATTAAATGGGGCTTTGTTTCATTTAAACAAAGTTTGGAAAATAACCTCAATGACTCTGAGAGACTGGATTGATGTGGCGGTGTGAGCAATAATAAAACAGGTTCCCTACTCTGGATCTGGCTGCAGGAGCATGTGGAGAAAGTTCTGGGCCTCAGGGCTCCTGCGCATCACATCAGGGGCATCCCAGTTCAGGGTCCCCTCTCCCACCCTCAGCAGTGTAGCACGGTCCGTCTCTCCCACAAAAGGGCATCGGCACATGAGACTGTCAAGAGAAAGATAAACCATGATGTAAATAATGAACAGAAACTCAGATGATATTCTCAGCTTTTTGATAAACTGTTTGAGAGTTTGGGAATAACATTAAAAGTGCAGTCATACATACCATAAATAGGCTATAACACCTACAGACCTAGCAGAGAGAATAAGAGATATTAATGTTAAGTTTTTGTACACAGTCATTTTTCGCTTTCATTTAAATCTCCTTGCAACACTAGAGGGACAGATCTGGACATTACATTACACACAATAAACATCTGTAAATTCCTTCTGATGCAAGTCTCAGTTACCAAAATTAGTAGTTAAACTCACCAAATATCAGTGGCCACAGTGACTGGTTCTTGGTGAACGATTTCAGGGGCAATAAACTCTGGTGTACCGAACATGCTGTACTGGTGTCTAGATGTGTCTATTTCTTGGCAGAAGCCAAAGTCACAGATCTTGATCTCATCTCTGGGTGGATACACCATCAGGATATTATCAGGCTGAAGGAAGTATAAATAAAAACGGAGTTAGGAACTGCAAATAAAAAAAAGACAGTCAACAATGCAGTATTGACTGGACTGAAAATCTCACTTTAATGTCCAGATGCAGAATGTTCATGCAGTGAATGTGACCGACTCCTTCAAGGATCTGCTGGATGTATGACTGAACCTGAAATAAAATGTAGAATATTAGTCAACAGCCGTTCATAATATTTACAAGATAAAAATAATTTTGTCACGAAGAAATGCAAGCTTGTACCTCTCTCTCTGGGACGGATCCTTTCAGTAATAAATGGTCCAGAAGTCCATGACAACAGCAGCTAGAAAAAGCGTTAAAGAACTCAAACTCAACAACCCACTGTGTGGAATAAAGAGTGATTATACTGCAGCATTTAACAGCAAGGATACATCTCTGTGATCAGCACCAGAGTGCGTCTGGTACAAAAAAAGTCCAGCAAACAAGCTACTCTGGGGTGAGCCAGACGGGACAGCAGGTCCCTCTCCTGGAAGGCCCTGGTCCGAGTGCTGCTCCGCAGAGGCAGAAACTTGGCAGCAAACACTTCACCTGTTCGTCTGTGGATTACACGCTTCACCACCCCGAAGGTTCCCCTGAAGCACAGAGAGATGATGGGGTCATATTCGATTTTAACAGGGCTCATGGGCCAGCTGGATACTACAATATAAAGTACAGTTTCACCTTCCAATTTCCTCATGGACATCATAGACGGAGAATAACTTCCTTCTCTTCCCCAGCTCCACCTCTCTCTCCTGACACTCCAGAGGACCTGTGTAGAAAACAAAACATAAATAAAACAGATCCACCACCAACAATCTTTACATCGAAGCTACACTGCCCATCTACTGAACTATAATAATGATGCACGACAGCAGTGTTGCTGTCTTACCTTCCTCCACTGTCAGCTCAGCGTGGCATGAGTCATGGCCAGAGTCGCTGTAGGCTAAACAGGTGTATATGCCGCTGTCCTCACCCTCTGGGCACACTATTGTCAGTGAACAGCGGGCACCATGCTGCGCAATCTCCACATTCTCATTGGCTGCAAGCTCCTCTCCATCCTCCAATCACAGAGAGAGTAGAGTTTTAATAGGGAAAGCTACCAGGTCTTCAAATTCTGGTCAAACTTTCATCTTGTGACCCCTTCAAACAATGTAATGCCATCCTGTGACCTCTGTGACCTATCAAGGGTGGAGGTTTAACCCCCAAAATCTTTTATGCTCCATTCTCAGAGGAGGCAGTGTGTGACAATATCAACTTCGGTATGTTTACCTGGTTAAACATAGGCCCACAAAGACAGTAAAAATAAAGGTAACTTATATGGCAGAAATACAGTTTTCCCCTAAATCATGTTACAACTCAACTCAAAACCCAAAGATTTTAATGCAACCAACCCTTTAGGTAAAAACTCTGGTCTACAGCGCTCCTACCTTATACCACTGTATGTTGGGAGCAGGTCGTCCTGTGACGATGGCGGTAAATGTAGCTCGTTGGCCGGGCTCTACACACAGGTCCTCAGCAGGTACCTGGATGGATGGAGGAGCTGCACAGGAGAAAAGATAAGTTAGTAATCACACAAAGTTTGATAGAAGTCAAACTCTTACGTTAAAGAGACAATAATACCATCTGTAATTTCCTGCATTTGCTCTGAGATGTAGATCTCCTCCTCTTCCTCTGGGTAGCACGGAGGCTGCTGTGCCACCTGCTCCATGGATGTCGAGACAGGAACGGCTTCTTCAGTACCACCCACTACAGCTCTGGAGACAAAGGCAAGATGAATGGAAAGGTCAGTACTAAATATTACTGATCAGTTCAGGGGAAAGAATTATCTCTTCACCAAAGGGAGGTTACAATGTTGTAACCCTTGTTCTATTTACACCAGCTGAGCCCTCAACTGGACTCTATGGGTAATACTATCCTCCATTCACGAGTATGCATTTGCCTACTGAAATTTACATAAATGTAGCAGGCCAATCAGGATGTGCCTATTTGAATACGTGCAGAGCCCATCGTATAGGAGCAGAATAATGACGATGGAATCCCGCAACCTCTTCAGCAAGAGGTGTAGGAGCGATAGAGCCCCTAGTTAGAGGGCTCTGCCTGTACTAATAGAACTAGGGTTACAATATCATCAGCCATCTACTGGACTCTATGGGTACAGCGGGTGAAGCTCACTAAAGGGACCCACAAATATTCCGGTAGGTATGTCCTGATTGGCCGGCTACTTTTACACAAATTTCAATGGACGAATGCGTGCTTGTGACTGGAGAAGAGTTTCACCCATAGAGCCTGTGTGAGACAGAAATATTTTATGGATTCTACATGTTACATTTTTACTCTTTTACCACCCCGTTCTAACTAATTATTAAATCAACCTACCATAGACGAAGTATATGCGGTTGAGGCTGATGCCTGTTTAATTCAAAGGATGGAGGGGAGGGTTAATACAACAACAATGGTGTCACTAAACTTACTGTTCAGGGTGTTCAGGGGGGAAGAGCATCTTAGCAATAGAGGTGGGGCTGAAATCAGTCTGTAGCCATTTCTTCACAAAGGCAGTGGACCAGCCCTCTGAGTCTGCATCTATGAAAACCAAAATACCACTCAGTAGGAATTTAAACATTAAACACTTAAAATAATTCTTCAAATATATTTGAAGGAATTATATTTTTTTCTTGACTGTACTTTATGTATACTGAATCATTGGAAAAAGAAGTGAGAGTACATTACCTTACGCACCAGGAACAGTATTTATGCATTTCTTACCTCAGTATGTGAGGGTTTAACCCCACTAACCCAACACTTCAACAGGACATGAGCATGAGCCCACTCCTGCATGGAGGTAAAGGGAACACCTGCCCAGCACATGACCATCTTGTGTTCGTAGGAGTGAAGAGTTAGCTGGGCATGCGTTGGCAAGAGGAGAAAGGGGAATGTTGAGTGGTTATTTGTTATCATGACAATGATGACTTACATGGAACGGTCCATGTGAGGAAGGTCCTTCTTTGGGAATAGTAGAGGGAGGATGGAAAAACATGTAGGTTACTGACAATGGAAGGGAAAACATGAAGTGGTGACAAAAATCCAGAAAAATATCAATTTATAGTCCATGTAAAGAATATTGTAAGTCAAACTTACAATATAACAAACAGTGGAATTTCATCAACATCTAATAACTCTATTGAAGTTGGCTGAATCCCATTTTACTGTATTATACTACTTTGATTTTTGATGACTGTAACAGAGGTAAATAATTGGAAAGCAATAGTGGTACTTGTTATCGCCATATTCAAATTACTGCTGTTAATTTCTAGCACCTTGAGGTTCATCTGACTTTCAGTCTAATGTAGGAAAAATGAAGCTCTAGTAAAAGTTCAATCAGGATAATTTTGCATGCTTAGACCTGTAATTTATTTCTCATATCATCTGCCATTCACTCCTTGTTGGCATGCTCACTCACAATTGCTTGCTCAGCTGATCACATTTAAGCAATAGCACAGCAACACACCTTCACTGTCAGCCTATCACCTTGCGGCTGTCTTTTAACATATGGTTTTCTCTCTGCCTTAAGTACATTCATGCTGCTGTTGTGTGCATCCTCCATCTTCTCATCACAGCCTAGTGTTTACAGTTTCATTACCTTCATCAGCCTCGGCAGAGTCAGCAGCCACAACCACCACCAGCGTCTGCACTTTCACTTAAACAATCTTTCTGTCAAGTATAAGGACCAAAGTCTTTCTGTCGAATCATCATCCCATAGTTCTAATCTGTGTTGAACAACTATATTTACTACATTTACCCATCTCTCCTGATTGTACTGATCTAGTCTGTCCTAATCCATGCCCTCTGTGGAAAGTGAAAACATGATGGAAAACACAAAAACATTCCATACAATAAATGTATTGATGTCTTTTCATGGGTGAGGATGCTGAGAAGTACAGTATGGTGTTTATGTTGAATGGTAGCCACCTGATCCCGCAGGGTTATGGCAGTAGAAGGTTATTTGACGTAGTTGTTAGGTATGAAGCATGAGGTTTTTTTTCATGACTGTGACATTAGCCTTCACACCTTTTAAGTAAAAGTGCTTGGCACAGATGAAGTGAGCAGTGAAACATCTTTAAGACCAAAGAGAAAAGGTTAAAATTGATAATGCATAGGTATCAGGTCAGAGATGGTTATGTGTAGGTATGGGTTTAACTTGGTCATGGTGGTGGTTTGGGTTAGCCACTGATAATTGCATTCAGCTGAGATACAGACAGAGTGAACTTACAATTGTATCAATTAGTTATCACATGCTGCCCTTACATAACCCAGTAATCACTTTACTCAAATGGCAATACGTGAAATGGAAAAATGATAAATGGAAAAAAATGGCATAGGGGTGCTTTTAGCTCATGAATGCCACAATATAAACAATGCAGTCCGTGCCATAGCCCCTGGAGATCAAGTGACAGCTGGTATGGTAGTTGGAACTACATATGATGTAAGTGTGTGTGAAATGAAAAAAGTAAAATGTGAGTACAACCTCAAAATGGCATCCACTGGATAGAATGGATGAATGGTAGTGGTTGAAAGTGGAAATTGTTGCAGTTTGTTGGAAAGTGAGGAGATGTCATATGATGTGAAGTAAAAAAGGATGACAGGATCAGATGTGAAGTGAACTTAAGTAAAACCGGACAATGGCATGTGCTTCATTGCTCTCTCAAACACGGCTGAACTGGCAAAGATTTGGAGCATCCACATGAAAACCCTGTCATGGGTTTCTACCCTGTGTGGAGGATATTTACCTTCAGTAGCTCTGGCTGTCCTACCTTTAGGAGGTAAGTCCTGTGGCTGGTCGTCTTCGATTGGTGGCACGTAAGCAGGGCACAGCCCGGCCTTGCACTTGACGCAGCCAAACTCATTCCAAAGCTAAACATAACAAAACATTTGACATCTTAATGGGAGATCTGTAAAATCAATGATACTTTATTCATACACTCTAGACTTTATGGATATGGGTTTTATACCTCACACTCATACTGTCCAATATCTGCCTCTGTTGCCCTGGTGACCGTCAGACACAAGATGCCACTCCGAGCATCATTTTGGATTAGGTATTTCTGCTGGTCAGTCAGCTCTCTGCCATCTTTCAACCACCTGTAAACCCAGAAGTGGATGTGTTTGACACACACAACATATATAGGACCTACTGCATGTACTTTGCTCTGCGTCTCCATACCTGATACGTGGTAAAGGAGCAGTAAGTGTGGAGCAGGTGAACTGTATATCCTCGCCTTCTATCAGACAGGCACTCTCCAGCCGACTCACAAATCTGGGCGAAGCTGGAGAGAAGAAGAAATACATTAAAAGTAATTTTAGTGATAGTCATGGTACTAATATGATAAAGCAGTTGTCACAGTATAGATGTCCTGTGATTATGTAATGGTGCATGTATACACAACTTTCAGCCTCAAACACAGACATGTCTCTGGTGTAACACAACACTCAAGTGGTGTAGCTGCACTCAACAACTCACCGTGCACCACAACCTTCGCCAGAGTACCAGCACTGCCCATACAGCTGGTAGCATAACAAGCATACTGTCCAGAGTCCTCTGCAGTGAGGCTGTCTAGGATGAGACAGCAGGTGCCTGACCGGTCCTCTGTGATGATGTGACGAGGATCGTCTTCTAAAGGAAGGCCGTCTAAGAAGTGGACATCAGATTTTCATTATGAAGCCATCATTGTAACCTAAACACATGATGTCATGTATTCAAAGAGTGGAAAAAAAATACAGTGAGTAGTACGTTTCTGACCTTTGAGCCAGCTGATCATTGGTTTTGGTGATCCTGTGACCTTACAGGTCAATTTGATCGTCTGTCCAATCTTTGTTGTGCAGTCACACAACAGTGACGCAAACACCGGTGGGCCTTTTGATAGACACAAACAGGAATACAGAAATCACTCACCAAGCACTTAATGAAAATGCTATGCCTTGTCAATTCCATAAAAAATATTTGACCCTGAACAACTGGGAGAAAAACACAGGACAAGAGATGAGAGACTAAACCTTTAGTCGACCTGACACGACAGCAGAAGAGTTTAGATAGTATAGATAGAAAATAGATAGTATAGATTTGACAGTCTTATCAAACATTACGAGGAATTCACTTCCCTTCCCAAAGAAACACTTACTGTTGGTGGGCAGGCTGATACGTTGCTGTAGCTCCTTCAGATCCTTGAGCCAGGACAGTTTCACCAGGGTGGAGCGTCCCTGCAGTGTGTACCTCCGTACTGAGCCCCTGTGCTCATGCCACAACCCCCAAGACTTCTCATCTCCACCCAGAGTCTCCTTTATTTCCACATCCATCAGCTAGGTGGATTGAAAAGTGAGAATGAAATTTTCATCACATGTGGCCTACTGTGGTGTTAAACAGTTTCTTTTAAGTATTGCTTCACTGACCGTAAGAAAGAAGAAGGATGGAGCTTACCTTCATTTTGTTCTTGAAGCTGAAGGTGTCACTGTTCATATTGGTGTCTCTTTTCAGTTTACACAGTACAATACATTCCTTGAAGAGAAAGACTTGTCTCTGATGCCCTCTAGAGGCCGTTTTAATTTCTGGCGATTCCTCCCAGACTGTGAAGACTCCCTGAAGGGAAGATGGGAAAGGAGGATCATAAAGTCTTTTTTTTATCAGAGTGCACATTTAGGACTCGTAACCCCTCAAGTAATTTGGGTGTTGTGGGACAATGTTATCAGTTAAATTGGTGCTGCAACTTAGTCATAGAAGTGACAGTCTGTTATAGTAAGACTGTCACTGTTATAACTCAACTCCTCAGTCAGCTTTTACTAACAGCCAAAAACTGCCACTAGCTATATTCCTTTTTGCTAAAATCTCCCAGTAACCTCAGGTTAATGGTTTAAAGACAGTCAGTTATCTGTAGTTACCTGTCGCACTGGTTCACCCAGGGCAATCAGAGGAGCTGGATAATTCTCGATGAGGGACACCTGGTGCAGGTTGTCAGACCTCCAGGGTAGACAGGACACCATGGAGAAGGTATCCTCCAAAAGACAGCAGCTCTGTCCACTTTTGGCTTTGTTCTTGATGAACTCCTGCCAAAAACGTTTTGATTTCACTTTCAGTCACACCTTTCAAGGACAGGCTACAATTTGTGCAACAGCAGAACAAGCTTGAGTGCTTGGTGTTGTATGTATTTCATTACCACAGTCACACTGACAGTATTGATCAATTTTTCACACGCATATCTGTCAAAATAAAAATATGTGTTGACCTTCAGTAAAGCCTGGTAGGTTTGAATTCTCTCCACTGGGCGCTGGAGGAAAGTAAGGACATCCATGGCAGGAGCATCAGATTTACCAGACTCTAGTAACTCCTGAAAAGCCATGAACAAAAAAGCAGTGTAGATGAGTGTCACATTAGTTTCCACAATGTTCATGTTAAATGTTTATATTTAAATACCAACAGATTTTGTGAATACTTTGAAATACTGCTGGACAGCCTTGTCAGTGACGCAGGCCTCTGCTTGTGCTTGTCCCACCAAGTAGTGAAGATACTTCTCAAAGTCCTCAGTGTGCTTGATCAGATGCATAGCCACATCGTCGTCTGTTGCACACTCTTTCAGCCCGGGAAGGATCAACCTGAGAACGCATAAAATAATGTGAACATCTGATCCAGTTTGACAAAAAGGACACAGTGCAAAGGGACACTGGGCACTGTTTTAGAACTAAATTAAGAAAAGGCACAAAAGGTGAACAAGAGTAAAAATACAGTATGAGGTGCTGTTGATTGAGCATTGAAACATACAGGTAATATTTTTGGTATTTAAATGAACTTTTTTTTATGTACAATGCATCCCTTGTGCATGTATTACCTCTCATGCAGAGACACAATGTCCTTGATATTCCTGAAAATGATCTCCTTCTGGTTGAGGATGTTGATGGGGACAGGGTGGCTAGACTCCAAATAATTCAGCTGGTGAGAGGTGAACATCTTCATCTCCTTTACAAACTCCTCCTCTCCATCAATCATGCCTTGGATCAGTTGGCTAAAGATAAAGGGAAGTTAATGCAGTATTTCATTCTCCTTCATCACAAAAGCCAAGTTATAAAGAGACTGCAGGAATAAGTGCATGAAACATCCAAACCAAATAAACATCCATACAATTTTACAATAAATATAATTATCCAAATACATGTATTCCAGTTTATTTAACCTTGTCAGCATATAATTACCTCAGAGCTCTCCTGTATTCTTCTCCTGTAGACCCAATGCCATCAAGATCCTCTTGAGGTGCTCTCAGTTGAGGGAAGGTCTCCTGTTCAGAAAACAGTTATTAAAAGCCTTTTCATTACTCTTTACTCCTTACTACCATTGCCAACGTACAGTAAATGATTAATGTTTCAGAATATAACATTTTTACAGTGTTGAAGTTAACATCTGGATCTATGCACCCTACCTTCCTCTTCTTCTCAAAGTAGGCTGGACACACCCATCCCTGTCGAGCAGGGTTGGTTTTGGTGGGTTTGGTCCTCACCAGCCATTTGTCAGGATGAACCGAGTCCAGGACCTCTACAAACTGGCCCTCCTTCAGAACAAAACTGTCCTTGTTTCCGCTGTCCGGACTGCAATCAGCTCGAGCCACATACATTTCAAATGTCTGGAGGTGGAAAATAGCAAATATATTACATAATTTAAGGCTTAACAGTCAAATGGATACAAGCACTTTTTCGGATTGTTGCTACTAATGCAGCACAAAATAGGAAAAAGTACCTCTCGTCTATCCTCCTCTCCCTCTGACTCTGATCCAGAGACGGTACTCGTTAAGGGTGTGTGAGCGTGGTGGTGCTTGGGAGATGGTGTCCTCATTTTACCTTCATGAGCTGCTATAAATTAGAGAGAAAGATACCTATAATATTCCTGATGGGTAACTTAGTGGAGAGGTGATAAATGACTAAAAACAGCAATGAAAGCGATCAACAGTCCTGACCTTTGACCTTCAGTAGTGTCTTAGTTGGCTGTGGAGGTTGTTCTTCATCTTCTGGAGGAACTTGGTCCACTGCTTTTGTCTCTACCCTGTAAAAGTATTCAGAAATGATTTGTTTATCTTTTTGAGCACAATATATAAAAGATTAGCAATAAAATTCAAATAACAAAACTGATCTCAAATCTAATCCCTCTCACCTCAGTTGTACAGTTGGACCAGTCTCAACAGGTTCCATAATGTCAGGAGCTGTTTCATAATCCGAGGGACTCGACACTGTTGGCAGCAGAAAATCATACTGTAAAAACATGGCCGACTAAATCCATATTTGCTGTGACTGAAGTGAGAGAATAAATGTGTGACTCACTGGAGCTGGCAGCAATGAGTGAAGACCCTCTCCTCTCTTGCAGCCTCGCCTGAGCGTCCTGCTCCGTCAGGTTGTAGGCCTCCCATAGAGAGACACTCACATTTTCTACGTAGTTCTCAGCATCTGCAGCTGAAGGAGGTGTCTGGGTTTGAGTCTGAGGCAGATCCTGGGTCTGTGTTTCTTCCTCAGGCTTTTGTGGGGCGAGTTGCAGAGGAGTAATGGCAGCAAGAGGTGGGTGTATAGGCTTCTGGACCACTGGAGCAGGCTTCTGAGGCTGTACTACTGTTATGTTTCCATTGTAGGAGGTAACACCAAACTTATTCACCACCTCGCAGGTATAGATTCCACTGTCACTGGTGGTCAGGTTTTTGATCACCAGTGTGCACATGCCGTTCTCTGTAGTCTCGATACGGCATCGATAGTCATTTGTGATTTGTTGGCCGTTTTTCAGCCAGCGCACTGAGCTGGGTTTTCCTTCAACAACACACACTAGTGTTATTGTACCATGAAGATCTGCACTCTGGTTCTTAAACACCTCTTTGAAGACAGGTCGCATGTCTTTGCGGGTTTTGTAGCCTTTGAAGGCAGCCTGGATCTTGATGGCAGCCTCTTGCAATTGTGGTTCATCTTCAATGTCGATGTCAATCTCTGGTGCAGCTTCATTTAGTGGTTGTGCCTTCTGGGGTACATTAACTGGAGGAAGAGTAGCAGGTTGGGTTGACCCCTCCACAAAAAAGCCAGGGGGCTGCACATCATTGCGGTTCAGTGGTATCTCAGTCAAAGCTTCTGAGAAAGTTTCATCTTCAGAAATGTAGAGGAGAGGAATGTCTTCCGCCATCTTTACTGTTTGTGCTTCTTCTTCTCTTCTCATTGGCTCGACTGCCAGTTTTATTTCCTGGTCCACTTCAGGTTCTTTTCTCATGGGTTTGACTGGTTGTTTGATCGGCTGTTTGGTGATTGCATCCTTCTCTGCAGCTTTCACAGGTTGCCTTATTTTCTCAGCAGTCTCAGTGTCTGTTGTTACTGATTGTTTCCTCTCGGACCTTGGCTTCTCTTCAACCTCTTTTACCAAAGAAGTTATTGACAGTTTAACTGGCTGATCCTCCTTTGTTTTCACCACAACTCTTGTCACCTGTAGATCATCTTGATCTGTCTCTGTGTCCCTTGATGACTGCCTTTCCATTCCTCCCTTTGCTCTACTTTTCACCCTCGCAGGTGGTTTTGGAGGGGCAAATTCAGCCTCTTTTTCTAAAGGTTGTTTGTCCAGTTTATTTGCAGAGGTGACTAGTTTCAGTGGCTTTATCTCATTCTCTGCCTCCATGGACACCTGCTGTTTCACATGGTCTCTCTGTCTGTTGTCTTCTTCAAATTCATTTACAGTAGGCTTTACTGTTTGGACAATGATCTCCTCAGTTTTCTTTGGAACATACTGAGGTGGTTCCTTTGCCCCTGTTACTTTTCCTTTAGACCTTACTGGTGGTTTAAAAGGTTCTTCTTCCTCTACTTTGCCTTCCTTTACTATAAACTTCTCTTCTTGGTCCTTTATTGTTTTACTCCCGATAAACTTTTCTAATGGTTTCACAGACGGTTTTTCATCCTCACTCTTCTCCCACTGGACTTTTTCTGGATGGCTTTCATTCCTCTCAACTTCACTTGTTCTCTCTGAAGGTTTCACTGCTTGTTTTAATATCTGTTCAACTTCATCCTTCCTTTTCTTTTGTTCAAACACAGTGTCTCCAACAACTTTGTCTGTTTCACTTGCATTATGGTCAACCTGGACTAATTTCTCTGTAATCCTTCCTGGTTGTCTCCTCTCCATGAGAACATCTTTCTCTGTTTCCAAAGGTCTTGCTGGCTCTTCCACCTCCCTGTCAACCCTATTATCTTTCTCCAGTGGTCTCACTGTCTTGTCAACTTTCTTGTTCAACTCATTGTCTTTCTCCACATGCCTTTCCAGTTGTATTATGTTCTGTGCAACATCAAGGTCTTTCTCCATAGATCTCGCAGGTTGGATGCCCTGTTTTAGGTCAAACATTGGCTCCACATCTTTTTCTAAACTTGCAATTGATGCTTTCCTGTGAGCTCTCTTTTTGGGCTCTGGAGGAACAGGTTTGGCTTCTGGGAGTCCAGGCTTCTGGCTTTCTGGCGCAGGAGTTGGTTTGGAGACGGGGCCCTTTGCCCGAGGCAGAATCGTGGGAGGCTCTGCCTTTGGTGGAGCTGGTTCTAGTGCTAGACAAGGGAATTAAAAATATTTTGTGACAACTGATTTATTTGATGTGGAGGTTGACAGAAAAGGAACATGAATAAATGTATCTTGCTCATGTAAAGTTGTCAAGTACGTAGAGATGCACACACCTTTCACTGTCACAGTAGCAGTGGTCTCTGCACTTCCAGCCTGACATGTGTAGCTGCCGCTGTCCTCCACTTTGAGATCCTTGATGTAGAGCTGAAGCAGGCAGCCACCCTGCTTTATCTCGTACTTGTTGCCTGCTTTTAGTGGAATCCCGTTCTTCTTCCATTGCACTGACACTCCAGGCTTAGACAGCTCACAGCACAGAGAAGCGGTATCTCCCTCTTTCACCTCCACACTTTCTAAGTACTCCTTGAAGAATGCTGGAAGCTCTGGAAACAGGTGCAGATTGGAAAAATCACACATCTTCATTGTTATTGCATAACATTTAAAATCAGTAGAGGAAAATACTGTATTCTTAATAGAGACAGTATCAAGATATTCCTGCCAACTTCTAATGTAGGTGGGTTTGCAATATGAGCAACAGAATATGTACAAGTTTTAGACAACCATAGGAAACTACTGTTTTGCTATGCGAATTGACAAAGATACACACCTTTCACAGTCACAGCTGCAGTGGTCTCTGCACTTCCTGCCTGACATGTGTAGCTGCCGCTGTCCTCCACTTTGAGATCCTTGATGTAGAGCTGAAGCAGGCAGCCACCCTGCTTTATCTCGTACTTGTTGCCTGCTTTTAGTGGAATCCCGTTCTTCTTCCATTGCACTGACACTCCAGGCTTAGACAGCTCACAGCACAGAGAGGCTGTACCTCCCTCTTTCACCTCCACACTTTCTAAGTACTCCTTGAAGAATGCTGGAAGCTCTGGAAACAGGTACAGATTAGAAAAATCACACATCTTCAGTGTAACTGCATAACATTGAAGGTCAGTAAAGGAAAATACTGTATTTTTAATAGAGACAATATCAAGATATTTCTGCCAAGTTCTAATGTAGGTGGGTTTGCAATATGAGCAACAGAATATGTACAGTCCTATAAATTTTAGACAACCATATGAAACTACTGTTTTGCTATGCGAATTGACAAAGATACACACCTTTCACTGTCACAGCTGCAGTGGTCTCTGCACTTCCTGCATGACATGTGTAGCTGCCACTGTCCTCAGGTTTGAGATCCTTGATGTGCAGCTGGAGGAGGCAGCCATCTTGCTTCATCTCATACTTCCTGTTAGCTCTCAGGGGTAGCTTGTTCTTCTTCCATTGCACTGACACTCCAGCTTTAGACAGCTCACAGCACAGAGAGGCTGTAGCTCCCTCCTCAGCCTCCACACTTAGTAGGTCTTTCTTGAAGAATGGAGGTTTCTCTGGCGAATGTCATAAAGAGGGGGAGAAATGTCTGTAAAATGTCTTTGTCATGATAGAAATGGTGCTAGAGACATTCTCAACATGGACCCAACTGGTAAATAAATGTAATGTTTTTTATCTAGACTACCTACATGCACTGACACAGTAGCAGGGTGGGAATAGCTATGGAGTCCCTGACAGTTCAGACAATCACAAAACAGTATCAAACCGACAGTTACATTATTTGTCTGTGGCTTGCAAGTATGCTGATATGCAAACTGGCAAAGATACACACCTTTCACTGCCACAGTTCCCGTGGTCTCTGCACTTCCTGCCTGACACGAATAGCTGCCGCTGTCCTCAGGTTTGAGATCCTTGATGTGCAGCTGGAGGAGGCAGCCATCTTGTTTCATCTCATACTTCCTGTTAGCTCTGAGTGGCAGCCTGTTCTTCTTCCATTGCACTGACACTCCAGGCTTCGACAGCTGACAGCATAGGGAGGTTGTTGCTCCCTCCTCAGCCTCCACACTTTGTAAGTCTTCCATGAAATATGGTGGGAGCTCTGAGAAGATAGGCTAGAATTACAAAAACTTAACTCTAATGGGGAAAACATTCAAAACCTAAACAGGAGGGGACCAAATTGTCTTTGAAGACACATACAATAAGGACTTGTCAGCAAACTTGCTAAAAATGTAAATGTTAATGGATGGGAGTGAAATAATAGCACCAAGTACAAACCAGAACATTTAGACAATCAGTACTTCAGATTTTTGTGTGTCGTTGAATAAATGCGTTGCTAACCCTGAGCTTCTCTTATTGCTAATTACACACCTTTCACTGTCACAGTAGCAGTGGTCTCTACACGTCCTGCTTGACATGTGTAGCTGCCACTGTCCTCAGGTTGGAGCTCCTTGATGTGCAGCTGGAGGAGGCAGCCATCTTGCTTCATCTCATACTTTCTGTTAGCTCTCAGTGGTAGCTTGTTCTTACTCCATTGCACGAACACTCCAGCTTTAGACAGCTCGCAGCACAGAGAGGCTGAACCTCCCTCCTCGGCCTCCACACTTACTAAGTCCTCCTTGAAGAATGGTGCAAGCTCTGAAAAAATGGGTATGGATTATAAAAACATAAATATGCATCTTTTGTCATGTGGTTAAATGCATGCAGAACAAAAAAGTGAATTGCTGACTGACACATGCACACACCTTTCACTGTCACAGTTGCAGTGGTCTCTGCTCTTCCTGCTTCACACGAGTAGCAGCCACTGTCCTCTGGTTTGAGATCCTTGATGTGCAGCTGGAGGAGGCGGCCATCTTGCTTCATCTCATACTTCCTGTTAGCTCTCAGTGGCAGTTTGTTCTTACTCCATTGAACTGACAGTCCAGGCTTAGAAAGCTCACAGCACAGAGAGGCTGAACCTCCCTCCTCAGCCTCCACACTTAGTAGGTCTTCCTTGAAGAATGGTACGAGTTCTGCAAAAAGTTGATCAGAAAAAACATAATTGCACATCTTAAGTGGAATTGAAGACTGCAGAGGCCTAACAAAAAGGAGAATTGCATTGGGTAATGCAGGCATCATCAAGACTGTTTGACCAACTTATAATGCAGATGGTGGAACTGAAATAACAGCATCTCAACGTTACTCATTTCAGCAACTTAAGACAAATTCAAGACAGTACATTGAATTTTGTTGTGTGGTTAAATGCATGCAGAGCAACACTAAATTGTTGACTGCCAAATGCACACACCTTTCACTGTCACTGTTGCAGTGGTCTCCGCACTTCCTGCTTGACACGAGTAGCTGCCGCTGTCCTCTGGTTTGAGATCCTTGATGTGCAGCTGGAGGAGGCAGCCATCTTGCTTCATCTCATACTTTCTGTTAGCTCTCAGTGGTAGCTTGTTCTTACTCCATTGCACGAACACTCCAGCTTTAGACAGCTCGCAGCACAGAGAGGCTGAACCTCCCTCCTCGGCCTCCACACTTACTAAGTCCTCCTTGAAGAATGGTGCAAGCTCTGAAAAAATGGGTATGGATTATAAAAACATAAATATGCATCTTTTGTCATGTGGTTAAATGCATGCAGAACAAAAAAGTGAATTGCTGACTGACACATGCACACACCTTTCACTGTCACAGTTGCAGTGGTCTCTGCTCTTCCTGATTCACACGAGTAGCAGCCACTGTCCTCTGGTTTGAGATCCTTGATGTGGAGCTGGAGGAGGCAGCCATCTTGCTTCATCTCATACTTCCTGTTAGCTCTCAGTGGCAGTTTGTTCTTACTCCATTGAACTGACAGTCCAGGCTTAGACAGCTCACAGCACAGAGAGGCTGAACCTCCCTCCTCAGCCTCCACACTTAGTAGGTCTTCCTTGAAGAATGGTACGAGTTCTGCAAAAAGTTGATCGGAAAAAACATAATTGCACATCTTAAGTGGAATTGAAGACTGCAGAGGCCTAACAAAAAGGAGAATTGCATTGGGTAATGCAGGCATCATCAAGACTGTTTGACCAACTTATAATGCAGATGGTGGAACTGAAATAACAGCATCTCAACGTTACTCATTTCAGCAACTTAAGACAAATTCAAGACAGTACATTAAATTTTGTTGTGTGGTTAAACGCATGCAGAGCAACACTAAATTGTTGACTGCCAAATGCACACACCTTTCACTGTCACTGTTGCAGTGGTCTCCGCACTTCCTGCTTGACACGAGTAGCTGCCGCTGTCCTCTGGTTTGAGATCCTTGATGTGCAGCTGGAGGAGGCAGCCATCTTGCTTCATCTCATACTTCCTGTTAGCTCTCAGTGGCAGCCTGTTCTTACTCCATTGTACTGACACTCCAGGCTTAGACAGCTCACAGCACAGGGTGGCTGTACCTCCCTCATCAACCTCCAGACTTTCCAAGTCTTCCTTGAAGAATGGAGGAAGCTCTGGGAAAATAGGCATGGAAACAAAACAGAATTTTACATTTATTTTGTGATGGAAACAGTAGTTTAAACCTCACCATGTTTTTTAGAAAAGCTATTTGCTAAGTGGATAGGTTTACCATATAGTGTAGACTGCAATGACTACAAGATGGATCAGAGTGCAGGAAAGCATTGCACAATAAAATGCATGAAATTCTGAGACTGTTCTAAGAAAGTCAGAATTATACAAATGCACACACCTTTCACTGTCACAGTTGCAGTGGTCTCAGCACTTCCTGCTTGACACGAGTAGCTGCCACTGTCCTCAGGTTTGAGATCCTTGATGTACAGCTGGAGGAGGCAGCCATCTTGTTTCATCTCATAATTCCTGCTCGCTCTGAGTGGCAGCCTGTTCTTCTTCCATTGTACTGACACTCCAGGCTTAGACAGCTCACAGCAAAGAGAGGTTGTTGCTCCCTCCTCCACCTTCACATTCTGCAATTCTTCTTTGAAAAATGGTGGGACTTCTGTGAAATGTAGGATGTGTGGGGAGAAACACAGTGGGATGTTTTTTTAAGAAGACATTTAAGACATTATCAAGTTAAGGCTAAACAGGATGTAGACAATATGTTTTATTTTTTGATAGATGATTAATGTTTGCTCCACTGGAAAATACTGAGTTTCAGCAAGTTCAGACAATAATCAGTAATTACAGTTCTCCATGACTTGGAGCTTGCTGATACTGTAAAATTTACCACGCAGATTTTCAATGGCACACACCTTTCACTGTCACAGTAGCAGTGGTCTCTACATGTCCTGCTTGACATGTGTAGCTGCCACTGTCCTCAGGCTGGAGCTCCTTGATGTGCAGCTGGAGGAGGCAGCCATCTTGCTTCATCTCATACTTCCTACTGGCTCTAAGTGGCAGCTTGTTCTTCTTCCATTGCACTGACACTCCAGGCTTAGACACCTCACAACACAGGGAGGCTGTACCTCCTTCATTAACTTTCACGCTTTGCAGTTCTTCTTTGAAAAATGGTGGGAGCTCTGGGAGAGACAGGAGGGTAGGAGACCAATGAAGTAAAATGCAAATTAGTTAGGCTGTAGAAATGCGTAGCCTACTGACATGATAGATCAGTGGTGTCATATTAAATCATACAGATTTTCAGGAAGGTTTGATCATCACAAAAAAAAAAATCATTTTCTATGATTAAGTTATTGCTAACACTGACATTTTCATTGCCATACACACCTTTCACTGACACAGTTGCAGTGGTCTCCGCACTTCCTGCTTGACATGTGTAGCTCCCCCTGTCCTCAGGTTTGAGCTCGTTGATGTGGAGCTGCAGGAGGCAGCCATCTTGTTTTATCTCATACTTTCTGCTGGCTTTTAGAGGTAGTCTGTTCTTCTTCCATTGCACCGACACTCCAGCTTTAGACAGCTCACAGCACAGAGAGGCTGTACCTCCCTCCTCAGCCTCCACACTTCGTAATTCTTTCTTGAAGAATGGTGGGAGCTCTGATGGTTGGGAAGGATATAATTATACATCTAGTTTAGCATGTTAGTTTAGCATAATAGTACATGCAGTAGTTGCATTTCAAAGCCAGAGGTTTACTAGAAACATTCAGCACTGACAATAAAGTAGTAGTAGAGATTAAATTGCACTTGAAAATATTTTTGTGGGAATTGCTTTGTACATAATCACAGCATAGTAACTCAACTGACAAATACATGACTTTTCTGTATCAGAGAATATTCTGATGTAGTAAAATTTGCAGTACATCCCATTTGTTGTGTGGTTAAATGCAAGCAGAGCAAACGCAGAATAATTGTTCACTGCCAATTTAACACACCTTTCACTGTCACAGTAGCAGTGGTCTCTGCACTCCCTGCTTGACACGAGTAGCTGCCGCTGTCCTCAAGTTTGAGATCCTTGATGTGCAGCTGGAGGAGACAGCCATCTTGCCTGATCTCGTACTTTTGGCTGGCTCTTAGTGGCAGCCCTTTCTTCTTCCATTGAATCGGCACTCCAAGTTTAGACAGCTCACAGTACAGAGCAGCTGAACCTCCCTCCTCAACTTCCACGCTTTGCAGTTCTTCTTGGAAGAATGGAGGGAGCTCTGGGAAATTAGGAGAGAAAGAGACATTTGGCATAATAGTGTATTATTCAGACATAACAGTTCTGATTCCAAGTGTGTAACATCAATCAGCTATCTAAAAGCTATATTATTTCCATTTTTACCTGTTACAGTAAGTTTGGCACTGCTCTGCACGTCTCCTGTATCACAGCAGTATGTGCCAGTATCCAAGGGATCCACATCATGTATTAGCAATAGGTTGACTTTTCCCTCCTTACGTATCTCATATTTATCACCATTTCGGAGGGGGATGTGGTTGCGCCTCCAGGTAACCAGGGAGGTAAAATCAGAGATTGTGCAGGACAGAGTGGCTGTCTCTCCTTCCATGATCACAACGTCTTTAGGCTTCTCCTCAAATAAAACTAGAATTTGAAATGAAGTGTCACTTTAAAATGTCCGAGGAAATCATTTTTCTGAAATGACACTATCTTTTTAGAAACTACACCCTCTATCCCTTATTCTCTGCTCACCTCTGGCCTTAGGAACAACTAGCAGACGTGCAGAGGTCCTCTCCTCCCCAATCACAAATGCCACGATGCCGGTCTCCTCAGGTGTTGTCATGGTGAGGACCAGCCGCTGTTCGCGACCGTGGCACATCATCTGGTTCATCTCGTTCTTCTGCAGAGGGCTGGAGCCAAGCCACCAAACACCCTCACTCACGTCTGCGTGGCTCAGTTCACACACAAACACCGCGTCCTCACCCGCTGTCACCGTTATACCCTGTAGCTCTGTAACGATCCGCACGCGCTCTGTGGAGGAAGAGGAAGCTATATACAGCTGGCTTTTTAGAGATGGAATGGAAAATATTTACAACAACTTAGATGAGAGCAGCCAGTTGGCTTTATTCATGCCACATTCCTTGTACTGTAAAAGAGTATCAATCAAATAAAACTAGATCAAATAAAATGTGAAAGTCTATTATAGTCACCACCTACCCCTCACGATCAGCTTGGCCGTGGTCTTCTTGCCTCTGGTGATACAGCAGTACTCTCCAGCATCCTCCAGGTGCAGTTTCTTGATCTCCAGGCTGTGTGTTGGGCCTTTCTTCTTTAAAATGTACCGCCCTCCTTCTTCAATCACAGTGTTGTCCTTCTTCCAGGTGACAGGGACATTAGCACTGGAGACTTCACATGACAGCAGCACAGATTTGCCCTCCATCACCGCTTGGCTTTCCAGTTCCTTCTCAAAGAACACAGATGCTGCCGCTGGTATAAAAAAAAGACAGACAGGATGTTACAAAAGGTGGCTCACATTTAAAATAATAAATACTAATGTAATTATCTTTGGCTTCATTTGCATTCTTGTCAAAGCAACAGAAATCCAGTGAAATATCAATGTTACCAAAGAACACAGAGCTGCAGAAGCAACATATGGATCATAATATAAGTTTTAAATTGAGAATTCAGTGTAAGAAACTCAAAATGGCAGCGTGTCAAATACCTCTGACGTTGACCTCAGCCGTCGTCTTCTGCTCTCCCACGATGCAGCTGTACTCCCCGACATCCTCAGGCTGGATGTTTCTTATGTTCATCTCAGCTGTTTTCCCCTTCAGCGTCATCTGATACCGTCCCCCCTGATAGATCTGGTCCTCCCCCTTCCACCACTGCACGGGCACCCCGGCCCTGGACAGCTCGCAGTGAAGGGACACATTGCCTCCCTCAGGGGCCTCCTGGTTCTTCAGACCCATTTTAAAGGTGAGGGGGATAGCTGTGGAAAAAGCAAGGTCATGTTGTGTTCATGTGTGTCTATGATTGCATTTCTTTTTACAAGGAAAACACTTTTTTAATTTGTGCACTTAATGCAAAAACAAACAAGCATGCCTGCATCTACAGGCTTCCCTTACGTGTAATGGTGATGTTGGCTGTTGTTTTGGTGTCACCGTAGATACAGCTGTACAGTCCGCTGTCCTCCAGCTGTGCGTTCTTGATGGTGAGCTCCATGTTGCTGTTTCGATTTTTAATCTGGTATTTGAAATTGCTCTTCAGCAGCTCTTGTCCTTTCCTCCACTCCACAGGGAGGCCGGGTTTAGACAGCTCACAGTTCAACGTCACACTGTTCTCCTCCTCCACCTGCTGGTTCCTTAACTTTGTCTTGAATGTGATGGGAGGAGCTGCAAGGAGAAGAACTATGATTATATAGTTTTTCTTCATCCTATTTTAATAAGTGCTTTCAATTTCAATTAAATCAAATAACATCGTCGTACAAAGGCTCAGATGTCATGTTTTCAGTATAGGATTTCTACTTTACCTTTGACGATGAGCTCAGCGGTTGACTGGGTGTCATTCGTCTTGCAGGTGTATTTCCCTGCGTCACTCTCCTCTACGTTGTTGATGATCAGTTTAGTGAAACGTCCCTCCTGTTTCATCTCATATTTGTATCCAGGTTTGAGGATGACTCTGCCTTTCCTCCAGTCCACTGGAGCTCCAGGTTTGGAGAGCTCGCAGGAGAAAACTCCACTGTCCCCTTCCTTCACCTCCAATTTCTCCAGCTCTTGTTTAAATATAACAGGAAGTGCTGACAAAAAAAACAAACAAGCGGAAATAGTTCGCTCTCATGTTTTGACACAATTCTGTATTGTTTCTTGTTAGATTTCTGAATACATCTTGCAAGTTGACTTTGTCAGAAATACCAGGTCTGTTTTTCTATGTAACAGCTGTTGTGAAACATACCTCTTACTTTGATGTCAGCTGAAGTCACAACAGTGCCAACAAAACAGCTGTACTCCCCCAAATCTTTAAGAGTTAAATTTCTGATCAGCATCTCAGCTGTCCTGCCTTCTTGCTTCATCTGATATTTTTCTCCCTCCATCAGAAGTTGAGCATCTTTCCTCCACTCCACTGGGACTCCTGCTTTAGAAAGCTCACAGCGCAGCGTCACGTTGCCTTCCTCCACAGCTTCCTGGTTCCTCAACTTTTGCTTGAAAGTTATTGGGATCCCTGAGGAGTGAACGCAAAATACTGTGTAAGACGTGCAAGATACCAAAGCACGATCATGTTTTCTTTTACATAATGTGTACTTGCTCTCACCAGTGATGATGATGGTGGCAGTAGTTTTTACGTCCTCACATACACAGCTGTATGAGCCACTGTCCTCAGGCTGGCTTTTCCTGATGAGGAGCTCCACCTTGGAGCCACTCTGCTTCATCTGGTATTTCTCTCCGTTGGTCAACACTTTGTCTCCCTTCTTCCACTGCACTGGAGTGTCAGGTTTGGAGAGCTCACAGCAGAGTGTCACTCCGTTGCCCTCTTGGACCTGAATATTCTTCAGTTCTTGAAGGAATTTGATGGGCCGCTCTAGAGGAGACCACAGGAGAAATGTCAAAATGATTTCCATATTGAGGAGTTTTGTTTTTTTTATTAAGTAAAGACAGGTATGTAGCATAAAACGATGCAACACACAAGCTAATTTGCAATGCCTGTCCCCAAGTGGGCCTTTAAAATACATAAAACTAAACGAATAATACACAAGAGACAGCACAAAACACAAACTCAGACCCAAAAACTTTATGCAATGAATTTGTGCATGTATACTCATACACAACAAGTTGCGACATAGAAATCCACTTCAATAACTTCACAATGTATATTTCAACTTTGTCAGTTTTGCATGTATTCTTGTGTTGTTTACTCTTTACTGGTGGATTCAGCTGTATTTATCATGTCTATAGTTTACCTTTTAATATGTGTATTCATGCACTAAAATAAACAGTGCAACTCATCATAGTGTATGCAGTTATTACCATTCACAGTGATCCTAGCTTGTGTACTGTGTTCTCCACATATACAGGTATAATCTCCAGCATCGTCCAGACTGAGCTCAGTAATCTTCATCTCCACCTGCAGGTCCTTCTTCCTCATCTGGTATTTGTCTCCATTTTTCAGCAGCTCTGATCCTCTCCTCCACTCAACCGAAGGGGCAGGTTTGTTGAGCTCACAGCGCAGAACCACACTGTTGCCCTCCGTTGCCTCCTGGTTAACTAGTGGCATCTTGAAACTTGCTGGCAAATCTGTCAATCAGAGTCAAATCTTACACAAGAAATCTTACTTGAAATTGAAAAACAACTGATACAGATAAAAGTAGGAAAAGGTGTATAGTATACTTAGAATTATTGATCACAGAGGGCCAAATAAAGATGAATGAAGAATGAAGACATAAATACTACCAAGTTAATGTCTTTTGGATCAAAGAAAGCTAAAGAGAAAACATGGTAATAATTATCTGATCATGCAGATGTCTGCTGAATTCACTGGATTCAATAACACACTTCCTTGTCTTTGGTAGGACAAGGAACATAATATTACATGGAAGTTACATTGTAGGAGTGATGTGATGAGAAGTAATGTACAGTACACACCAAGTACTGTGACATTTAGACTATAATGTGACATATGAAACAATAATCGCTCCATTGAGCTTCAGTGAAGCTACATAATGGAGCTCACACAGTGCTAATGACCACTAGGTCTACTTTGTTCTCACTGTACTACGTTAGAGCTGACCTCTTTGACGTCTGCGCTTAGGTGATTCTGTTGAATACAGCGGGAAAATTCAAAAAAGTGAAAGAAATGTGATTCACAAAGCATTAAAACATATGTGGGGGAGTTGAATTTCTCCTACCTTGGACAATGAGCTCAGCAGTTGATTGGCTGTCTTTGGTCTTGCAGGTATATTTGCCACCATCACTCTCCTCCACGTCGTTGATGACAAGTTTAGCGAAAGGTCCCTCCAGCTTCATCTCGTATTTGTTTCCAGGCTTCAGGATCGTCCTGCCTTTCCTCCACTCCACAGGAGCTCCAGGTTTGGAGATCTCGCAGCTGAAAACGCCACTGTCCCCTTCCTTCACCACCATGCGCTGGATCTCTCGTTTGAATGTCACAGGAAGTGCTGTTGTGGGTATATTTAAAAAAAACAGTGTTCAGTGATTGCATTGATTTGCAACCCGCCATTTCCATTTACTTTTTTGTTGCAATACAAGGAGCAGGCACCTCTGTTTGTCTGTTCTTTCTCTCCTCAAAGCCATAAGAGAAATCTAACAGTTTGTTTACATAGATATGGGATTTGAGATGTTGCACAAAATGTATATAAACATTTGAAATTCTAATGGAAGCTGTAGTTACGTATCACTAAGTCACAAGTGCACAATTTAAGTGAGAGATATAATTGGACTTTCCAAGGGTGACACCCATAATAACAGCCTTTTAGATATTATGATCAAAATGATAGAGTTATAACCATATAATCATTATAAATATACCGTGGCTAATGTGGGAAGCAGTTATGATGTGTGTTCTCATTGGTTTTTGATGGCTTCAAACTTACGTTTCACTTTAACTTCGGCTGTGGTTTTCTCATCTCCTGTGATGCAGCTGTACTTCCCAGCATCCTCAGGTTGGACGTTGACAATGGTCATCTCAGCTGTCTTTCCTTCTAGTTTGATCAGATACTTCCCTCGGTACGTAAACTCAGACAGCACCTGAGCGTCTCTCTGCCACTGCACCTGGACTCCCTTCTTTGACAGCTCACAGCGTAAAGTCACACTCTTCCCTTCTTCAGCCTCCTGGCCCTTCAGGCTAACTTTAAATGTGGTGGGAACAGCTGTTGAACCAAACACAGATGCTGTTTAACACGTGTGAAGCAGAACACAGGTAAGATCGTTGAAGAACCACTTTACAGGTAGCTCATGAAACTTCTAAACATGGGAAAAGAGACTACGCTTCAGTGCACTCATCTCACACACTGAACATACCGATAACTTTAACAGTGGCCTTTGTCTTCTGCTCTCTACACACACAGGTGTAGACCCCGCTGTCGTCTGGTTCAGCATCTCTGATGATCAACTCCAGGGCTGAGGCCCTTTGCTTAATCTGGTATTTCTCTCCATTCTCCAGCAGATCTCCTCCAAGCCTCCACTCCACAGGGACACCCGCTTTAGAGATCTCACAGTACAGTGTGATGTTGTGTCCTTCCTCCACTTGGACGTTCTTCAGCTTTTGCTTGAAGGTGATGGGAAGAGCTGAGAGGCAAAGATAAAGTTAGGTCATCAAAAAAAGAATAACCACCCAAATTTAATGAACACTGTGTAATATATACAGATATCTGGTCTCAAACTGTTACTGTGTGTTTTTAATGTGATGTTACAATGAAATATTGTCATTAAACATACTGGGAAACAAGAATGAATTTGAATATCTGCGGCCACGTATGTATACGCATCCTCCTCCATTGCCACACTGCCTTTAGCCAATTGGCATGAGCACAAATGCACACCTTCACCCACCCACACACACACACACACTTGACCTCTATGCCAAATTTCAGGCTATAAGTGTGAAAACTGTGGCCACAAAAGGGTGGGGAAAGTTTTGAAGAGTGAACAACCAACCAGTCAGAGCGAGCAATAGAGCTGCTAGTCGCAACTAAATAATAAATAAATACCATTAACAGTCAGAGTTGCAGTGGTCTCTATGTCTCCACAGATGCATGTGTAGATGTCGCTGTCCTCAGGTCTAACATCAAGGATCCTCAGTTCAATCAGCCCGTCTCTTTGTCGTATGTGATATTTCTCTCCATTCCTGATGAGTTCATCCCCGCTCTTCCTCCACTCCACACTGTACCCAGGCTTCGACAGCTCGCAGCGTAGAGCCGCAGTGCTGCCTTCCTCAATGAGCACATTCCTCAGCTTCTGCTTGAAGGTGACTGGGAGAGCTGAGGAGTCATGGGTGATTGTAGATTGAGATAAATAACTGTTGATAATGAGCATTGTTTGTCAAAATCAATTAAAACCTATCGCTAAAACCCATTAGCCTATTTGTAAATCATGTCTTACCAGTGATTTTGACAGTGGCAGATGTTATCTGATCAGCACAGGCACAGCTGTAGACCCCACTGTCCTCTGGAACAGGCTTCCAGATCAGAAGCTCCAGAGTGGTCTCTCTTTTCCTTATCTGGTATTTCACTCCATTCTTCAACAGCTCATGTTCCTTCCTCCATTCAGCTGGAATTCCAGGTTTAGACAGCTCACAGCGCAGTAGGACATTGCTTCCCTCCTCTGCTTGCATGTTCTTTAACTTCTGTATAAATGTTATGGGAATAGCTGGAAAACAAGAGGTGACGTTTTTACTGAATTCAGTTAGAAGCAAGGTGAAAATGGTGAAGCTGTGCACAGCAGTACTGAAAGGTTTTGATACATGGACGTGCCTTACATAAATAATATGCCAGCCAGTCGGCAAAACTTTTTAAACCACAACACAGCACTCAAGAACACATCTCTATAACAAAATACAACATAATAATGACAATGTTGAATTTCATTATTGAAGGTAAACTAATTTATTATTGGCCAACTGGGATATCTCAGGCCTCAGTATACACCATAGACTGGGTTACTATGCATGCATCAATACCACTGCAGAGCACAGCAGCAAATCTGAGAATAAATCACAAAGAAGTCTGAATTGACTGTGTAGGTTTTTGGTAAAGTTAGCTAAATACATACCGTGTACTTTGAGGCTTGCTGTAGTGTGGTGATCTCTGCACTGGCAGGTATATTCTCCTGAGTCAAGAGGCTTCAGTGCTTTGATGGTCAGAGAATTGATCGTCTTCCTCTGTTTAATCAGGTATCTGTCTCCAGGCCTGATACTCTCGAAACCTCTCTTCCAGTGGCACTGGACCCCAGGCAGAGAGTATTCACAGGTCAGGGTGACGGTCTCCCCCTCTTTGGCCTCCAAGGACTTAAGAGCCTGGATGAACTCTGCTGGGATGGCTTAAAAAGACAACAGAGAGGAAAAATAATCCAATAAAATCATTTAAAATCTGATAAAATATGTCACATCCCTCTGGCATTTAATGTTGGGCAATAGTGAGCAATAGCAGTCCTGCAACAACAGGTCAATACAAAATGCTGTTCATACCTCTGACAGTCACAACGGCCCTCGTGGTAACAGATCCAGCACTGCACTCATACACTCCAGCATCGTTGTTGCTGACCTCCCGAATCGTCAGCCGGGCCTCACAGCCGGAACGACTGGCAAAATACCTCGAGGAGTTCCACATCAAGCAGCCATCTTTGTACCACAGGATGTGACATGGCTTGGAGGCCACGCAAGACAAAACCAAACCACCCCCTTCAATAGCCTCGCAGTCTTCCAGTGCTTTAATGATGGTGGGACGCCTCTCTGGTAACACGGGGAGATGAAGCCAAATTAAGAAATGTGACAGGAAAGTACACAGTAAAACTCTCCAGCAGATTAAAGCCTCACCTCTAACCAACAGTGAGGCGTACGATCTTTTGTCCCCCGCTGAAAATGAGATAGTGCCAGTGTCTTTGCGGGCGAGTTGTCTAAATGTGAGGGTGTGGTAGCCTCCGGCCACCATCTGGATCTCATTGAGCTCATTTGTGTACAGCAAAGTCTCGTCCAGATACCATTTTACCCCAATGTAGTCACTGGGACAAATTCGACACTTGAATGTGACCGTGTCGCCCTCTAGACACTCGACATCCTCTAATTCATCCAGGATCAAAACCCTCTGACCTGAGAGAAACATGGAGAAGTTGGAAAGTCAAAAATCCTGTGAACATCATATACAGTAGGTACAAGAAACACATGTTCACTATGATCTCACCCTGCACCGTCAGCTGTGCCCGGCTCTGCATGGTACCGACATCACAAATGTAAATATCTGTGTCCGACTTGTCCAGACAGGTGATGGTCAGGGACAGCACCACACCCTTCTGCCTGATGACATACTTCCTACCGGACCTCAGCTCCACCATGCCCTTCAGCCAGGTCACTCGCTTGGCTGGCCGCCTGGTCTCACACTCCAGGGTCACTTTACCCTTTTCCTCTGCCCGCGTGTCCCTTAACTCCCTCGCAAATGTGTGCTGGAGCTCTGAAAGGAACAATGAAGTTTAGGATATTGGGTCAAGCTTCACACTTAGTTTTCCAGTCACAGATCCAAATTGCAAAACAGGACATAGCACAGAGTAGCATTGTGCAACATTACAGTAAAGACATTATATTGTTAATAGCCATCAACTAACATTTATTTTGAAAGCCCACACCTACCTCTGATCTCCAGCTTGGCACGCGAGGCAATGCCATCGGCCTCACAGCAGTACTCTCCAGAGTCTCTGATGGTGGAATTCTTGATCACCAGTCGCGCCAGGTTCTTCTCTACACTCATCACATACTTGGGGCTCGGCCTGATCAAACGGCCATTTTTCAGCCAACGGATCAGGACCTCTGGTTTGGTGATCTCACAGCTCAGCTCTGCGTCTTCGCCTGGCACTGCCTTAGTGTTCAGCAGCTCCCTGAAGATGTGCACCGGCTTCTCTAACGGAGGGGAAATGCATTCACTCATATTCAGGATTATTTGTATAAATGCATCTACCAAATGGTAGTTCAAAGTAAAACACAGGTATTGCTACGTACACAAACACAAACAAGACAGAGCTGATCAATTTATCTGAGACAACCAGGTATTCACCTTTAACAAAGAGCATGGTCCTACAGCTTAGGTCTTTAATTGTGAAGACCACATCTCCAGCGTCAGTCAGTAAAGCATCTCTAATGGTCATCTTATAGTGGCGGCCATTGTTGATAACCTGGATACGGCTATTGGTGACAACCAGCTGACCATTGATGGTCCAGGAAGGCTCGTCATCGAGATCGTGAGAGAGTTGACAATCAAAAGTGCAGCATTCACCTTCTTGGACTGATGTTATCTTTATACGATGAACAATAGTGATGCGTAAGTCTGTAGACAAATATAGCAACAGAACAGCCTAATTACAGAAAACATATCTCTACAGATAAATAGAAAGAAACTGCAACACCACAGAAAGACATGTAACATCTTTGGTCATCCATGTAGCAACGGAACTGAATGCCACATTTCCAAAAGATATGGCCAAGAGGTAGAGAGTGGATGATAAATAAAAGGTGACCTAAGACAGAGCCCTGAGGAACACCACTAATACCTGCAAAAGAGCTTGACCTGAAATTTTTAAGTCTCTATATTCCTGTTTCATGATTGCTTTAGTGTCTGTTTTAAGAAAAAAGGGTCTCATTCACTTATATCTTCCTAAGTTTTTCCTACATTTGATATTGAGAAGACAAAAATCCATCAGATTCATGGCCTATTCTTAAACTGCAGAATTGTCGGCACCCATGCTCTTAAAATAATGAGTCCCCTTGTCCTTGTAAATTGAAAGAGTATGTCACTTGATCCTAGTTAGCATAGGTTAAGTATCTGCCAACCCACATAAAAAGGGCATGAGACTACAGGCCCTGTGCACACACAGAAACTGAAAAGAAATGTTGGGAGGATTAAGTCAAGATTGCCCAAATGAAAGAGCCTAATGAGCTGTCATATCTAGTGAGTCAGGACAGTAATGGATATAAATTAACACAAAAAAAGATGCATGAGATGCTATTACTCGTTCAAAGAACAAAGAAGGGCGCGCGACTGTGTTCGGGATGTTTATGAGCATGTATTGACAGTGCGCAATTGAGGTTGGTGCTTTATAAAAAGATAATGATGAGGTGGCGCACTGTAAGCAGCAGGCATCAAAGACATAGCATGGTAAAAAATGCAAATATAGGGAGGTGAAACAACAAACAAGAGTAAATCTGGCTTTTACTTTCAATGGTGAGCCTGTTTACAAACAGTGACTGATTACTGCTTAGTACACCTTTAAGAAGACGTTTCCTCTTAAGAATGGATGGTGAATGAAGCCAAATGTTATTTGAGGCTCCTTCTGTCATTCTATCAATCATTTGGTGGCACTGTTGTCAAATGGCAGACAGCTTAATGTGAGCACAACACTTGATCTTCAGAGTGTCGAGCTTCTCCAATTACTACTACTCACCATGCACAGTAACTTTAGCCTTGGTCTGGCTGGTGCCCAGGTCACAGGTGTAATGTCCAGCATCATCTTTGCTCAGGGAATGGATGATCAGTGCCATGGACTTCCCAGACTGGAGTAACTCATGTTTATCATCAGTGGTCAGGATCTCGCCATCCTTCCTCCAAACAGGGGTCACTTTCTCTTTGGAAATCTCACACTGCAGGCAGACCTCCCCTTGCTCTTCTCCCACTACATCCTCCAGAGACCTCAGGAACACTGCTGGATGCTCTGGAGCCAAGATTATCAATCTTAAGTGTGCATGTTCCTCAGAAATGAACACATAGAAATGCAAGTATTCGAAAAAAGCTACTGATTATACACTTCAGTTAGCTGACCTTTGACTTTTAAGATGGTTGTCTCAGAGAGAAGGCCGGCTTTGAAGGTGACCCTGCTCTCCTGTGGTCGCGGATTCTTAATTGTGAGGCTGTGCATAGTGCCCATGTGCTGGATCCTGTTGATGGCATTGCAATAGAGGCGAACATTGTTGAGAAGCCACTCCACATTGGCAACCACGTAGTTGAGCTCACACGTGAACCTGGCAATGCTATCCTCCTCAATTTCCACTGGCTCTAAGTGTTTTACCAGCTTCAGCGTCCGCACTACAATAAAAAGGGGAAATAGATTATGACAAAGCATCAACTGAACTGAAATAAAGAAAACCGAACTGTGTTTAACTTACCTTCTACCTTAACATGTGCTGTGCTCTGTGCACCCCCAGCCATGCAGCGATACTGTCCTGCATCCATGGCTGACAAACCATGAATGGTCAGCTGTGCTCGTTTCCCTTCTCTCTTCATGCTGTACTTGTTGTTGGTCTTCAGAGCCGTACGACCTTTAAACCACCTCACCACTCTGGGCGAGGGCACAAACGCACAGCTCAGAGTCACAGAGCTGTTCTCCTTCGCCTCTGCATTTTCCAAGTGGTGGGCAACTTGAAGAGGCCGCTCTAAGAGGGAGAAATGTAATCCTGCTTAATGAGACACTCCTATATATAATATATTCATTCACTTAACCCACTTAATCCTTTTCAGGATCATATAAAGGATATAAAATGTACATATGGCATACATAAGGCATAGAACAAACTTATTTCAACTTTAAATTGCTTCATCCACAGCCTCTCTTCCACACTCAGACAAGGTTAAGCCAACTCACCTTTGACAGTAAGCTGAGCAGTGGAACGACTCTTCCCAGCTACAAAGAGCACAGGGCCAGACATGGAGCTTTCTGTGTAGGTGAAGCAGAGGCTGTGGAGGGTGCCCTGCCTGTCGATGTTCACTGCTGCGCAAGGCTCCAGCACCTCACCGTTCAGGGTCCAGCGGGGGGGCCTCCCTGATTTCAGGCTGGTCTCCACTTGAAACAGCGCTGGCTCTGGCTCTGTCACCTCCACTGAGCTCATCCCCCGCACTATGCTGATAGCCTGCTCTGCATGTACAGCCATAATACACATTACCACCACTAACACAACTCCTGACTTGCAAACTAGAAGCATGTGCACATGGGCATGGCTCATGACACATTAAATATTTTGTGGGGATACATGAATGCAGAACATACTGTAGGCCATGAACTTTACATTGTGACTGATGTGATTATTATGACAACAGGCATCTCACCCTCCACCAAAAGCTGACAGGAGGTGTTGTCATCTCCTGCATCACAGGTGTAGGTGTCCTCATCTGAGGAGCAGATGTCATCGATGGTCAGCTGCCTGTAGACATCTTGGCTGATCATCTGGTACTTCTTATTGGGCACGAGCTCCTTCCTGTTCTTGTACCACGTGACCTGAGCATTAGGCCGAGACACCTGGCACTCCAGCAGACCCCGGTGGCGATACATGGCTATTTTGACCCTCAGAGGACGCACTATTTGGACTGGGAGCTCTGAGGAAGGGAGAACCAGGCTGAAAACCTTACACAACCAAACAATATCTCTTCATATATCCATGTTTCTATAAACTGTGGCATAAACAGTCTGTTGGCTCACCTTTTACTGTGAGAGTTGCATAAGATGAGACACGCTCTGCAGTGAATCTGATCTCTCCAGCGTGCTCTGGCCTGACTGACTTGAAGCACAGGGTGTGAGTTTTACCTGCAATCAGATCAAAACAAAAAGTTTTATCATATTTATGTGCTGTATTTAACCAGGTTCATATTTTTGTTTTTATATCTTCACACCTAGAAACCAGTGCAACCACTATGACCACTCAAACACAGCTTAAGCAAAGTTAAGTATACTCTGAAGCAAACACTAGGAGTATTTTTACTGCTTAGGCTTTTGTCTCTGTGAAACCAATGCCATTTGTGTCTCACCCTGGTGTCTGATCTTGATGTTGTCCCCAGGTCGAATTCGGCTGTCATCTCTGTACCACCGACCCTCCAAATCCACTTGGTTGACCTCACAGACGAAGTTTACAGGTTGGCGCTCCACCGTGTCAACATCCTCCAGCTCTGTCACTATGTGGATGTCCCTAGCTGGCAGATGATAACCAAACCATGACTGCAAACTCAGTTAAAGCAACCTAACAGAACTTTTTCACAAGACAAAAGAAGTGTGAGTGTTGTTTCTTCATTCATAAAGGTAATGAGGCCCTGATGTAGCTGTTTAAAACTATCAAAAGTTAAAAAGGGTTCAAACAAGCCTATAGCTATGCTAGTGGCTCTGTGAGACTGTGCTTAGAGAGGCATAGCAGTGTTTTGAGTTAAATGCTAACATCAGCATGCTAACATGCTTACAGTGACAATGCTAATTTGTTGATGGTTAGCATGTTCACCATCTTAGTTTAGCACGTTAGCATGCTAACATTTGCATTTTAGCATTAACAAAGTACAGCTGAGGCTTATGGGAATGTCATTAGTTTTGCAGGTTGATTTAGTTAATGCATTGGACAAACTGAAATGTTGAATTGATGATGAGGTGAAATGTCAGAGAATCAAAGTAATCACAATTTATCCTCTCTGGACTGTGAATGTTTGTACCAAAATTCACAGCCAACAGTTGTTGAGATATTTCAATACAAACCAATATGTTAACATGCTGGTGGGACTAGAGGGAAAGTCAGGGGATCACAAAAGTCACAAGGATTCATCCTCGAAGAACCCTGAAAGTCTGTGAAGGATTTCATGACAATCCATCCGCCAGTTGTTGAGTTATTTCAGTCTGGACTGGACAAATCCATCTCTAGAACCCCGCTATTAACATGGCTTAAACAACATTTAGGCATTATTTTTTTCTGATAGATGCAAGTAGACTATGCGGTAAGACAAAACCATATTTGAAATATTTTTAAATTTGGGCATTTTTCCATTGGTGTCGGAACTGACTCGCTTTTGGAGCCCGTCTCAAGTGGCCATTTAAGGAACTGCAGTTTTAGGCACTTGCACACTGGTTTCATTTTTCAGCCCCAGAGGTTGCCACGTGGCTTTGACCTGCATTTGACCCAGCTGTTGTCTTGGTCACTTGGACACAATCTGTGTCCACGGAAATAGCACCGTCTGTTTAACCACTTTACCTGTGACAGTGAGTCTGGCTGACGTCTGAATGCCGGGGGCCTGAAAAGAGAACAGGCCTGCGTCTCCCAAAGCCACCCTGCTCAGTATGAGGGAGTGTTTCTTCCCATGAGTGCTGATGCGACAGGTGGGCTTGGACTTGAGCCGCAGCCCATCTCTGGTCCACACGCCCTCAATATAGGCCAGATTCAAGGTTACGTCAAAGGAGCAGCTCTCACACTCAGACACCTGCACATCCTCCAAACCCTTCACCACCTGCAGACGGTTCTCTGGCAGACAAACACACGCAGCATTAGAGATTCAAAACATCATTTGCTATAACACCGAACAACTGTACAACTTTGTGTGAGGAGAGGACTTACTTGCAGCAGCTACTATTCCTCCAGGTATGTTGTCACCCATGTCTTCTGCTCTTCTCTCAGCGTGATTTTGGAATCTTGCTTTTTGCCAGAGGTATCACAAAAGGGCTACAACTACAACAGAAATGCACATATCAGTTAATAGTCTGGCTCAGAAGATAACTTACCATCAGTTTTAATGTTGTTTTAAAGAATATTAAACTTCACCATCTCATTCACACTTACTGCCATTCAGCATCTTTGTCAATAACCTGTTGCACTGTATGCCCTCTTTGTTTTGGACAAGACTTCATTTCACATGGCAAACAAATTCCTCTCAGGCTAATAATGATATAGACCATCACCTCTAACATGGAAACATCGACCTATTAAAATGGACACACATGGCATCACTCTGATATGTTCGAACCCTGCGATGGCATGCCAGTCCTCCTCAGTAATAAGGAGCAGAGTAATCTCTGTCACCTCACTCGGCTGAGCTCAGCACCACCAATATAGACTCAGCTGTGATGCCACCTCCATCAGGCTGCATGCACTGAACTGAGGAGAAGGGGAAGCTTTAAAAAAACAAACGAGAAGCCAAATGAGACCTGTCAATCACCAAACTGATTGATATGATATGTAGATCGTGACACACTTTTCGAAGGCTGGCTCCTCCCACTATCATTATGAGGCTCTCTGAGAGGAGGGTCATTGTTTCTCATCAGCTATAATTACATTTCATAATGCGTCACACAGCGACACTGAATCTGCCAGCCATTATCTAGATTACCTCTAGAGGCCTGATCAGTTACAATATCCACTGAAATCTTTTCCAACATAGCAATAAAGATGAATAAATATCATACAAAATAAAAAACATCTTCGAAATGAGTTCAGCAAAGTTAAAAGAGCTAATGTAAAGAGAGTAAAATACTTTGACCTCTCATGAAACGTACATATCTGACTGCAACTGTGCTGCATATGATCTAACTAACTTTCCACTGACACCACGTTCAATAGTGATTTTCCTTTGGTTCTATCAAAGTAAACAAAGAAATAAGGACTAGAAAAAGATCATCAGATCTTCTGCAGCGATGCACCCACCTTCAATTGAGGCGCTTTCTAGAAAGAATAAATCCGTCCATGGCCTCTTGTTGCACGGATGACAAAAAATAACCCCTTCACCTGAAAAAAAGAGCTGGAAAAAACATCCACCATGGCAACAGACCTTTCCGAGTCTTGTCTTGTGTCACACAAAGCCTTTAAGATTAACAACAAACGTTTAGCCAAAGGAAAGCATGCCCAGGTTTGCAAGCTGCGTCCCTGTCCCCAAAGCAGACGGCCTATAGCGCTTTCTTTTTTTTTTCTTGCTTTGATGGAGCGTAGTGCTGAACAGCTGACATATCTCTCCCCACATACTAACCTCCAAAATAGCCTTCTGTCAGTATGAGGGTAGGGATAGCTTTGGCTTTAATGGTGTGAGGCAACTCATGTCCAGCATCAATGGAACTATCACAAACAATCGAAATGTATACAATGGGCTTAGTGTGTTTGATGGTTTTCTGGTGTGCATGAATGAGTGAGAGACGAGCTTTGTGCAAATGACTTGAAAGCAGCTCAGTAAGTAGAAGTTTGGTTAAATTCATGTAGCGTGACGATGTAAGTGATACATGATGTGTACTGTCTGCACATGAATGTGTTATTTTACACATAATCAAATTCACTATGAGGTTGCTCGAACAGAGATTTAAGATCCCTTGCATCAAAACAACTAGTCCGAGACAATCACGTGCCCTTCACTATACTGACCCACATCTGTCAGTGTCCTTAACTTTAGGTTAGGCAGATCAAAGTCCATAGATCTCCACAGGGAGTTTCCCCCACTGCTGCAAGTGAAAGGTCACAAAGGATTAAATGAAAATCACACTTGATTGGCATTCCCATATGAGGTCATTCTCTGACATCAGAATAAGTGATAGGGTGGCTGACTGCAGAGCTCTCTATACTAAAAATCAAAGACAACCTTCAAAGTAACACAGCAGCGATGCAATGCTGATGTTAATTCCTCTAGCTCCTCCAACTCCAACATAATGTTGGATTGTTTGTTTGCATTACAACAACAAGGTTTAAGTTTGGTTTGGGGTTCCCTCATTCAGACAGAATAAAGCCAGCACTACCCAGCATTGTGTGCACCTCAGTTTGACAGACAGCCCCATGTGCCACTGAGCACTCCTAAGTCCAGTGAAACTCGACAGGATAATCTCTCGGGGGACAAAAAACAACTTGTCGTCACTGTGAGGGTGAATGATGGCTCGTAGAGGCAAAGCAGTCTCATTTTACAGATCTGCAGCAGCCCCTTCATCACAAAGCTTTTAACAGCTCTCTCTGACATTTGAGTGGGAAAGGATAAAGAGTCTATTTAGCGCACTTGAAGGATTTTCGCTTATTTATCCCAAGCAGAACGTGTTTTATTCGATTTTAGTGTAGAAATTTGGGGCATTTTATGGCTTTTTGATCAAGCTGGACTCAAACTGATCTAAGAAAAGGCTCCAAATCATGTCCGACCACAGTGAGGACGGCCGGTAGATAGACTTGACATCTTCCAGTGTGGGCCTTCTTGTGCGTAGCATCCCATTGATGGCGCATATGGTCTAAAAATAGAGTAATGTTTAAGGAACCAAGGCAATATGAGGATGTGTTGAGTGAATTTAGAACTCGACAAAACAGCTGAACACCCCACCTAAGCCTCTGGATCCCTGTTTGGAAACCCCCCTCCCTCCTCCTGTGTGTCACATTTCCTCTGATCCAGACTCTCTACACCTGACTGCAGTCATAATAGAGGAAAAAAGAAATGTTGGACACATATATTCAATCACAAACGTGTAGTCATGTGATCATGAGCCCAGGCTACATGCTACAGACGTGTGTAACGCTATGATGTTCATTCTGTGTTATTTCTGTCAGTCACATGCCAAATGTAGTATTCAAAATCATGTGTCACAGCCACGCAACCATAGCCATTAGACATTAAATGCCCTTGACTGAAGAAAATCCAACTGACAGTATTGGTATGTCTGATTATGACATGGCCTTGGGTTGGACAGCCATAGGAGTCTGACCACTCGAGGCCACTGAGTTTTTTTGGCTGCAACCAAGTGTGTGTAGGTGTGTGTTGGCGTTCATGCCTATTGTATTGGCTTAAAGGGGGCATGGCAGTGGGAGTGGCCTACTGCAGAAAGGCACATAACTTCCAAATGGATTCACATACTTGTGCAAGATTTTGTGGAAAGACAGTCCATGAGCCAAAGGACAGCTAAATAACTGTTAATGCCAACTGGCAGGAAGGGGCAATGCGGCAATGTATGTGCGTACGCAGTGCTCTTGCGAATCTGCGCTTGTTTTTCAGATCCTCTTCGTACAGAGCATTTACTTTGTTTGGCAGCATGTAAGTGCCTGTGGTAGGTTGTTATTTATATATAATCACATGCAAAATTAGGTATTATAAAGTAAACATAATGCAAACATGGAAATGGAGCACTCTGTGGAAATTTGATTATCGCTAGGAGCAGAAATAGACTGACTATTTATGTTATTTTTGAACAAAATGATCATCATGCCCTCCTCAGAATAACTCTCAATATGATTGTCACAAGACAGGAGTTAGCACCTTCCCTTATAGGACTGTACGGAGTCCTATTTGAAGCAATGCACTGCTTATCATTTATGTTGCACCCTCAAATATGTACCCAGCAGCCCTGATTAAAAACCAACAAAATGACTGCTTTTAATTTTATTTATTTTGTTATCAGACGGCAACTCACATTCACGCTTCAATAAATGTCTACATTCAGCTGTGATAAAAACATGACGACAGGCTTATTTTTTCTCTTTTTTCTTCGCACTTTTGCCTTTAACCGGTGCCACTTCTTCATCTTTTCCTGTGGCAGCTTTAATTCTCTTCTTTCCCAGGGGGGTCTTTGCATACCAGTTCTGGTGATACACAAGAAAGAAAAACACAAAATCAAATAAACAAGATCATGTTATTAAAATGGATATACAACTGTTACATGCTGTTACAATCATGAGAAATGCAGTGAAAACTAAATGACATATGCACTGTACTTTAAGGGCCTCTTCTTCTTCCTGAAAGATGGGGTCAATCTTGGCTAATGGAGCAACAAACTCAGCAGCAGTCAGTGGTCTGTTTGCCTGCAGTAGGATGCGACGCTTGGTGACAACACTCTGGACGACCCTGACCAGGTGACCTGGTGTGTAGCCATCAGAAATCTTTGCAAGAGAGCTGAGGTCCAGTGCCCTAGTTACATCACCTCCCTGCTTGTTGATCAGTTGCTTCCACAAAACTGGATGCAAACAGAGTCAAAAGTCATTTTTCAGACCCACAAACAAAACAAAATTGTTCCCGAATGTGTCTACTGGTAGTCTTACTGTATCTTGAGCCGTAGTCAGGTCTTGGGATGAGGATGATTTTGCTGTACATTTTACACAGTGACTTGATGTCGGCACTTAGTGGGTCTTTAGTTGTTCCTATTATCAGAACACGATCCTCCCCTTTGATCAACTTGAGAGACTTGGGCAGGTCTTTCTTCAAGCGTTTGGGATCTAACTGTGACCAAAATGGTGCAAATCATTAACTGAAACATTTAAACAACATGATAATGCTGTTCAACTTATATCCTGCTCAGAAATACCTCTTTTTCTTCCTTGGGAACTTTCTTGTAGAACATTTTTTCTGCGTCTTCAATCCATATTACTGAAGGTTGCAGCAATCTTGCAACCTACGCGAAAGTAAAAACTGCATACTTACTTTCTGGCCGAGCTGAAACGTAAATACCTGCAAAGGGCACTTCCATAAAATTCTTCATGCTCCAAAAGATTCACCATGAAATATTAAACATAACTAATAGTGTTACGACATGACAACATACTGCCCCATATACCACACATACCAGAGCAGGAGAATATTCACTGCTTGCATTTTTGGGGGTATTTGACCTTCAGTGCTTAGGCATAAGATCTCTAATGAGATTAAGCATTACATATTATGTAGGTCTTGTTATGTTTATGCTCCAGTTTTGTAGGTGAGGTGTTTGACTTCAAAGAAAAAACTTGCTCACATGGTTTGACAGCAGTTATGAAAATAACTTTAGTATAACAGCTACCATTACAAACATAACTGACAGTGGCACTGGATTCTTATAAACACCAGTGTTTTACCTTAAACACCATGTGAAGCATCATGGCGAGGCCACTCTTGCCTGGGTACTTTCCTGCCGTGGTCAGGGGAGACAGATCAAACAGGTTGGCACCCGTCTCATGGCAGATTGCATGGACCAACATCTTCTTGCCTACACCTGCCGGCCCTGCCAGCAGGATGGCCTTTATCAGAGGAGCCTTCTCATGCACCACCTGAGAGCCTGCAACCACACATATCTCATATTAAAACCAGAAATAACGTTTTCAGTTGTATTTATTTAAAGCATGAATCAAATAACTGTCATACCTAATGGTAAAACTGCATACAGAGATAAGACCTGCCGCACATCTGACAATGATGGCATGGGCTCAATGTCATTTTGCCTCAGTGTTGTCCCGAGGTAGCTGTAGTCACCTAGGAACCAGTATCAAGCCAACAGTTATTAAACTGCACTGTGAATCATTGGAAAAACAAAAAAAGGACTTAAAAATGTACATACAACACAGATTAATGTGCCACTTAGAAACTGTTCATTGTGAGCATAGTGTTTTGGCAATCACAAACCAGAAGAGGGCAGCACATTACCACTCAAAGGTTTCCAGTTACCGTCAATGTTACAAACTGCTCAACTGTGAGAGTTCTGTATTGTGTCAACACGTGGATTGTGATCAGATTTAAAGCTCACATACAATTATGATTATGACAGCACAAATAGAGATTTAAAAAACGGCACACCAGTTTACACAAATAATATACAAAGTCTTACCCAGGAAATCCTGCAGCCTAACTTCATTTGCCTGCTTCAACAAGCCCTGCTCCACCAGCTCCTGACACAGAGACTCAAGAGTTCTAGTAGACATGGAAAAAAAGCAATGCAATCGTTTTCTCCAGCAATTGTATTGACTATTGACATAATTCTGTGATGCAAATCGTACATCGTATATGTAACCTCACCTATCAGATGTCAAATCTTTCTCCTTCTTTTTCTTCTTCCCGCTCTTTGATCCTTTCTTTTTCTGTGGAGAAAATACAAATCGTCAGGGTGCAGCTCAAGCCAATGTAAACTGTGACCAAACCTCCCACATATGTACAATGTGTGGATTGTTCTTTCACTCATTACCTTGGCATTTCCTTTAGTTTTACCACCCTTGTCTTTATCCACAGTGAGCTTCAATTCAGCCAGCTCTTGTCTCATCTGCTCATCTACCTGATAAAAGCAGAACAAAGCAAGGAGCGTAACTACAGGTGGTGCTGTTATCGGTTTTAAACACCGGTGACTGAGACACTGAACTATTAAACAGCAACGGTGCAAAATTTCTTTACAGTTTGGGTGTTAAATTCCTAACGTGCTGTAAAATGCTTTGTTCTCTGTAGTCAGCATCACCTGTAGTCGAATCTCTGCCTCAATGACTTTCCTCTTTTCCTCCTTGATCAGCTCTACCTCGTGTCTCTGGTTGAAGTTTCTGGACTCATCGCGGTTTTGCCAAAAATCTGAGGATGACAAACATCAGTTCAGGCTTTGTTCATGTGAATGAGTAACTTATACATTGCCATACAGTGACAGGTGGTGATTGGCCAAAAGACAGGAAAACCTTGATGGCGTGTTGCATACCCATTCCCATTTTATAGGTTCCTGCTGTATCTAAACAACATACTCTGAAACCAAACCTAGCTTTGTACTGAAAGTGGAATCCCTTTTATTAGCATTTCAAGATGTTACAAGCCTTGACTTTTATTTATTTAAGGGACAACACTTAAATAATTATAGGCTAATATCTACAACATTATCCTGACCTCTTTTAAATTTAAACATACCTGCAAAGTTTTTGTTTTGCACTTCCAAGTCTGACAGAAAAGCCGAAGGCAGCATCTTCAGCCCTGCCTCCTCCTCCTGTGGTTCAGAATAAAGTTATATTGGTTCACTGGATGTGCAGCATTTTTCGCTGAGCAGAACAGTTAACATGGATTGGTCTGAATAAGTGAAATCCCACTTATCACCAGAATTTACTGAATATTAATCAGTAAAAAATCAATTTAGCCCTTACTTCCTCATCACCCTTCCCCTTGTCCTTTTTCCCCTTTTCCTTCTTCTCTTCCTTCCCTTTTGGTTTGTTGTTGGCTTCCTCCTCTTCCTTTGCAGCGATTTCCTCCATTAACTGAAAAAAATGTGCACACCAAACATCATTCTCCTTCTGCAACCTACTGTATAAAATATGCAATATATTCTGCTTTTGACTCAGGGCGTATTTCACCTGCTGAGGGTTCTTTTCAGCAAAAATGAAGGCCGAGCCTCCGTCCTCTTCATCTGGGTAGTCTGGAAACGATCCTGTAGCATTACTATTAAAAAGACAAACATAAGAGTAAAAAAGTGAGAAGACCACTTCTTGATTTATTTAATGTGGAAATGCTCACCTGAGACAACAAAACATCATAACAAGCCCGTCTGCGCCACCTTACCGGCATTCAATGAACCACTGTCGGATTTGGGTTTTCATGGTGTTGCTCATGTCAGAACCCTCTACATCTCGTAGCTGGTTTGTGACAGCCACTACAGACTTCTGATAGTCTTTGTCGTGCTCCTCCTGTTTAATGCGTGTGCAAGCTTCATTGGCCTGGGCCGTGATTTCTGCAGGACATGGCACCTGGTATTTCGGATCCATGATCTAACATTAAGGTGACCACACATACTTCATGCATTAAAAACCTGCTAGCTCTCAAGGGGAAATTACTGTATTTTGTTAGTCAAAAGTTGAAAGGAAAAAAATGACTTAAACAAAGTGGTATATTAATTCATACTGAAAACAGGAAAAAGAATGCAATACAACTTTGATGATATGCTCCTTTTCAACAATTCTAAAATCTAAATAACACCAGATTTAACTTAATCTCAAATAGGTTAAAGGATGATGTAGGGTCTTGAAGGGATAAGTCTGAGATACTTATCTAAAATCAATGTATTACATACAGTAGACGGTAGTCAGTGTGCTCCCTGTGTGCCATATTCCTACGCAAAAACGCCAATGGGGCTTTGTAAACTTCACTTTTCTAAAGATTTCAAGGATGGTGCGTGCTTGTCTGTTACTCAGCTGCTCACACAAAGAATTGAAAACAGCTGTGAGTAGTTTCACTGAATATAGACATCAACACTCCACCTGCAAGACTGAGACAACTCCGTGTTTGCAGTGAACATTTCTCAAGAGGGTTATGTAAAACCACTGCTAAATAAACACAGAGACACATGCTGAAGAACACTGCTGTACTCACCCATCAGGTAAAGTTACGCTTAACACCTACAAATAAATAAATCAACTTACCAAATAACCAATAAAGGGTGAAGTGCTGGCATCCTCTGATTCAGAGAGATCCTGTAGTTGTGTTGTAAGTCTGACACATGGCAGCAGCAGCTCTCTGGGTCCGTGAGCATGCATTTACAACTCATAGTTAGCTTCTGCTCGCTCTGGGGCTCCGGTTTCCACAGACTTTAACCCCTCTCTCTCTCTTTTTCAGCCCATTCAGTCTTCCCCTTCATCTCTATACTATGGTGCACAAAGTTATCCTTTTGTCTTTATGGTGAACGGCATTTCATCATCACTGTAATATCCATCCATCCATCCATTTTCATCCGCTTATCCAGGGCCGGGTCGTAGGGGCAGCAGGTCAAGCAAAGCACCCCAGACGTTCCTCTCCGCAGCAACACTTTCCAGCTCCTCCTGGGGGACTCCAAGGCGTTCCCAGGCCAGATGAGATATGTAATCCCTCCAGCGTGTTCTGGGTCTGCCCCATGGCCTCCTACCAGTGGGACGTGCCTGGAATGCCTCAAACAGGAGGTGCCCAGGAGTCATCCTGATCAGATGCCCGAACCACCTCAACTGACCCCTTTCGACACGAAGGAACAGCGACTCTACTCCGAACTCCCTCCGGATGTCTGAGCTCCTCACCCTATCTCTAAGGCTGAGCCCAGCCATCCCACTGAGGAAACTCGATTCAGTTGCTTGTATCTGTGATCTCATTCTTTTGGTGGCTACCAAAAGGTCATGACCATAGGTGAGGGTTGGGACATAGATGGACCAGTAAATCGAACGCTTTGCCTTTCCCTCTTCACTATGACGGTCCAGCACAGCGCCCACATCACTGCAGAAGCCGCACCACTGTAACAATCACTCTTTTTTTTTATTATCTTGTATTCGTTGTCTTTTCAATAAACTGCTGAAAGTCTGACCAAACAGCTGACCTGTGGCGTAACACAGTGAGCAGCACAGCTGCACTTACACATTGGAATACAGAAGTTATACAGTTGAGATGATGAAGCACAAAAGGAAAGGGCTGACTGATGGCAAAGTAAAGCAGTGAAAATATTTTAAATATATAGCATCCGTTTAGCATGATATTGATTTTTTAGGTAGAACTTTCTTTAAGTGGCTAAAATACCTTTAGCTGCTAACCCTAATCCACAGCAAAGCATTGCTGAGTTTCTGGGATGCAAACAGAGAGCGTGCCAGCCTTGATCACTGTATGTAATACACTGACTAGATAAGTATCTCATAGAGCCCCATTTCAAAACCCAAACTGTCCCTTTAAAGTACACATATCATTCAGCTTTCAGACTAGATTCATTATGAGCACTGGTGGCTTTATAAAAATGTATTTTTTTTATTTAGTTTTAAGCAATAAGCAAAACTAACGATCCATTTTACTCACCATTCCTAGAAAAATCATTTCTTCATCCCGAGCGATCTTTGTCCTCTTCCTGTGTACATAGCCCCTCCACACCTGCAAATCACATTTATCCATTCAAATCTTTCAGCATGCAAGATGATGCAGGCCAAAGACAAAAGGCAGAGAAAGAGGCACGTGGGTTTATGTTGATAACAGAGGACCTTCTGAATGCAGACGATGGCCAGCTCAATGGCAGCTGCTCCAGGGTCCTTGGTAACGTACATCCTGTTCATATTTCTGCTCTCTTCTTTCAACGTGGCCCTCAGGCGTCCTTGGCGGGCCCTCTCTGCCATTTGAATGATCTTAATGGCCTCCTCTTGACTCATGTCCTTGGTAATTAGAGGCTGTGGGGCCAAATAATTGAAACACTTTAATATTTGTCATTAAATTTAACCAGTAATTAATTAAAAGTATCATTTTTGTTTCACAGTTATAGGCCATATGTGTTAAACTTTCATTCTGGTGAGTTTTTTGTATGTAACAAATTTAAACAAACAAATAAAGCCAAATATGATCAAGTCCTATAAGTACAGGCGATAACTAAGATTTGGCTACTTTTAAACTCACTTGTGGACTTTCAGTAACCTCCATCATTTTCATGATATCTGTCAGCATCGTCTGTCGTTCTTGGAGTTCTTTGCTGCGATCACTTATGAAATAGCGTGGGATAGGGATCTCAAGGTCTGCCTAGAGTGAGAAGAAAAAATGGCTGTCATCACTTAAGAATGTAGCCAACACCTTCTGTGAATAGGTCAGTATAATTTTGTTCAGGGAATTTCAGCAATCCCATTACATTATACTTGATCTTTTAAATGAAACTCACAGGTGTCAGCTTCAAATCATGAAGGACATCATCCATGTAGTGGTACTCTGAAAACTCTTTTTCCACCATTTCATTCTTCAGCTCCAACACCCTCCCTATCACGCCATCAAGAGTTGCCCGAATTACTCGTCTCTTTTGAGGGTGAACCGACTGATCGTAGACCTTCTCAAGCTGTCTGAAGATTTGAATGTAGCGCACATAGAGCATGGCCAGACGCTGGAAGAACACAACCCTGTCCTTCTCTGGGCGAGGGGGCTCAGCAGGTAGTTCCTCAATCAGAAGACGGCTCAGCTCTAATTGAGCATCTGCCCACAGCTGGTTGTATGTCCTGGAATTAAGAAGAAGAACATCATGATTTATGCAGGCCATACCTTAGTCATAGAAAAGTAATCAAACATAAGAAAGAGACAAGATTGAATATGTGATTTTTGTTCCTCCTGTGGTATCTGCAATTTTGTTTTATAAATTACAAATGCTGAGGGTAACAAAGCTGGGAATGTAAAGGGCAACGATGTCAGTAAAAAAAATGGCCAAACTGCTCAGCATTCAGTGAAGTGTTCTATTATTTAGCCAGCAGGAGTCTCATTTGCTAACATCAAGAGTCAAACATCACCCCAAGAGTCTATGGGTGTGTTCCATATTGCATACTTTTTACTTTTAGTTTGTTCTGCAGCTACCCTTAAAAGGTCCGTACTGTTACATGCAGTATGCACACAATCAGGACATGTTTCCTTCTCATAACATTACACCCTGAACTTTGACCCTCTTGCTTTTATTTCGGTTGCCTTGGAAATAAACAAATGCCACTTACTGCAGGGATGGAGATCAACAAAGAGAGCTCTGCTGTTGTTACTTTGCAATGTGTGTAGTTTCACTTAAAGGTAATAACCACACAGATTGCAGATTGATTCTCACATATTATATATGCAACAGTGAAATTACATATGCAGTTCTCTGTTGTAATGTTCACAGTTATGTCCTATTGTTTGTAATACTTAGGATTATTTTGTTTACTTAATCAATTAATATTCCTATTATTACTATTTGACTGGTCATCAGTTACTTTACTGCGTTGTCATTAATCATTTGGACTTCTGACAGCTGTCAATCAGCTGTCATCTGTTTGCAGTTCAGTGGGTGTGACTGTGCAGAGGATTGTGGGTCAGAATAGCCAGAAAAGCATGCTTGCTTGCACCTTGCAAAATCGGACCGGATGTAGTAGAACATCCTGGTCTATTTGGCATACTGCAGTTGACACACTATGTATTAGGACATACTAAATCCTTTTTCTGGTGTACTATTGTGGTCGCATATGTTTGTTGCCATTTAACACCTGCAGCAACTCTCCTACCATGAAAGAGGTTTGGAAAAAAATACTTTTTAATACTGCTGCCTTATTTTATTCATAACATGTATTGCTTGTCGATGCTTAGCTTAGGTTAGGCTAATTTAACATTTCCAAATTGCACGGTTAAGTGTCAAAACTGTAAGTAGTTAGAAAGCTAACGTTATTAATTTTAAATGTACTTTAAGTCACAAATTGGGAAGCCATTTTGAATGTGTTACTTTTTACGTTTTGTACACAGCATGCCAGTACAACTTTGCTCAACTAAACACTGCTAGGGTCGTTAGCATTGAAACCAGTCAGCTAACGTTAGCTTAAGTTAAGCTCGACTAGCTAAAGTTAAACTACGGTAGCCGCTGACTCTAACGTTACAGGAATGACCGCGGTGGCTGCTGGGAAGTTTACCTTTGCGACATGTCTGCGTCCAGAGAGTGAAAAATATGACTTCACTGCTTCTTATCTCATAACTAAACTACTTACAGAGAGTTAAACTACACTAACGTTAGCTATGGTGCAAACATGAGGTCAGCTTTCCCAGGTTACACACAGTGGTTGACCCATTACCATGGTAACAATCATACCGGAAGTAACTCACCTGCGCTTCTTTTTCTTTTTTCTTTAATTTTATTTTGTAGGAAAAACCGGGGCGGTCACTGATGATGGGACAACCGGTATGTAATAAGTATACTTAACTGAAACTACTACTTATAATAATAATCATAATAATAATTATAGTAATAATAATAATAATAATAACAATTGTGCATATTTTGGGGTTTGTTATATTGTTTCTCCTACGTTTTCCTGGTACCATGTTAAGTTATTTTACTTTTTTTTTTAGTTGAACAGCAATTTGGTCAACTCTGGTTGTTTTTAAACGTGCTTTATAGTAAATTTGATTTAATATCTAATATCATCAACCATCAGCGTTACCTAACCCCTCAAAAGTCACACCCTATAATTTCAAATATCTGTTTCAGATGTGGCATTGCAGAGGGCACGATGCTTCACTGCACATGGCACTGCATGAAAGTTAAATTTTTGTATGATTTGTGTGACACACACCCTAAAATTATGGACATACGACTTTCATTACATCCAGGACTTTTTCCTCCTTAGAAATGTCACAAATTTGAAACTAAATTAAAGCTCCAGGAAATGTATCAATATAGCTCTTGCTGTTTCCAGGAACTTTACCCCCCTATATCAAAGTAGACCTCAGTAATGATGATTTGCATGCCTCTGTGTCCCCAAAAAGAGATATCATACGTTTATAAAGATTTGGCAGCCTTTCATTGAATACACAGAAACATTACCTTTATCAACTGTGGACTCACTGTAATCTCTGAACTGGCTCCATTGTAATAGTAACGTTCAGGTTCCTTTTTGGGGGGAATATGTTGTGATGTCCATGCTAAATTGAACTTAGAATACAATTAAAAAATAATAATAATAATTTACCTTTGGGGTTTTTCCTACTTTGCCTTTTTTAAATAAGAAATAGGCTGACCAGCTTCTTTTAACTATCAACTCTTTGCGCAACAAGTGAGACACCACTAGGTGACGTTCTTCCTTTGGATTCACAGACAGTTCAAAGTCTGTCGGTAAAGATGAGGTTTTCGTCTAATAATGTAATGGGTTGCATATAAAGTGTAAATGCGTTTAATAGCTGCCTGTGCTAAAACACATCTCTGCAGATAGATAAAGGAAGCAGTGACCTAATTAATCCCCACTATAAAAGAAAATATGAACCCTGAATTTATTTCTCATTGGATTCATTTACATTATGCTGGAGCCACTGACTGATTGTCTTTAATGGGGGGGGGGACTTACGACAACAGTCGTTTAATTCTCTAGACTCCGTTTCAAATGCATTTTTAAACATATCCTTGAATTTTCAAATTTTTAAAAGCATTGTCACAAATACAGATTTCTGTTCAAAGGGTGAAACCTGCCGGATGGCTGCTCCTGGAGGCGCATTCTCTGCAGCGCTTAGGCGGTCACAAGACTTGGGCATCGGTGAGCAAAAACACCGACACGCTGACAGGTCAGCTAGAAGCTTACAGGCCCACAGATTCTTCTCTTCTCTGCATCCAACATCCAACAAGTTGGTCCGTTTGGAAAACTACTTTCCTGCGCGCCGCCGCGCTACGGTCTTTGTCGCTTATTTTTTTCAGTGGAAATTTCAGCGGGGCTCTTTTTTAGTTGTTAGACCATTACTCTGTCTGGAGAGGATCATTTTTATTTGGAGCTGAATAGTCCTGTAAACTTACAACCGGGGATGTTTTGGTGCGTAAAGGAGGGGCGCACGCCAAAGTGAGCGAATGCCACTGGAAGAAATTGCACCAAAGATGTCAACATTGCTTTACCACCCACACGAAATCGATTGTATTACCTTCAAGAAGGTGGCTCCTCGTATAAATAGGGACGCATTATTTCAAGAAAGACGGTGGTGAGCACAATCTTCCGGCTGTACTCTCGCTCCTCTATCTGGACCACAGACAACGCCTGGAAGAATTTGCGTAATACAACTGTGTCCACTCTGCAGGACATAAACATCTTTTACTCCTAAACTAGTAAGTCTAAAGTTTCACTGACTATATTTGTTTCACTCTTGTATTAAACTGGACGAAATGCGACTGCTGCGTAAAGTGGGTTGCACCAGACTATTTCTGGTGATCAGATCTAGTTTTAGAGGCTATGCATGTTACCACTGACATGATTTTTTTAGAGTAATTTTGGGAGTGTAAAGGATCTTAAATGGCAAGCATACTTGGGGTTAAGTGTGATGCAAAGTGTACAGCTGTCTTTTTTTGGATGTTGGAATAAAACACGTAAAAAACATGTAACCAAACTTATTTGCTTATGTTTTCAGACAGTGAAGTCATGCAGGTGGAGAGGAAATGGCACATACTGTTGACTATCTTCTTTCTGCTCATCACCTCGGGCCAGTGTATGGACAGCAAGGACGTCAAGCAGAAAGAAAGAAGGACCCTGTTGGATCTAATCTTACAGGTTATCAGAGACAGCCAGCAGCGGGACAAAGCCGTGTCCAGGCGCTGTAGCAGTGGACTCTTCACCTCAGCCCAAGACATGAAGTTCTCCTCCCGTGAAAAGCCTTTCTATGTTCCTAGGCTGGATAACAGTAGACTCATAGGTAAGCTGATAAGATTTATTTTTAGGTCCTGATGATGAAAGCATAATCCCCATTTTACCGTGGGAGACAGCTGTCATTGGTCTGGTCTGTGCTGTACACCTTATTTATGAGCCTGATTTAGTTTGGATGAATGGAACTCAGTGTTTGCTTGTTAATTCAAGATATACGGGGAAAAAGGTTTGTCTGCTATTAAATTGTTCCATAGCTTTCTATACTGAAATTTCCAACTCAGTATAAAGGGGGAAAATTTAAAATATATATATATATATATATAATGCATGTAATTAAGGCATGCTTAATCTGTGTAGGAAAAAGGGCTATGTCACATTTACAGACGTGGTGTTCTCATTTGTAAGAGACACCTTTCCAGCTCGTCTTGGACAAATCGCTCCCTCATTCAAACTGTGATTGACTGACGGACAGATGCACGGATAGGTACTAGGAACTCATGTAGGAGGAGCATCGTCACGGCAAACTTGTGAATGATTCATTCAGTGTGATTCACTGTGGAATCTTAAACATGAATGATGATGACCACCCTGCACGCACACACACAAACTCACTGTGACGTCCCAGAATGTAGCTCCAATAGAGAGCATCCCTGCTCAGGCTGAGCAGAGACGCAACACTGGCTGTCGTTGAGTCACACTCATGTAATTTACAGCGCTGTATCAAAGTCAGTGTTACTCCTTTTGACTGAAGTTATGGAATGAGACCGTACAAGGAGAGTTTAGAACAGTCCAGGCCACATTCTTGATTTGCACTTCTAGATATTACCTAAACAAATTGACCATGTTCATCATTTATCATATAAATGAGCCATATCTGAGGTCCCTGACGAGTGAGAACGGGCTCGGTGCAGCTCTGCCTTTATTGGCTTAAATAAAGTGTTCTGTTATCTGGGATCCAAGACAGGAGGTTTTCCCAAATCAGACTGTAAAACAGAAAAGGCACCCAGAAAATCCTTTTATGCAAAGTGTTATTGTTGCTGCAACACACATGCCACATTATCTGAGGTTCTGGTTTAGGATCGTGCCTCACCAATACGTGCAATGAGAGTTTAGTAAGAGCCAAGTGAACAGGATGTGTTGATTATCTGCAGTGTCAGATTCTCTCCTCCATCGCTGTCAATTAGATCTTGTCTCAGAGATGTTACACTGGCATCTTGAAGCTCAAAGTCTCGGCCCCAGCTTATGTAATTGGAAAAGTACCTCTCTCAGACCACTGACTAGATGGAATTTATCTTCTGAGGATATTAAAAGCTGCATATTAGCAACTGGTGCGTGTGACACTACCGAGAGACCCATGGTCACGCAAGGATAGATGTTTTGAACACAAAAGGGAGGAAGAAGAAACATTTGTAAACCCACCAATGTGTTCACCCTGTAGCATGTTACTCTGAAGCCATGGCTTTGACATCAGAATGACGGCTATGATAAGACAGACATGATGTAAGGACTGGTGTTATCTGTTCTAGTTTCTCTTTTGGTATATGTGGCACAAGAAATCAGCTTTAGATTGGCAGCTTTAGACTTTTGTGTTTTGTGCTTGTTGACATGCATTTATTGATTAGCTGGCTTTGTGTAATTCAGGTCGCCATTTTCACTCTTCACATCAGCATCTTGGCTTGAGTTGGCTCTTTACATGGCCGTACCACTTTATAGAAAAGTAAAATATATAGTATGTCTATCCTTTTCATTTGGTCTGCTATATCTGCAGTTTAAATGTATTTAAAACGACTTCTTATGCTTGCTTTCACATCGGTTTAAGTGTTATCTTTCATCCTCGTTCTGCAGTCACTTGCAGTTGCAGCATTACATGTTCCTGAGTCTGGGGGCTAATGTAATGTTAGCCCAGCAACTACTTGCATGGACTTACTCTGATGAGCATTTAACTCATACAATAATCTCTTTAGCCTGTTAGTGTGGCCAGTGTGTTATCAGACACCTCCGTGTGTTGCCTGCATGTACACAGTAGAATGGTGGGGGGGGGGGCTGATGCTCTTACCTCATCTAGACCTTATGAAATGCCTTCAGTGACACCAGATAATAACAGTGACATAATGTAAAGGTATATATCCATCATACTACTTATGCTGCACTTGATGATGAACAGTATGCACAATGAATAATGTTCTTTTAGAGTGCTGTAAAATTATTTGAAGGATATTTATCATGAATGATAATGCTGCGGCCACATATTGAACTGATCTATATGTTGACCTTAAAGTGGTGATGTTGAGAAATTCCCTGCGGCACAGTGATATATGCAGGAGAGGGTAACTCTGACAATGACTGTACATATTCATCATGATTATTATGTAGCATTTGCCAAGTTCTCAGTGGTTGAAAAATGAGTGTTGATTGATGTGCTAACAGTGGTTTTCTTTTCCAGAAATTGTTCCTAGAGATGTAAACATGAAAGGCAAATTCATTCAGCATTTCACAGGTAAGAAAATCACTGTCAAAGACAACATTGTGTTTGCAACATTTCAGCCTTGATTGCGTTTTCCTAATGCCCTTTCCAAACATTGCAAAATGTTTTTATCTTGCAAATGCCTCTTAGAGCATAGTTGGCACCTTTCTAATGCAACCTTTGAGTGGTAATTCTCAGTTCTGCCCTCTTTGAGAAAATCATTCCTGTAAGCCAACATACAGTATGCTTAAGTCTCGGAGGCGTAATGAACACTGGCACTCCTGTGGTTCAGAGAAGGGTTGCCTGGCTTAGCTGCAGGGCAGTAGTGCAGAGAAACAGCACATGGTCTAAAGCCGACAGAATTAAGTTGAAGGCAGTGCAAGGTTAAGCTGATTATTTGTCTCAGGACCTGTGAGTAGACTTCATTATTGGTGTGAAAATCTGGAAGTTTAGATGTCGGTGCTGAAACTCTACGAGGTGATTATAATTGAAGACTCAAGTCCTCTGTTCGTTAAGTCCAGTTGAACCCTGACTCCTTAACCACGTCTGTGATAGTGCACTGTTCACTTTCACTTTGTGATCTGTCTGTTTTTTTGGTGATTAGTCACAAATTCACTAGGCATGATTATACTGTACTAGCAGAGTAGATATGATATAACATATAATAAAGCCCTTGCAGTCTCTTTCACTATGCCTGATAAGACCTTTTCTATTAAGCAGGACCAGTCAAGTTCTCGTCGGAGTGCAGAACACACTTTCATAGACTTTATCACAACACAAGGGATTGCTCAAGACCAGCATGTATGTATGCCTTTTTCCTCTCTGTTGCTCTTCTCATAATGTGCTCAAGGTCTGTTGTGCCATTCAGTGTCGTCATGAGTATTATGCTTTAAAGGGCAAAAAACTTTTTTTCATTCAGCTGAATAATCTGTTCCCACATGAAAAAATTATTTTGCTTGAGTTGGATTATTTTAATTGATCTGGGGTTTCTCACCTTCTTTTTTGTGTTCTTCTTACTGGTTTTTAAGTGGTCGGGGCTTAAAAAGGTGACCACCATTTGAATCGAAATCTGATGACAGTTGGTGGGTTGTTTAATGAAACATTCACACAGTCCTGATAAAGGAGGTTAGCTGAGTGCTAAACTACTAAATTATAAGTTGTTTTTTTTTTTTATAAAACATTAACTTTGAGAGCCCGGTGTCACTCGGGAGTCATCGAATTTTGCTGTTTGGGCAATGACTTGTGGTGTCAGAAACCAACGGAAGAAGGCGTCCTTTAATGTCAGTATGATATGCGTCCAGTTGCCATTATAGTTTAAGGGGTCCTGGTGGCGTCGGGGAAACGCAGCAGGACAAGGATGAAAGTTAAGGCGGCAAAAGTCCGACTGGGGCGGACGGGAGGGTGGCCGGATAGATCCAACTAATGCTGACTTTCATCCAAGAGAGCGGTGTTCACATCCCGTAAGATTTCAAAGCCAAACCCTGTTCTTTTTTCCTCAACCTAACCACGTGTTTTTGTTGCCTAAACCCAACCGTGTGTGTTTGTTGTTAAAGGTAAACAAACATCAATTTGTGGTGTTGTACCTATGTAGTGCATTTATTTTGAAAGAGACTGTATTTAAACTTTAAATTTCCTTTGAAAACAGAAGTGTATTTTGAAAGAAGACAATGCATGTAACAGACAGAACTTGACACAGCATCCCAGAACGTCAAAAACCAACGCAACCAGGGTACCTTGCACGTCACATGTGGATGAGGAAAGTCCATGACCAAACGTTGACATGTGACGAGGTCAGAGTGAGAATGTGTTGACCTTGATTGTCACATATTTAGTCACAAATTTTTAAGGGTATAAGTACCTTAAATTAAAGTCAAGTTTAGATTCTTCAGCAAACCACATAATCCTAAAAAAATGTATTTTTTTATTTGCAAATAATGTTCTATGTTAAAATGTGTTGGGCTTCTAGTGGCTGGGACCACCTGGTTAAATGCTCAGCAGGATTTGATAAGCTGAAAATTTCATGTAATTGATTCGTCTGAATCAGGGGTGTCAAGCATAGGGCCAGTGGGCCAGAACTGGCCTGCCAAAGGGTCCAGTCTGGCCCACAGAGTTACTTTGTTAAATGTTAAAATAGCAGAAGAGTCATTAAACCTACTTTTTCAATGCTCAAAGAATATTCTATTCAGCACCACTGTCATGGCGGAAAGGGCAACATTTTGCAAAGACAACTAAGGACAGAGAAGATAAATTAATTGTCAGCAGGTTTGAGGAAACATAAGTCGGGTTATAGTTTTTTTAGCCAGGATATCAGCATTGCAGCTGTAAAAGCTTTAGCTACCTTGTTGCTAAGAAAATAGCATCAGCACCAAAGCCATACTCTGGGGGTGAGTTAGCTGAATGTTGATACTGCACTTATTTTTCATTCATCCTTCAGCCTTCATCTCAGGCTGTTCATCATTTGTTTTGTAAATGGATTGTTCATTAATTGTGAACATTTTCAGAATGTAAGCTACATGTAAAATTACTTCTTTACACTAGAAGAGAAGGAAGATTTGAAGGCTTTGTTATTTACAGGTTATTATGCAATGATTTTACTGGTCTGGCCCACTTGAGATCAAAGTGGGCTGTATGAATTTGACACCCCTGGTCTAAATGGATGGGGATCTATGGCAAAATAATGAACATATAGAGCAGTGTTTTTCAACTAAATGAAAATGTTCTTTAAAAGTTTAGATTACTATTTAAGATTCATTCTTCCATCTACTATACAAAACTGCTGCAGGCAGGGTACACCTTGGACAGGTCATCAGACTATCATAGGGCTGACACATAGAGACAGACAACCATTCAAGCTCACATTCACACCTACAGGCAATTTAGAGTCACCAATTAACCTGCATGTCTTTGGACTGTGGGAGGAAGCTGGAGAACTCGCAGAAAACCCACACTGACACAGAGCATGCAAACTCTTGCACAGAAGGGCCCTGGTTGGAACCCTTACCAAAACTTACAAAAACCTTACAGGATAAGGGTGCCATGAACACCTGAACACAAGCTGTATTCCCAGAGCCTTCACTCTCTGCTAAACAGTCTGGTCCTGCTGCAGGACACGGTCACTCAGGCATGAAATTAACACTGGCAAATATCTGCCTCCTGTTTACTTCTATTCAATGTAAGCAACAGGCCAAAAAAAACATTTGCTTCCCGTGACGAAGCAAACTTGGATCTTCACATTGCCTAGCCTCAACTAAATGTCTTACCACCAGAGAATGTATGATATTGGCCATGAAAAGTACATGTTGCCCCACATGAGCGATGCTACCTGGCTGGCAGTGAGTCAGGAGGCAAACATGGAATGTAAGAAAATGAAATGAATATACCAGTAACATCATATTTCATGGTGTTTATAAGCCAGCCAGCTACATTAGTTAGCAAGCTACCTTTCCATGTGCTTCACACCTGGCACTGCCGACATTCAGCACCAATATTGCCACAGCAGATGGTGGTCGCTGGCCTGCATTCATGAACATGGGCATGTGTGACCAGGCCCTTAGAGAAGTATGCAGTTCAAACAACCAAAGAGCGGACAGAACAATGGTTAAGTGGCAGGGAGAAGAAAACTAAAACAAAAAATGTATGTATGATGGTTAAAAATTCATAATACAGACTGAAAATTGTATAAAAATCAAAGCAAGGCAAATGTATTTATATAGCACATTTCATACCCAAAGGCAACCCAAAGTGCTTTTCAGATCAGTCAGGTCAAGTCAAAGATCACTGTAGCCCAATCACAAAGCATGCCTGAAAGGGCTGTTCCAGTAATAATTTCAATTCAATTTCAATTTTGGACCCTCCTCCAATACAGTCTCATCCCAAGTTGGCATCTATCGCGGTGTTGTCAGTGGCCTTTTACATCTACATATTACACGCTAGGTATCATTATGCATCTGCTGTTAATGTTACAGGACGCCCGCTACCAACACTGGCACATTACCAAAAGCACATGGTTAGATTTAGAAAAAAAATAATGGTTTGGCTCTACATTCATTCACACCGGGCTCCCAGGTGAAAGTCTGGGGTTTGTTGGACCCATCCACCTGCCTCCCATCCTCCCTATAGGGACTTTCCAGCTCCTTATTTAACGTCATCACCAGCAGCATGTCAGCCTGATGCCTTCCGGCGTCATAGGGCCACAACAGGTGCTGTCCAGCCGCATTGTAAACTAAAGCCCACCACGAGAGGTGGCTTTTGGCGACACGTGTGTGACGCTGAAATCACTGACAGAGCAGGAGTATTTGACGACTTTGAAAAAAGAACGGGTCGGACCCCTACAGCAGATAAGGAAAAAAGAAAGAAAGCATTTAACGGGGAAAAAGTGGTCAAAACCCGTAAGAAGAGCAACTGAGGAGGGCTCCCTCTTCCAAGATGCACAGATAAACAAATAGAAAAACTATTCCCTGATGCAATTTTCACAGGAAATAATCAGCTTAAAATTCATCCAATTCATCCAAGTTTTGATGCATGATATTTTACCTGACCAGCCATAATTATCTACTCTGACCTCATCCCCCCATTGGATTTTTCTTTTTATCTGAGCCCTTATATCCCCACAATTTTTCAAAATATAGCTACGCCCTTGGGTGTGCAAACAGTAAATCCAAAAAGTAATCCTTGGATCCCTTCTCAAATTGTTTAGTCTAAATAGTTTTTGGAATCATAAAAATGCAAAACTCTTCAGTATTTCATTATGAATAAATAAAAAGCAACAATAAGAAAAATAAGCATATTTTCTGTAGCAGATTCTTTTTTCAGCCTGCAACCTCTTAGATTTACCCTGTGACCCCGTGGAGGGTCCCCAACCCCAGGTTGAGAACTGCTGAAGTAGAAGCACCCAGAGCTGTAAGTTAAGAAATTAAGGGGATAGCATCAAGCAGACATTGGCGAATGATTGCAGACAATGCTCTCATGTCACAGATCTGTTTAGCTTGACTTGGCTTTATTGTGGACACAGTGAAATTTCCATCTGTGATGCAGTCTAATAAGCATCAAGAGACTTAAAGCAGTTGATCTTGTGATATAAGAAGTTTAGTTTTAGCCAGACAGGGAGATATGGTGGTCACAATTAGGATTCATGTGTTGGATTGTGGTGATGCAGAGTATTGTTGGATGGATGGATGGTTCATTTCTTATGCTACTGTTACTGATGATGCTATTAGAAAACATGAGCTCTGCTCTGCTAAAGGAAGATTGCAACTTTAATTGCATATTGAATCACCTCTGACATCATTCATATTTGTTTCTCTCTCTCACTGTCATTGACAGTATTATGTATTTAGTACTATTTAGTACACACTGTGGGACATTTGCATTGTCTCTAAACATTAGATTTAAAAGGACTTAACCTGTATTACAAATAGCAGAATTTGAAACTTTAGAAGTTTCAAGCCAGTTTTTAAGAATGCAGTTTTTTAGAAAGGCAATCTTTTGGGTCTTTAATTGCAAGGGTGGGACGATTTTAACATATTTTTCTCACTTTTCTTTTTCAGATTACAAAAGATGTGCAAGATTGCTAACACGATTAGCAATGAGTCCACTGTGCATGCAGTCATAGATGTTGCATGTGAGTAAAAGTGTTTTTCTCTTCTTGGGTGGGGTTGAGTTCACTCTGATTCCTTGGCAACATCCTCTGATGTGTCAAGCTGAAATTTAAATTTTGTTTGTATACTTTTAAATCATTGTCTCGCAGCAAGACGTGAAAGAATGTATTGTGATGTACAGCTGAAGATAACTGATGTTGACATAATCAGAAACATGTCTGTAGTGCATCTGTTCAACATTTGAATGCTTTAAGAATATAGATTTTCTTGCTGTTGGACATGCTGAAACACTTGACTGTCAGGAAGAGGCTGTCATGTATTCAATCTTAATTTAACCTTTATTCAAGGTTAATGCTAGTTTCTCTGAAGTTACACACAGATCACATGTAGAGTGAGAGATGGAAAAACACAGATTACACGCATTCATTTCTCCTAACTCATGATTCCCAAAACCTAATATGACAACATTTCATTTATCGTGGTGGGAAATGAGCATTTGATGTGGAAAGAAATTCTACATCCAGTGCCCCCTGCATGAACTGGGAAAGAAGTAGTCCCTCACAATAATTCATGTATTTGTGGATTGTTTATATGGCATGTGTAGTACAATACTGTATGCTTGGTATGCTCAGTTACAAACTGCTGATCCTGTTCCTCTGGAAAAAAAAAAACATGAGAGAAATGTAGTTTGCGTGGTGACTGGTGATGGTTACCTGCTCTCTTACTGTACCTGAAAATGTAACCATGGTTACCATATAGGGCTGTAGCTAATGGTTATTTTGATTACAGGTGGATTATGGCTTATCTGTTGATAAAATTAGTCTGTATTTTTAGAAATGAGTAAAACATTTCAGTTTTCCAATATCCCAGAGCCCAAGATGAAGTCTTCAGTAGTCTTCTTTAGTCAGACCAACAGCTCACAACCACAGAGAAACAACCACAGACCACAAAGTTTATGATGATAACAGTCAGAGAAAAACAGAAAGTCCCCAGGATGGAGAAACTGGAACCAGAGAATGTTTAGCCTCCCCACCCACCCGAAAAAAAGGCCAGATGTGAAGTCAGATAGTCACGAATAAAAAGATGCAAGATGCTTGATGGTTTATTTATATAAATATTGCGAGTACATAAATATTTAATAATTTGTGAAAGGTCCATTGTTGTCCTGCAACCACTGTTCCAGCTTTTTTAAATAAAATCAACCCAATGACCAGAATAAATGTTGGCACTGACTGTTTCTGGAAACCACAGATGTATATACATTTCATATGTAGCGAATATGTTAAAACCAATTTCTTTTGGTTAACATGTTATTTGTTTTATGAACTCATTCAAAGTCACATGCCCCATGCACAGAGCTGTCAGTCCTCATTACTTGGTGCATATGATGGCAGGAAACATCCGATTAATAGCAAACAAGCAGATACACCAAACACAAGAGGGCTGAATTACTTCTTTTTTAAATTAAGTCTTTGTTTAGTGTGATTTGTTTTAGTCACAATCACCACCTGGTTAGGATGAAGAAAACATCATGATTTGGCTGGTTTGGTTGCAACAAACATGTCCCAAACTCTTGTCAAAAAACCCTGTGTTTGTCACGACCAACAGTGGTTTTAAATATCCCAAACTCTCATTAAAAAATTCCTACTTGTGTCACTACAATCATGTCTGGAAATGGCCCACACTGTCATTAAAAAATACCTGGTATTGTCACTACCAACAATGGTTGTGAATGTCCGAAAGTCTCGTTGTAAAATACCCACTTTTGTCGCTAAAATCAACATTTGTAAATGTCCAAAACTCTCATTAAAAATAACTGCTTTGTCAGTACAAACAACATCCATAAATGTCCCAAACTCTCATGAAAATATACCCACTTTTGTTGCTACAAACACAGCTGGAAATGGCCTACACTGTCTTTAAAAAATACCTGCTTTTATCACTACCAACAGTGGTTGTAAATGTACTAAAATCTCATTAAGAAATACCCACTTTTGTCGCTAAAAACAACGTTGGGAAATGCCCTAAACTCACATTAAAAAATACCTGCTTTTGTTGCTACATACACGGCTGGAAATGCCCCACACCGTCATTAAAAACTACCAGCTTTTGTCACTACCAGCAGTGGTTGTAAATGTCCCAAACTCTCATTAAAAATACCTGCTACCAACATCAACCGTAAATGTCCAAAACTAATTTTGACACATATATTGTCATTAAAAGATACCCACTTTTGTTGCTACAAACATGGCTGGAAATGATCCATCCATCCATCCATCCATTTTCAACTGCTTATCTGAAGCTGGGGCGCAGGGGCAGCAGGCCGAGCAAAGCATTCCAGACGTCGCTCTCCTCAGCAACGCTTTTCAGCTCGTCCTGGGGGACCCCAGGGCGTTCCCAGGCCAGACAAGATATGTAATCCCTCCAGCATGTTCTGGGTCTGCCCTGGGGCCTCATACCAGTGGAACGTGTGTTTTGTTGCTACAAATACAGCTGGAATTGTCCCAACCTGTTGTCAAAAAATACCTAATTTTGTTGCCACAAACACGGCTGGAATTTGCCCAAACTCCTGTCGCAAAATTCCCCCTTTCATTGGTTTCAGTGGTCTGCTGCTGTCGGCTGCTTGGCGGCCATCTCGCCTCGGTCTCACACCCTCCACCATCCCCTCCACCTCCTGATGAGAATCTCAACTCACATGCAGTCTGAGCATCATCACTTCAGAAATGTTGATATGATACATATGAAGTGTACAAGAGTAACATACCTGTGGTTTGCAGATATGCCAACATTTTATTCTGGTGACTGGGCTGAAAAAAAAATCGCCATTATGTCTCAACTATGAATGTGTTTTCCAGTGCTGCTGCATTTGGAATATTTTTAAGTGAGAAGCCACTAATAAAGCCATGCCATCTTTTGGTCAACAGCTTTTTATAAACATTACACATATCTGTAGGTGGATTTAAAACAAACCTAATGCACAATCTGAGGGCAAACTAAAAAAATATAGAACTAGATGAACAGGAACAGATCAGTGTGGATTTCTTATGAATCATTTGTTACTTCCAGAGACACATGTTCATGCTTAACACTGACATTTAATACACTAAACCTAAACATAGCAACTCTCAAGACAAATGTAGGACTCAGACGATCGTCAGCGCTGTAATTCTGGACGTAGTCATAGTCATGTCTTTGTGAAGGTGACCTTTGATGACAGCAGGTCTGATGCGTTCACTGTCATCTGGTCCTAAATCCAACAGGGGTAAAAGCATGTGCTCTCAGTGAAAGCAATTAGGTCTATCTGCTGAGTGATTGCTGCGAGAGAGTTCATCCACACAAGTGGTCATTTCAGTTAATTTGAGTTTTTCGTGGTATAGGACTTCTGGTGATTATAAAAATTGAGGAGGCTGACACATTCTCGGGTATTCAGTTTCTCAAGTGAATCAGATAATGGGATCCTGTCTGCACCGTTCTGAGAAATCTGACAAATGTATATCACAATCACGAGGCTTTTGAAGGCAAATTAAGTGATTCATTATTTCATTATTTAGTCATCCTGATAATTTCTGAATGAGCTTAGAGATAACATCGAGGAATGCCAGTAATAGCGGGCCAGTAATGACCCTCTTAAGAAGCTGACAACATGACTTTCTGAGAAAGGCTGAAAAGTCAAAATGTGTCTTTGCCAATACTGGACAGAAGACTTTTTTTTATTAAAATGCTGCTTTAACGCATCAGAAACTAAAGATGTTTAACTCTACGTCTGCTCATTTCATTTCAGGCCCCAAAATGACAGAAGAGGGATCAATGTGTTGCCAAGGAAGTGCCTTCAAATCCACAGCAGTCATATGAACATTGTTGTGTTTATAGTGTTTCTATTTTTGTTGTTCTTGTTGTCATTATTGAAATGCTGATGGGACATTGTTGGTTTTTGAATGGATGTGCTTTTTATTTTGATGTACCATGTATTTGTAAGGAAACATTAATTTAATATTAAATACACCTATTTATTGAAAGGGTGTGTATATAATAATTTCACAACCATTAAAAACCTGATGATTTTGGTTATACAAGTCATATCTGATGGAGAGGAAGCTTTTCTTTTTGTTCCTTGTATATGACTCCTTTTCCGCTGTCATGCTGAAACCATGTTCTGAAACTGCTCTGAAAGATTTGTCATGCTCCTTCGTTGTCTTCATTACATTTTATTTGGCACTTGAGTGATTGCTGACAATGAGAACATATGGAATGACGACAGTGGTGATTATGCACTGCAGTGTTGAACAATAAAGAATATTGAAGCACAGCATATTCTGCTATTATTGGAGACGAGGGGAGTGAGGGAAAATATAAAGAGTAGGTGTGTGTGGTCTTTTGATGATGACCCATGACTCTCCTACAGTCTTGTCCTCTGCTTAGTGTTGTTTAAATGTGTTAAAACGGTTGACTTCATTACGAATGGCTGCAGTAGGAGAAATATTTCTCTTTTATTTTTCAGTAACTTACAAATGCAGCCTTCTCCGTCTCCTGCTCCTCAGCAGGTGTTTCCATTGCTCCTCTTACAGGAGTTTGTTGCAAAAGTTCTGGCATTGAGTCATAGCTGTCAGACATCCTGGACTCTTGGGCTCAGCAGGATGTTGAGCAATTCAACCTCAATAGGACCACATATACAGGACTTTGGATAAGACCAGCAAAAGCTTAAGGAACTCCTTAAGTAATCACATGTGCAAGGCATTGTACACATTGGTAGATTGAATTTTGTCGCTTTATTTCAATGACAGTGACTAATCCAACTTTTACTTCCCGCTTGAGAGTATCCTTCAGAGGCTTGGCGAAAGAGTTGCTTGTGCGGTTAACAAATCCAGCTTGGGATGTGTAACTATTTCAAGGCAGCCTGTTCCAGATCACCACAACCCAATTTATTAAGTGTGCCTGATATAATAGACCCCCAGCTCAGTTGTTGCATGTTTGTGTTAACTCCCTGAGATCTGATACGTGGCAAACATAATGTCCAAGTTGTCTCGGTGCCAGACAAGCAAAGTGTCAGCAAACGCTACGTATGGGATTAAAACAAACAAATGTGTCATTTCCGCAATTGTGGATAAAGGCATCAGAGCTGCCATTTAACATAACTCTACTTGATCATTGTGTATTTTTGCAGGGAGTTTAAATTACCTACCCTTGCCGTCACCAAGTGCTATAAAGTCCTGACAAAATAAACAGGATCCAACATTCTTCTTCTTGTCATGTTGTATCATCTTGTGCGGAGATATGTGCTGGGGGAATAGTTACAGTGATTGTTTTTAGGGTAGTGAAATAAATACTGAGCCACGCTGATAGACTAGGTTCTGAAGGAAACATCCGCTAAGCCAAAGATTACAACAGCTCAGTTCTCACGCCAGCACGTCTCTACAGACTCAGCAGGAACAGTTTGTTACATTGAATCGTGCATTATTCAATGCTTGGCTTGTTGTGAGTCCATTAAAAAGTAATTCAGGGAAGCAGCAGGTTCAAAAGGTTGTGACCTGAAACTGCATCGACAAACATGTTTGCTTTAGATCTGCAGCTCTCAATGCATGGAGCGTTTCCAACTTGATATGAGGTGGCCTTGTGCTGAAGGGCCATAAAAGGGCCACAAATCACAGCTTCCTCAGGAACAGAAGAGTCTATCTTCATCCATCCATCAAGTTCCTGAATATGATCAAACCTGCAAAAACAAGCACTTCCTCTCTGGCATATTGTATCGTGATCACCTCGGACAATTAATGGAAACAGGTTATGTTTTCTGCTTGAGCTATAAAAGGATTAGGAGGCTAAAAATACGTCTTGCACCCCACAGGGATGCACTGGGGATCCCTTTCCCTCCAGCTGGGCAGGGCAGGGACACCAGATCCTAATCTGAGGAGGATATCACTTATCTAGAGACAAACAGCATAGATTAGGAGAGGAGACAGAAGATGCACTGGGGACAGCATGTGGGAGGGCTCTAACACAATTACACACAAGCACCAAATCCCTCCTCTGATGCCTCTGAGAAAAGCTGGTGCAGTAAATAGTAAATAGAGACCAAAGCCGGGCCATTTGTTTCCTGTCAGACTGCGGCCGGATGCACCAAAGCTCAGCAGCAGAGAGAAGAACCCCTCGATGTCTTAACTAAGAGCTCATCACCTCCAGCTGCTCTGTTCTTTGAAACAGACAACAAGTTACAGATTTGCTTTTTATCCCCGTTTCTGTGTGAGGATGCTGTGATTTGGACTGACAGTAACACCAGTCTTGCAGGAGACTTGGGATCTTTTTAAGTAAAAAAAACAGCTCACTAAGTGAATAGATTGTCCTGATTCCTTGCTTTAATTGATTATGCAATCATACGCACATTTGTAATTTGACAAGCCCTTTGGCACTTACAGAAACATTTCACACGCAAACTATTCAGGGAAGATTAAGACTAGTATATAACCCAAAATCTAAACATGGCTCCTTATGACGTATGTCGAACTCCCCCCATCTGCTGAAGAATTCTGTGGCATAAGTAAACACTTTAATCCAATTTCTTGGACCCCAGGGCCTCGTCTCAGCAAGCCACCTTATTCAAAGTGATTGCAGTAGCCTTGATGGCTGTAAAATTGTTGTAGAGGGCTCATTGATTTGCTCCATGTCTCATGATTAATTCATGGCTCTTCCTATGTCTTTTGTGCGTGCATAAATCCCTACATGAGTCACCAATAATGTACGTTCAGATAGTACAGCCTCCATTAGGGATTTGACAGTTGAAAGATGATTTGTCATCGCCACATTGAGCTCTTCGCCAGAATTTCCATCGCGCGAAAATGGAACTTTCATGGATGCGATTGACTTTGACAGATTTAATAAAGAAAGCAGCTTCTATTGTCTCGTTGCGTGTTATTGTCGAATAGTTTGGATACATGATGACCCAACATATTATATGTCAATATATTATGTGGACCCTGGTCCATGTTGCACAAAGAAGTAAGTTGCTGCAGCCCTGTCAGTGTGCCAGCTGCGTCGTCTTTGATCCCATGTGCTGGAGGCGTTGGCACAGGTCTCCCTGCCGCCCCCTCTGCATGCCACACACTGTGTGTGCTCTGACGCCTGCCATGGCGTAACGACTAAGAGCATCAATTAACTGTGAGGCATCTTTCAGATGAATTAATGTTTTCACCCTGGCATGTGACATATTTCAGAGTTAATTCACAATTAGCTTCGTGTTTGTTTTCTTTATTTGGAAAAATGTGTAAGAACAAGGCTACAGAAATGTTCATTTATCAAATGAGTTAAAAATAAATGCCTCAAAAGCACAAAGGTGCTTTTTTTAATTGAAAGCAAATGGCATCTGTCGCACTGAGCAGTGATGTTTCAATCATATATACAAGTCTGTTTTCATCATTAAATAATTCACCCTTTATATATTAACAGATAATACTGACACTTCATTTACATTTGACAGACAGTTAAACATCTTTTAAAAACAGATTTGCTATCATGCATCATATTGTGTGTAATGCCAGCATAGTAAGACGATAAATAACATTTATTGAGGATTTGTTTTTCTTTTAAATAGATCCAATTTCAGTTTTGGCAAAGTGAAAACACTTCGCAGAACGTGTTCTTTTGTGGAGGACTTCATGATCTTTTCTCAACAATATTCAGTATAATTTTACTGAAGTTACGCAACAGTGTTTTTGTGGTATCTGGTTTACAGTTAGAGGCAGCTCATAAAAAAAGGGAACATAAAAATGAACACAAAACAACCACCAAGTGGAGACAGCTGAGGTATTGAATGATTTTATTCTCTGTTCCACGACGGCTGTCATGTGAAAATTCATCAAGGCAATTTTAATTATAAGCACTACACTCTCTGACAAACACACTCACACACGTCTATATTTATTTATTTAATCTAATCTCCTGACAACACATCAGACTTATTATCAAAGCAATTCAAATAATGTTACAACCTAACAGATGGACTAACTTAAAGTGTGCACATAAAAAAAGGCAATTTGATTTTAGGCCATTTCAAAACCAAACTGTGATACAAATTAAAACAATCAGTAACAAAAAAAAATCAGTTAAGACTTGATGTGAAATTAAGATTTTTTTTCTGCAACTTCCTTCATGAAAATATCACTTTCATTTCATTTCAAATAACCAGGAAATAAATAATAATTTCGTGTAAAATATGGACAACAATCTGTCATATTTTATGTAAAAATTACAGGTACAGGATAAAAGGCCACTGTGGTCAACTGCATCTTGCATTAATTTACATTTCACCAGCAACAAAAGTACGAGTTCCTCTCCAAACCTACACATTTTAAGTTACCTTATGCATATTGCTTAACACTTTAAAAATAATTGCATTCTCTTAAATATCATTTTGTAGGCAACAGCATGACACTTTATGGCTGATATGATATATCCAAGTTTGGGCTCAGACCCTTTCAGCTGCACACACACATTTTGATATAACATCATGATATGTAAACTAATGGCAGAGCAACACTGTGTCTCACTATGAGGAGGAAGAATGGTGCTGCTAAGATATATGGCGGAATATGAAACAGAATATAATGTGAATAAGACTTCATATAACACATTAAAATATCTGTACTGGTGATGAAAATGTTAGGTGTCTTTCAATGCTCCAGAGTTAAAATAGCATCAGTGCATGTGATCAGTCAGAGAATAGGCTCTGTGTCATTCCAGTTCACAGATGCGTCTTTCCACCTGAAACAAACAGTTCAAGGCATTTAGAGCTGACACAGGAACACACAACATGATCCTTCTCAACTTAAAGCGAATTATGAACACCAGCACATCTTAAGAAAAGCTTTTTATGGTTGTTGTCAGGAGTTGACAGACATTACTGTGCATGTAGGTGTGCATCTGTGTGTTTGAATGCCAATAGATCCTTACCTGGTTCGGATACAGTGCTCCAGTGGAGGAATGAGATCAGTGTCAGCATCTTGGCAGCTCAGGGCCGATCTGCCAGCAGCTTAAAAAAAAACAAAAGCTCAATAAGCATTTTCAGTTTTAACACAATTAGGCAGCAAAATAACTAAAAACTACTCAAGCATCAACACAAGAACGACCAAGATCATTTAGACGAGATTACATCATCTTACTCAGAGATTACACCCTGATGCATAATTTCTCTGAGCGGCCATTCACTGCAGGAGAGAGGATGATAAGACACATAACAACCACAACATAAAGTACATCTACACTGAGAACAAGTGATGTTACATACAGACAGTGAGGCGGATCTCCTCCTGTTGATTGGCCAGTCCGTCATAATAGTAGAGGTCAAACTCCAGGCCTTTGTCTTGATTGGTCAACAGCTCCCTCTGCAGGCCAAACAGCACACTGAAGTGGCTTTCACTGCACACCACCCAAATGGGGTAACGTGGAGTCTTCAGGTAAGCTCCTACCTTAGAAAGAAGAAAGTAAAACACGACAGAGCAAAGTAATCTATTAATGACCAGAATCCCGTAACCTCAGCAGCTAAATGGATTGCAGCCATCATCAATTTTCTTATTTTAAACATATCAAAAAGTGCTAAAAAGGCCTTGCAAACCAATTTTGAGCTGTCAAAAACCTGCTGCTACCAGTGATGGAGAGATGTAAAACCAAAACTAAGTTGTGGTATTTGTTTATGCCTCTTGGCACACCTCAAAGTCTCCAGGGTGTAAAAGTAACAAGATTTTTGTAGGACACATTTTATACATGTATTGGTATTTACTGCATTTGTTAATTATGTGCAGCAAAACATGAAAATGTGAAAGGTATTTTGCATTTCTTTTCTGGTCAATCATTAGAGTTTGTTTAAAGTTCATGGCTCTACTTCCTTTCTACATCATGTTCTGGTAGATGCAGCCAAGTACCTGTTTTCTTTGAGTAGGTGCAAGATTTACTGTGGTCTTCAGTTGAAATTTGGGCCACTGACTCAATTCCAATTGAATGAAACCTCAAAGGCTACATAATTAGAAATGCCTGGGCAAAATCTGCCATTAATCACAGTTTCTTGGGAGCCATTATCTTCCATCAGTGTCATCACACTATGTTCCTCAACAAATCACATCCACATGTCCATGATGTTCTTATTGACCTATTAATCACATTTCACATAACCAAGGCAACATAATTTGTTACTATGCTACAGCTTGATAACCAGAGAGCCTGGTACTTCCCATTTTCTTTAGTTATCCTGTTCTCCTGTGTGTGACGTACTTTGAACATTTTCAGGCAGTGTATGTGTTAACTATGATATATATCCCATAACAGTCAAAGGAACATTCTTTGCTGTGATTATGGCCACATCAGCAGCACAGATGTGACCTCCCACGCCCCCGAGGTGTTGTGTTTCCAACTGAATCTGACTACTCTGATTTCTCAGTGGCGAGGTGACCAGCGACTCGGCCACCCACTCACCTTGCAGATGTTATAGTGTTCAAATAAGGACAGCAGTCCGACATCACAGTGGCCTTTGACTCCCTTGAGCAGAGTAATGTTGCCATTGCCTGAGTCCAACTCCACGTCATTGTCAAAGACGTTAGAAACTGCTCTGCCGCAGAGCAACAGGTTGACCAGCTCCTGGGAACACAGATACCAAAAAAGCAATTTCATTAACCAGAATATATTTTGTGTATACAGCAGAAACATTAAGTAGTATTACTTGCTGTCTTGTTTTGTGTCTTGCACTGAGATCCCCTTGTTGTATAACATGCTCTAATGTAAAAAAAACAGACCAATTTTTGTACCTTTATTACTCATTCATTGATTCTGAATCACAAACACAATACAGAGTGTTCTGAACCAGTTTAAGTGAGAGTTATACTTCCGTGTTGAATCAACGCCGTACCCTACACTGTGGTCTGACATGCACCTACCGAGAGATGTGACTACACATCACGGCAGCGCAGACCTCCTGTTTATTTTTGTGTACTGAAAACCATTTCACTCAGTGGTAAACAAAGCTTTCCTTTACTTTTATTTTACAGATAATTAACAATAAAGTTATGAAAAAATAAAGCCCCCAAAAATATCATTTTAGTTTACGTATGATTTATGCGGGCTTCATTTGAAGAAACTCTGCTAGGTGCTAGGCTAACTTAGGGAATGTAAAATGTCATAGGTTTATGCTAATAATATTAGCAGGTTGGATTTGTGGGGAAAACATGTCTAACAAAAGACAAATGTTTTGTCTGTGAACCCTTTGAATTATAGAAGAACCTAAATTTGCACTTTAGTTTAATATTGTTGCTATTAAGCCATGATTTTTGTGTTTAGGTGTTAAAGCAATCAAACTTTACAGCAATCCACAGAAACTCTACCTAGTAGTATAGAAACCCTGCAGCCAACTCGCACTTTGGAGCCACTTGCGTAGGCTCTAAACAACTACATACAGTCAGGTCCATAATTATTTGGACAATGATACAGTTGTCATCATTTTGGCTCTGTACGCCAGCCCTTTACTGTAGCCGTCTGCACTTCCTGCTTGTGTTTTGGGTGTTTTGCCCTCAGTTTTGGCTTCAGCAAGAGAAACACATGCTCAATTGGATTCAGGTCAGATGATAAGTCATATCATCTGATAAGTCATGGATTCAGGTCAGATGATAAGTCATATCATCTGATAAGTCATATCATCTGACCTGAATCCAATTGAGCATGTGTTTCTCTTGCTGAAGCCAAAACTGAGGGCAAAACACCCAAAACACAAGCAGGAAGTGCAGACGGCTACAGTAAAGGGCTGGCAGAGCATCACCAGGGAAGAAACCCAGCATCTGATGATGCCTATGTGTCCAACACTTCAGGCAGTCATTGACTGTAAAGGATTTGCAACCAAGGATTAAAACTGACTGTTTAATTGATGATTATGTTAGCTTGTCCAAATACTTATGAGCCCTTAAAGTTGGGGGACTGTGTGAAGAAATGGTTGTAATTCCTACACGGTTCATACTACATTTTTGAAAAAAAGCCTTAAATGAAAGCTGAGAGTCTGCACTTTAAGCAGGTATTCATTGTTTCATTTAAAACCCATTGTGGTGGTGTACAGAGCCAAAATGATGACAACTGTATCATTGTCCAAATAATTATGGACCTGACTGTATACAACAACAATTCAGCTTTTAGTCTGCAATTTTTACTTTAATGTCAAACCTGAGTGCAGTAGCCATGGGCTCCGATGAGCGTGGTGGTGGGCACGTCCATATCGTCTCTTACTCTGAGGAAAGAATACAGAGAAGCACAATAAGGGTGATGTTTCATAGTGATTATGTATGCTTGCTGCATATTTTGTTCAGTCATAGAGCTACACAAGGCACGGCTTACTTTTCAATGGATCGAGAGAGAACAGCAGATATGGTGAGCAGTATGCATCCAAACAGCCCAGTCTCAAACTGTGGAAAAATGGAGAATAAAGCAAAAGGTTGGCAATCTTAGGTACATCTGACCAGAAAAATTAAACTGTGGAAGTCAATACTGAGTTTCTCACCTGATCAATATGCTGCTCCAGAAGCAACTGTGTGTCCTTGAGGTTATTCACGGTGAAACATGTTATCTAAAACAGAACATGATTATAAAACCTCCTCAGGAGTTTTTTTTGTAAAAAGTTTATTTGGCATATTGATAGTATTAACACAGCTACACTATATATTAAACTATTATTAAATGAATTCACAAAATAAAGAGATGTACAATGTTCAAATACGTTATTGCAAATCCAAATATGGCGACAAATCTCCTTCAATAACATTTTAGGCATAGTAATATTCCACAAATTAATCTCAGTGTCTGATGTAGTTTCATTTGGTCAATTTAGGTGTTACTGTACTACCCACAAGTGAGCAGTGTGTATGCAGCTACGTCTTTGTACCTTTTCAAGCACTCCTTCAGATTTGTAGTGTCCAGTTGGGGTGAAATGATTTCTTCCTGAATTTCTGTTAAAAAAAACAGAGTTAAAAAAACTGTTTTAATCAATGCTGCACCTAAAATAGAAGCGTTATCAGTCAATTCTAAGATCAATGGGTCTGATGGGCATTGAACTTTAGGCTTCTAGAGGTGATGTGAGCCTGACCCTCTACAAGCCAGATATTCACATGCATTCAACCTGGTTAAATACCAGTAATGAGGCTCTGTGAATTGGTCTGGGTGCAGAGGATTAAGTGGATAAAAGTACGATCTTACATTGCAATTATGGCTTTTTTTCCTTCGCCGGCCCTCCACAGTACTTCAGCCGCCGCTAAAACAAAACACTTTCTTCTCGTGGTGTTGGAAGGTCTTAACCTCCTGAGAACAAAGTGGCATTTGAGTGATAAGCAGGTCGTGTGGAGTAATAATACAGTTAATATCAAATGCGGAGTTCAATACTTAACAGTGGCTACAAAGTACGCCTTGATGTGAATTAATGACTGTAAAAAGCATCCAAGTGATTACAGCGGCGTACACAGAGGTTAACATTATGGGTCAGAGCTCTGAATTGAAGGATAACGTACTGAAGGCTTGTATTACTGGTTTCAGTGTTTTCAAACAAGAGTTTCTTTAGAACAAAGGCTTGGATTGATGCCAGAACTCCACAAGGACCACCCTAGAAAATAAGCACACAGAGAGCATAATACCACCAATAAATATTCAACATGAAAATCAGCTTTCTGGATTATTAAATATTAGCAGCATGGCTCAGTTAAGACAACCTTTCTCTGCACAATTCCGTATCTCAAGTCGTGTGTTTCTGAGAATGTGAAACCCTGATTCTTCCACTCAATGCTGAAACAATTTAGGCTGGAACCAAGAAGAACTGCTTTCAATTCCTGGAGAAGAGACAAAAACAGAAAATCAAAGACACCTGCAGAAACTGTCCCCAGCATATTAACACTGGTGTAAATCATTAACCATGGCAGTGTGTTGGTCCATGGGACGGCCTGCATAGCGGTGCTCTTCAGCGGTTCTTTGAAAGGACACTTTGGAGAGTTCTCGCAGATCATCATCATCATCGATATCATCTAGAAATCAATTAACACACCATCAGCTTTGACAGATACAAGGCAACAAATCAAAAAAGTCAATAGATGAGGTCACAGAGCACTGACCTAAAACCATTTCAGACACATCCAAGTCAGCCACATTTGGCCTGATCAAAGACTTTAATCTGAGAAACAGACACAATGCGCATAAACTTATGAACAAAACTTGGTAGCAAAAATGGTGTCAACAGTATAATACTCTAAAGGGTTTCACACACACACTAACACAGCTTAAAGCTATTTACTTTGTTGTCATCTGTGTGTCTTGTTTCACTTTTTCAAAGCTGTTTTCCCTCTGCTTTCTGTCTGTTGCACTCCACAACTCCTGTTGCCTTCCTACGCAGTCAGCTGGGCCGTTTTCAGTTTGGCTGCTTTCTGAGCTTTTTTGATGAACGGCAGTTGTTAAAAGTCCATCCTCAAACTGCCTGCTTTCTTCTTCTTTTCTGAGCAGTGGCTGGCTCACTTCCACCTTCCGATACTGCCTTTTTTTGTTTGATTCCTACCACGAAAAACATTAGTGTCGGAAAAGGGTGTGATGAATATGAGTAATATGATGAATATGGGATCAATTTGTTTTTAAGAACTGCATCCAGTACCTGAGGTGTGCTGGCTATTGGTCCTGCCATCATGCCACGTCTAATTCGATTAGTTCTGCTCCTTTGGGTGCTCTCAGTGATGGAAGTCTTTTTTTCTGGTTCTCTTTTCATGAAGCTTTCCTTGTCTTGAAGGGAAGCCATCAGTGTCTGGCTTTTATGGTCTTCTAAGTCATGAGCCCAGAAACCGGTCTGATTCTGACTGGACAGTCTGTCTGTCTCAGGCAATAATGATGTATAAATAGGCTGAGAAGGGCTGACTTCTCCTACTGCAGACCTGCAAGAGAGAGAAATCCCATAATTTCACAAATTCAAGGCAGCATAAAATCATGAAATCAAAAACAACACGTGTGAAATACCTTAATTTGTTGTGTTTGCTGACAACAAAAGCTGTTGTGTCACCCTCTGCTTTCACCTCACTCATCACTGCTAGTGTTGCTGCAGCAGAATTAGCAATCGAGCTGACAGTTCGAGCAGACCACAGGGCATCACTTTCACTGCAGGTGATCCTGTCACTCTTAAATCCCTCGATGTGATACTTTACAATTATCTCCAGCAATGTTTTCAGGGGGGAGCTCACAGCCTGCGATGACACAGAAGTCAGCACCAGACTTTTTTTTTTTTTACATCATCCACTTGCACAGAAGCCAACCTCCAGCTGCAAGACTTACTTTATTCTTTCTATAGAGACCCTCCATGTTGAGAATCTGTCTCAGGTGTGACCTGTTGTTGATGCTGGCCTCTGTGCGTGGATGCTCCTCATCCATACAGGCAATCGTCCTCTTGAGTCCCTGCGCATTAACACAGCGGTAATAAAGTCTGCTATCAAAGAACACTGACACTGCAGGTTTTTAACGAAGTCATGTTTAACGTTAAATCATTTATCACTGATAGTAGCATGTGGCTGTCACCCTTCCTCAATACTAACATTATACACGGGGTCATAACGTCTCGGTTGGGAAAGCAGGAACTTTTGTTTGTGGCACAAAATCTGACGATTCACAGATTTCTTTACATCACCTGAATGAGCTAAAGGAGCTAGCGCTAGCTAACGTTAGCTAGCTCGCTCCGGTAACGGTTCGCAGCCCGTTAACCACATAGCGTTGGATACTTTACCTTTCGACTCAGATATTCCCGAACAACAGACGAAGACACCTCTTCGACTGAAACGGCCATGGTGGTGAGGACGTGTCCGGCTGTAGTGGCCTTCTCCTAACATAGATAATGAACGAGAAGATGCTCTGGCAGTCGCCTTTAGCTAAACGTCTGGTGAACCATAACACGGCTGTGGGATGTGCTGCGCCACTCTGTGCACAAACATTGGCTTGGCTGGTGAACCGTGGACTTTTCAGAGACAGTACATGTCAGCCACAGGTCGATACGACTGTATTAAAGGGCGCCTTCAAGATGAACTACGCCGGCTGCCGCAGGGGGCGGTGACAACAGTTTTCCGACAGTTTCCAGCATCCTTCAGTCTGTACCGGAAGTCGCAGAAACACTCATATCCGGTCTGATTTGATGTCAATTTATCAAAAGTATTATTTTATTGACACTGTCAATACCTTTAACTGGTTGAGAAAGTGTCTAAAAAACCCTGACTCTATCTGGTTTTTCATCCCAAACCACATCTTTAATAAAATTGGAGGTCTCTTTTCTTTTGAAATGTAACTTCTTACCTAATAGATTACCAATCACTCTGTCAACATTTCATCAACAAGCCCTTCTAGCATGGAAGCTGTCTTTTGTCCACAATTTCTCACCCCATCAAACTTTTCTCTGGAATAACAGCAATATTCGTATAAGAAACAAATCCTTATTCTTTCCTATATGGTGTCAAAGAGATATCATCCATATCCTCAATCCTTTTGATAATGCTGGTAATATGCTGTCTTATGAACGTTTATGTCTGTACACAGTTTTCCTGTTCCCTCCAGAGAATTTATCTCTGTAACTCGTGCTATCCCAAAAGACTTACCGGTAATTCAACTTATAAAAAGCCACTTGAGTTACAGTGAATACAAAACAAGTCAGCCTGTACTGATGCTGGGTGGAATTGAACTAACAGATAGAAAGTGTGATAATAAACATATTTGCCAGTGTTTTCAAAGAAAGAATGGAGTTGTGCCTAGAGGCAAGTTTTATTGGAGGTCTCAAATAGACGACATAAACTGGAGAAGAGCTTGGCTTTTACCCCATAAATATTGCATATTGAACAAGGCTAAAGAAATACATTTTAAAATCTTGCATAATATATACCCTGTTAGTAGTGTTATTGCTAAGTTTATAGATGTTTGATGACTCCTGTACTTTTTGCAATCATAATACAGAAACAATTTCACATCTGTTTTTTTTATTGTGATATATCTAAAAAGTTTTGGAGTGAGGTTGAATCTCATCTTTTTGATGCTGCCGAGACTACCTACTCTCTTACTCTTAGAGATGTTATTTGCTACTATGTCAATCCAGAAGATAACGCTCTTGAACACCTGATGAACTTTTTTATCCACAAACAAAAATCTGCCAAATCACTACCTGAGGTCGCTCCTTTTCTCCTGGAACTCAGCCCTTTGCTTAAATCTCTTAGTTTGGTGAATAACAAAAAAAAAAGCAATGCCTTACTGAGTCATTATGAAAAGTTTTTCCCTGAAACCCCTGGATGAACTTTTGTTTTATTTCTTTATTTGCACTCTATCCTTGATTTATTTATGTATTATCTATTTATTTTCTCTTTCCCTCAATCATCTTTTTTTACTGATTTACTGTTATTTAATGTATCTGACTGTCCCTGATGTACTTGATATATTCTTTCTGTACTCTCATCAGTTGTGCTGCTTGTTATTGTATACCTTGCTGTTTTGTGCATTTAAAATGTTCAATAAAAAAAAAATGTATCAAAAATATTATCAGACTCATATATCAGTTTGTTCTCACTGTCCAGTTGTTTTAATTATGATAGACTGATTTATTAAAATGCTTTACAGGCGATGTGTAACTTGTGTCCATGGTTCAACCTCCATTCGACATGAACTCTCATGTAAATCAGCAACATATCAGTTTGACCTGTCCCTCTAACTACAGAGGCTAAATAAATTCTGTCTGACTATAAGGTTCATATTATCGGAGGAAAAAACACAAGACAACAGCTTTCATTAAAGATCAGTCAGATACAGTCAGGGCTTCACATCTGTACAGATGTTATTTTAAGAATCCTCACATCTCACTGACCACAAGTCTCTGTGATGCTAAATAGGCCACTTCAATAATTAAAACAGTCTGTTGTTAATATACAATAGAGTACGTGTAGTTTATGATGAATGTATTTAGTCTCTAACAACTGAACTTCACCATCAGTCACATAACATGTTTTCTGTGAACAGAATAAAACTTCAAATCAGACAAATGAAATTAAAATCTCTGAGTTTATCTAAAAGGTCATATTATTGAGTCAACATCTAAACCAATTAGCTGTTAGACCAGGTGAGAGCCAGGCGTTTCCCATGATGCCCTGGGTCTTTTCAAAGCTCTTTTGGCTCGGCTCCCTTAGAAGAGCCGGCTCTTACGGCTCTGAAACGGCTCTTCTTTAAGTATCACTCGGAGACTTATATTTTAACCTAATTTAGCAATTATGAATGGTTTGTGTGTTGGTGAGCAATTTCTCATTCAGTGTTTTCATAAAAGCCTTATTTTATGCAGGGTTTTTTTTTTCGTTACAAAAAAAAAATACACAGTTATTGTTGTTTAACATTTTGATCAAACCTTTGAATGAACAACTGAACACAGGACCACAGCAACCACAGTAAACAAATCAAATAAATAAAGGCAACAAACAAATCAAATAAATAAAGGCCAGAATCTTAACATTATGACTTTAGATAAAAGTCTTTAGTGCAGGTTCATTCAGAAACACCAGATGCCCCAGCTTGGATGGGCTGATGGGATTTCTCTCCTCTGTGATTATTTTTCCTGTTTTTGAGAAGACTCTCTATGAGGGGACCAATGCGGCGACGATGCAGAGTCTTCCTGCCATTACCTTAACCAGGCCTGGGTAGACTGAAGCCTCACCTCCAGTACCTCCAGCAGACCTCTTTCACTGTCTCCCATTCCTCTTGACTTAGAGTATCATCAAGAGCGTTGATGATAGCCAGGGTGGAGATGATGGCATCTTTTGACTCCAGGATACATTTCAACATATAAAATGTTGAGTTCCACCTTGTAGCACACTCCTGTTTGGGCTTTAGCTCTGGCATCCCCATCTGGCGTTGCGTGGACTTCAGCTTCTCTGTAGCAACCGTGCTTTTGTGGAAAAACTCTACAATAGCCTTCACCTTGTCCACAGTTGGTTTCCCTCAGCCTATCTTTAACCATCAGGTTTATTGTGTGCGCAAGACATGGGTGGTGGGTCCACTGCAAAATTTGTATTGCTTTTGTTATGTTTGCTGCAGTATCAGTAACACAACCTTAACTTTGGTACTTGTCCCACCGAGTTTCCCCCTGATGCCGCTGGGCACCATCAAACTATAACAGCAACCGGCCACGTATCATGCCGACGTTGAAAGACACCTTTTTTCTTGGTTTCTGACCCTGCAAGTCACTGCCCAAGCACCAAATACTTGCTCTTGAGTGTGTTTTGTTGTCATGTCACCTATATAATATTACAGATTTTTATCCAGGCGACTGTGGCTCAGGAGTTAGAGTGGGTTGTCCACCAATCAGGAGATCAGCACTTTGATCCCTGGCTCGATACTGAACCCCAAATTGCTCCTGATAGCTGTTCCATTGGTGTGTGTGAGTGTTAAAAACTGGGTAGCCAGTGACACCTTGTATGGTAGCCTCGGCCACCAGTGTATGAATGTGTGTGTGAATGGGTGACTGTGACTCGTAGCGTAAAAAGCTCTTTGAGTGGTCAGAAGACTAGAAAAGCACTATACAAGTGCAGGTCCATTTAATGCATTTATCTTACTACTTTACAAACTGTTGTGGAGTTTAAGCCATGAAAATGCATCACACTGAATGTGGTTCATTTCTGAGAAGTGCACTGGATTGGAATACAGTAACATAAAATGGAAATACTCAACACCTCAAATTTGTACCAAAGTACAGTACTTCAGTAAATATACTTAGTTACACTCGCCCACTGTTTGGAGTTCAAATGAAAACAGTAACTGAGAATGGAACTAAAACACTGATGTTATGTTCCGTCTCTGGGGCAACATGGAACACGTTAAAGTTTGTAAATACATGTGGGCACAGAGCTCCAAGCTCATTCCTGCACAAACCCTTGGAGAGGTAAGACACACTTTTTACCAGAAAAAACTGTTTGTCATTAGATTTTTTTATGTTCAGTTGTGATGGGAGATGAGTACATTTACTTTCCACACATTTTTCTGTTAAGTAAATTGCTGTTTTCATTAGTTACAATCAGAACATCAGCACAGTAACATGTGCTGTAGTCAGGAGATAAAAATGCACATGTTGTCTTTTAAAACACAATTTAAATTTGTCAACTGAAAAATCAAGATTATTTAATAGGTATTTTACTAAAAACGACTCCTCCCTTTGTTATCCCTGTGTGGATCACAAAATGTTTTTTTGTCATGTTACAGAAAAAGCTTTTCTTGAACTTCTTGTGGAAAACAATTATTTCATTGTAGCACTGACATTCATGTTCTGTTTTGATTTTCAAAGTAGTATCACCTATATTATCAATATTACTGTTATAATCATTATTATATTACTGTAACCACACAATTAACTGCATTACTGCATTGCAACAATACTGTGTTAATGGATGTAATGATTTTAGATGTGTAACGTGTCAGTTACAGTTGTGCAATACTTGATTTTAATTTTAAACAACAGTACTGTATTTAGTCTTTTCAGTGTGAGTTTTTAGTGTAATCATAGTTTTGGTAGACCTGCTTTTAGAAATGAACCTTTACTTGTTTTTCTTATGGCACAGTGTAATGACCTGAGAAATATTTCTCGATTTCAATTTTAGCTCAGTTAAACAATTCCCCTCAGGATAAATAAAGTTTTAGTTTTTAAGTCTTATCTTCAGATTTAGTGGAGTTAGAAAGTCAGTTAAGAATTTGTTCATTGTGCTGCTTGAAAAAATCTGATCACAAGTGAAATAATTGTTGTGTGTGTTTGTGTCTGCAGTTTTCCAACGTCAGTGTCAGAAATGATCATTGAGAGAATACTACGATCCATTTTTTCAAGACCTTGGTCTTCAGGAGATATGTATAAACTAAGGGGTGAGAGGCCTTCGTCTCCTGAAGACTTCAACCCTCCCACCATCTGGAGGGAGCACGAACGAGGGGGTGAGAGACCCTCGTCTCGTGGAGGCACCAAACCGTCTGCCATGAAGGAGCACAGATCAAGGGGTGAGAGCCCTTCGTCTGGTGACAACAAGGCTTCTGAGACCTGGAGGAAGCAGGGACGAAGGGGTGAGAGACCTTCATCTCGTGGAGACTTCAACCCTCTCACCATCAGGAGGGAGCAAGAACGAGGGGGTGAGAGCCCTTCGTCTTGCGAATATAACAAGTTCTCCGCCACCCAGAGGCAGCAGGGACAAAGGGGTGAGAGCCCTTCGTCTTCTGAAGACAGCCAGTCCTCCACCACCCGGAGGCAGCAGGGACAAAGAGGTGAGAGTCCGTTGTCTTCTGACAACAAAAAGTCATCCACCACCCAGAGGCAGCAGGGACGAAGGGGTGAGAGTCCTTCATCTTCTGACAACAACAAGTCATCCACCACCCAGAGGCAGCAGGGACGACAGGGTGAGAGCCCTTCATCTTCTGGAGACTTCAGTCGTGGAGACTTCAACCCTATCACCATCTGGAGGGAACACAAACAACGGGTTGAGAGTCCTTCGTCTTGTGAATATAACAAGTCCTCCACCACCCAGAGGCAGCAGGAACGAAGGGGTGAGAGCCCTTCATCTTCTGGAGACTTCAACCCTCTCACTATCTGGAGGGAACACAAACGACGGGGTGAGAGTCCGTCATCTTGTGAATATAACAAGTCCTCGTCTCCCAACCACAACGAGCCATCTACCACCCACAGGCAGCAGGGACAAAGGGGTGAGTGCCCTTCCTCTCCTGACCACAACAAGCTCTCTACCACCCAGAGGCAGCAGGGACGAAGGGGTGAGAGCCCTTTGTCTTCTGCAGACTCCACCAACCAGTGGATTGATTATGATTTCTTGGTTTGGCTGTGGAACTGGAAGGAGAGAAAACGAGAGGAGCAGGAGGAGAGAAAACAAGAGGAGCAGGAGGAGAAGGAGAGGATGGATAGGATGGAGAGGATGACAAAGGCGAGAGATGAGCTGTGGGGGGAGATGGCAAGATTAGATGAATTGAGGAGAGAAAGAATGGAACGACAGATGAAGGAGGAGAGAGAAAGACGGGAAAGGGGGCCTGATAAAGAGCATTTGAAGAGGTTGGAAATGGAGAGGAAAAGACAGAGGGAGGAGGCGAAAGAGAGAGAGAAGATGGACAAGCAGGAGAAAAAAAGACAAAGGAAGGAGGAGAAAAAGAGGCTAAAGATGGTGAAGAATGAGATAAAAAGAGTGTGGAAGGAGGAGAGGAAAGAGAGAAAAAGACAGAGGAAGGAGAGGATTGAAAAAGGGTGGAGGGAGAGAGAGATCCAGGAGGACTGGGGAACTTTTGTTCTCTTTAAAAGAGTCCAAATTGCATGGCGCAAATCTTGGAAAGACAAGGTCACAGTAATCAATCAGCAGGAGCATCACCTCCTACAGAGAGGTAAGAAAGTCAGCTGGCATTCCACCCTACTAGTCTAACTTTGTGATGTGGCACCAGACCAACATGTGCTCTGTAACAACATGACAAAATGATACAAATGAAGCCTATTGACTCTTTCCTGTTCAGAGGTGTGCAGGTGCACAACTGGACTCCAGACTTAACCTTTTATATGCTGTTAATTTCAGGTGGCAGGAATGCGGAGAAGGAGACTGCAGAAACAGAACAGGAAGTGAAGTGGGCAGAGTCTAGGCAAGAAGTGAAGAGAAAGAGGAAGGAAAAAAAGAAGGAGGATGGCGGCAACTCAAACGCCCTTCAAAAATTCTTCAGGGCATCGCCACACAGATGTGATAACTTCATATAAACGCACCTTTCCTGCCCACTTACTCACCTGCATCGCCCAGGAACCAGCCTTTCTCCAACACTGGTGTCCACCACTAGTTTTTTGAGTTTCTTTCACAACAGCGACTGCTGCTGCTGAAAATAGACTAATAAATCAATACATTTTTAGAAAAAAGTTTGATAAGTGAAAGTTTTCTTCATTTTTTCTGAGTCTGTCTGGCAAACACAAATAATTAAAACATGGCCCTGTGTATAAACTGAAAACCAACTTTGACAGTGAAAGGCTGACGGATCTGACCTTGTAGGGCTGTACCATGAAGCCAGTTCAACAGAGCCAGGCTTTCTTTGCCTGATTTGGCTCGACAAACCTTAAAGCCGCGCTCAGAGATGATGGGTACCATGAAGGTGGTTATTAACTTGCTCTGTTAACCCAGGCTTTCTTCTTCAGGCTCTGTGCACGCTCTCATAAAATAAGTCAAATGAAGCAGTCAGTGCAACCTTGCATATTAAATAAAACAATATTCAAATTCATTTAAGTGGAATTTGTAACTATAACCAGATTTTGTTGATATTTAATTTTACAAAATGTTGCAGTTTCTTGCATTTCCCGTGCAATGTAAATTGTTTCCAGTGTCAAAATCTATTTTTCTTATTGAACAGTATTTTTTTTACACGCAATGAAGTATAATCCATAACCACAAAAACACTAAACATACAAGGCACATCAGGAAGGAAAGATAAATTCTATAAAATAAAATATAATAACATAGGCATCAAGGTGTAGAAAAGAGAGGGAAAAAGTTAAATAAGTTAAATAAAATTCACTTCAGTTCAATAGAGCTTCAGTTACAGTCACACAAAATACAGGAACAACCATTAATTAATTAAAAAGAAAACAAAACAACAGTGGGTAACCCGGGTCAGGATCACACACTGAGGCCAGTTTTTAAAACAGTAGGGTGATAAATATCAGTCAAAAAACTATATAAAGTAAACCAGTGCCTTATAGAGTAACATAGAAGTCAGATAAGTACAAGAATTACAATATGAACTAAAATATAAAAAAAATGCATGATAATCAATGTTATATTGTATATAACATCGAGAAGTAGTATTGCACATGAGTTTGAGAAAATGATATTGCGGTACACTGATAAGTGATCTTGACACTGAAAAGTAATATTGCAAATAACAATAAATAAATAAATAAATAAATAAATAAATAAATAAATAAATAAATAAATAAATAAATAGTAAATAAATAGATAAATGTGGCATGCACTCTTCCATTGTTAGTCTGGGGTCCTCAAATAATTCCAGTTTTTTTTCTGCCTGAGGGTCTTAAGGGCTCTACATCTGCTGAAACTTTTAAACATAATCTCAAGATGCATCTTTTTTTATCATTGCTTTCTCCTGAAATGTATTTTAACTGATGGTTGTTTTATCTTGTCGCAGCCTGTAGTCCAAAAGGTCCCTTTTAAAAACAGAGAAAAGGGTGTCGTTTTCCCCCATTTGGATGCGTGACGTCATATATGGACGTGGAAGGTCCATGACCAAAGGTCGATATGTGTCGAGGTCAGAGTGAGAATGTGTTGCTACTGTAAACACAGCTAAAGCACGAACACACACTGTCGTGTCTTACCCCAAGTAAGGAAAATTAGGGTTCCAAGAAAGAAAGAAAGAAAGAAAGGGAAAGAAAACAAACTGACTCCGAAACATTTTTTCAAAAGATGTGTGAGAGAAACATATGGATCAAGAGAGGAAGGCCAGGGAACCCGCAGAGACTGCTTATGCATACAATAAATGCACACTGTATGTCCCAGTGCATCACGTGGCATGCAGTTCCAACTTTGGCCACTGAGACAAAATCTCCCCATACCTGTTGTCCCTAGCCCTTTTTAGACAGGAATTGTGCAAATTTGCAGGAAAGCCCAATCAGTCTTCTTTCAGCATTGGCAGTATAAAAACAAAATCAGGGAGTGCGGCAAAATGCCGCCTGCCTACTTTTGCTTATATAGAATGTGTCTAAGTAACAAAACGTGTAGCTCAGCATGTGACGTAACCAGTGATGTGGGAGGGAAGCCGCGGCTGGTCAGTCCTTCGGCGATTCTCTCATAAGTTGGCCCATCCTTCACCATCCCCGTCATCTGACGGTTAATGGCCTCTTCGTTTGTGAGGGCGAGGAAGGCGCGCAATTCCTTGTCTCCCCAGTTGCTCATCTTTACAGGTGTCAGGTTTGCGTTTCCCTCTTGCTACTAGCTGCTCGCTAATTCCTGCTATCAGCTGTTTCCTGTTTATCTACCGCCAGTGGCTCGTGCAGCGTCATCAACAGCTCCTCCCACAAGTCTTCCACAGTCCCTCCCGTTGTGGAAGGCCACCTCGGTCTGTTTAAACTAAAAGGGTTCCGCCAATATGACTACCCTACGAGGCGGCACCTCAGATCAACTCGCCAATCCAGCTCTTGTGTCTAAACGCTCGCAGCTTGCTGGCAAAACGGCCCAACGTTCAAATCTGGCAGTGTAAAAGGGGCTCCTGTGACTTGTCTCCCATGATGATGGATCCTGGGGTTATTCTCACTTTAATCCTGTAAGGGACAGTTCACCCAAAAGCAAAGCAAGTAACTGTACAGCAGATCCAGCAGTACGCCACAGTTATTCAAGTCTCCCCCACACAACAACAAAAGACACCACAAAAAATCTCATTTTTCTTCATTTTATTAAAACATTTTCATTTATAATATATGACAAATATTCAGGGTAGCCTATATTTATTTTTCATTATCAAACCATGAGACGGTTATCTACTGTCCAGCACAACTGAATTATGACAACTGTATCAAGAGTATTACATTTAACTCAAAAAGAAAGGGGGGTGGTACATTAAAAATCAACATATTAAGCTTTTTGAGATGCTGCAGTTTGAAAATTTAATCTGGATTTACAAAGCTTTATTGAAAGTCAGGGTTGTTTTGTTCCTGCAATATCATTATCAGCAGACACTTAGCTGTGGATTTCCAATTGAGTGATGTTACCCCTCGATATAATACCCGGCAAGTATCACAATACCATTTACTAATATGGTACAGACGACTGATGAAGTTGTTGAGCAGTAGGAGAATACCGAAGCACTGATATTCCTGTAACTTGTTCTTTAAAATTAGTACACAAGAACATTTTTCTTTTTGCATTTCAGTGTCTCAAACATAATGTCTGCCATGTAAGGACTAGTGTGATATTTACAATACAGTACTATGATACTTAAAAATTGCTTTTATCAATATCGCAGGATACATATCATAAGAAGATTACCCTTGGCGTGGGGACAAGAATCATGTCTCTTTTTTGGCACAGGTATCATCCTACTCTACAGGGAGTGCATCTTTACAAACGTAAACAACATGTTGCATTTTTTTTGTGTTGTGTATCCCTCCCATAGGAATGCCAAGCATACTTCTATTTTCTTCCCTCTGCTGTGTGACCGTACCATGAGGGACAAAGTTTTACAAAAAGGAGTGAGAGACAACAGGGAAAGTTTCCAGAACTTGGAAGGGCATCAGTAGTCATAAGCTGCAAGAAAGAAACAGAAGAGCAGTTATCCACATCTGCTTTAGTTCACGAGGAAGAGGAGCATGCGATCCACTTCATAAAGAGAGGCTGAAATCCAGATAGGAGGTATCATGCATCACGCAGGCATGCAAATCACACCAAGGTGGTCTTACTTTCTATTGTGAGGATGCAGGTACTTGCTGCTGTGCCCCTGCTGTTCACAGCCTTGCACATGTACTCTCCCTCGTCCTCTGGGAAGGTCTCTGGCAGGTAGAGGCAGTACGTTTCTCCTCTGTCTATATACTGATAGTCCTCACAGTCTTGAAGCATCTCTCCCTCAAACCACCAGGTCACCTCCGGCTTGGGTTCCCCGGTGATCTTGACGGTGAATCGAACCGGCTCCGAGTCCACCACTGATTGATTTTTAAGGGGCTTTTTAAACCACGGAGCCCCCGATCTGGCATGATCGTCCTCGTCTTCGTAGGCTGCGGAGCCGTTGATGATGCTACCCTCGTCCTCCACATCATCCTCCCTCTTCTGCAAACAGATGATAAAAAGATCACAGACCACTGCCAGGATCAAAGCAACCTTAAACCAGACTACTGCTTTGCTTTAATGCATTAAAATGATCTTGCGTATATGGTCGTGAACATGTAAGATTTACTTTTTGGAGGGCAGCGTCAATCTCTTGCTGCTCAAACTGCATCCTCTGCAGCTTCTGCTCCTCTATCCTCCTCCGCTCCTCCTCCTCTCTGGCTTTGGCCATTTGTTGAAATCGGGCTTTCATATCCACCTTCTGTTTGAATGGTGACTCCTCTGCCCTCGCTGAAGTTGTTTCTCTTTCCTCATCTTCCTGAAAAACACAGCGAGTACAATAGATGATGCTGAACTAATTCTCCAAGGAGGGTCAACAGTTTTTGGTAATTGTAACATCTTGAGTTATTGACTTCTTACCTCCTGGAACCTCTCAGCTTCTCTCTCTTTGATTTCATCATCAATGGCCTTCCTCCGTGCTCTCTCCATCTCAATCTTTTTCTGGATTTCCTCTTCAGTCAACTGCTTGATCTTCTCAAATTTGGACTTGAGGTTCTTGGCCTGGATGGAGCCGGTTCTCTTGAGTTTGGTCAGTTCTTCGTACTCTTTGCTTACAACATCTGAGCTTTCATTCACCTCATCCTGTGAGATAGAAGCCAATTAGTTTTTTACATAGTTGTGAGAACTCCATAAGTGATGGGAAAAGTGACCACAATGTGCAATGACAAAGAAAATATGACATGTTATTCAAGTCAGCACTGACCTTGCCCATCTCTTGTCTGAGTTGTTCAAATTCCTGCTTCTCCTGCTCCAGCTTCTTTTTGCGTTCCTCTGCCTTGCGTCTCCTCTCAGCTTCCTCCTTCTCTTTCAGCAGCTCCTCGAAGTTCATCTCCAGTTTTTTAGGGTGCAGTGCTTCCTGAGAGTCACTCTTCACCATTCCTTCGTCCTCATCTACTACCTATACACACAAGTACAAACAGAGGAAGAGATTTCTGAATGGGAGTAAAATAACTGACCATCAAACTTCATGTTCATAACAGAGCAAAACAACAAACAAAAAGTCCAGCTAAAACAATTCCAGAAAAATCGGGACACAGTGTGAAATGTAAGTAAAAACAGAATGCAATGATTTCAAATCCTTTTTGACCTATATTCAATTGAATACAGTACAAAGTCAAGATATTTAATGTTCAAATTGATAAACTTGAAGCCTGCAACCAGTTCTAAAACAGTTGGGATAGGGGCATGTTTGCCACTGTGTTACGCTCCCTTTTTTAACAACACTTAGTGAGTGTTTGGAAACTGGGAGCACTAACTGTTGAAGTTTTGAAAATGAAATTCTTCCACATTCTTGCTTGATATACGACTTCAGTTACTCAACAATCCGAAGTCTCTGTTGTCGTATTTTGTGCTTCATAATGCTCAAACAATTTCAATGGGAGACAGTTCTGGACTGCAGGCGGGCCAGTCTACTACCTGCATTCCTTCACTACGAAGCCACGCTGTTGTAACATGTGCAGAATATGCATTGGCATTGTCTTGCTGGAATAAGCAAGTACATCCCTGAAAATGTCCTCATCTGGATGGCAGCATATGTTGCTCCAAAACCTATACAGACCTTTCAGGATTCATAGTGCCTTAACACATGAGCAAGTTACCCATGATGCCATGGCCACTAACACACCCCTGTACCATCACAGATGCTGTCTTTGTGCTGGAAACAATCTGGATGGTATTTTTAGTCTTTAGCCCAGAGGACGCACAGACGCACTTTTACACTTTGTGTCAGTTTGTTCAGCCTCGCCCCTTACAAGCAGAAATTTGATGATATTATGGATTATAAATGGTGAAATCCATACATTTCTTGCGATTGTATGTTGAGAGAGGTTGTTTTTAAACTGTGGGACTGTTTGCCCTAGCATTTTTGCACAAAGTGACCATCCCTGCTTATTAACAACTGAGCCTTTTAGAGGACGCCGCTTTATACCCAGTAATGATACCCAGTTTTTGAGTCTTCCACAACTTTCCCAGTCTTTTGTTGCTCCTGTCCCAACTTTTTTGTATCATGTTACAGGCATCAAATTCAGAATGAGTGTATAGTTACAAAAAACAATAAAGTTCATTAGTTTGAACACCAAATATCTTGTCTTTGTACTGTATTTAATCGATCAAAAAAGATTTTCAAATCACTGCATTCTGTTTTTATTGCCATTTTACGCAGCGGCCCAACTTTCTTGGAATTGGGGTCGTACTTACCCAACATTAAATAATGTCATAAAACCAGCAAACAGTAAGCAGGAGCCATTCTTATTGTTGCACATAGCATTTAAAAACATCATGCATCCCAACCCGATCATCATCATCATCATCATCATCTGTAGATCTTTGTGCCCTTGTGCTTGCAAGGAATAACTTCATAATAAAATACTGTATAAACAACTGTTGTTTCCTCATATTTCTCTGTGAAATATTATACTCTTGAAATTAAAAAATATCTTACTGTTTCATCTCCATATGCAGACATTTCCTGATCCAGGCCAGGGCTCTTAAAGAAATAATTCGGACAAGGAAACAGCAGTGCAGGTGTACCATTTGAACCAATCAGAACGATTAACAATACATTAGTCCTCATCCAATTAGAAACTTATTATAGATCATATTTAGAGAGTATTAGTATGAAAAGGTTTAATAGGCGATAGCTTGATGTAGAGTAAAATTGCCTTGGTCATGACTGATATCTATTTATGATGCTTTTAACCAGCGGTGCAGTAGAAGTTGATGAGGTCGGTGCACTACTAGGTAAATAGATAGGTTACTGAGGAGGAAGTGGGTATACACTCCTATTTATTTCATTTGTGGCTTTTTGGTTGATAGGTGGGTATACAGTAAAAGGCCAGAAAAATAGATGTTTATACCCCGTATACCTGTGTATACCCTCCGCTACACCACTGCTTTTAATTAATACAAAGATCTCCACGTAGACATTAAGTGTGTCTATGTGTCTCTGGGCAATTAAGCACTTTGTTATAAAGCAGATTTTTATGTCGCTTTTAAAGCTCCACGGCTCAGCAGCAGTAAACGAAGTCAAAGCCCGAGCAACAATAACTGCCACGTTCTGTTAGTGATCAGTAAAATACATGCAGAATATAATTTTTGGTGCCTGAGATAAATGTAGACTCACCATGCTCTTGCGGGCCTCAGCAAAGAGCCTCTTCTCCTCTTCCAGTCTCCTCTTGGCCTCCTCCTCGGCCTTCTTCTGCTCCTCCTCTCTTCTCTGGCGCTCCAGATCCTCAAAACTGGCACATATCTTCCCGGGCTTACTGCCCTCCAGGTTCAGTAAGGCCATCAGCACCTCGTCATCCTCATCTACAAGCTGAGGAAGACCACAGAAGGGTGAGCTTTGAGTAGTAAAGATAAGGAGTGGCTGATGGTGTAATCATCTTATGCCAGTTTAATATAACCTTTCTTGTTTGCTCACTAATTAAAGGAGTAAAGTCAACCAACCAGACAACCATGCAGATTCAAGGAAGTCACTGCTCCAAACCAAGAAACAGTACAACACAACACCTCATTTAAATCATAAAATTTTCGCTTTTACACCTCGTATGGATTAAACAAAATGAGATAAAACTGTTAATTAATAAACTTTAGAGATGCTGCTAAGTGGATTTTATTACCTTTGAACAGAACCAGGTTAACTGTTCCCCTGTTTCTAGTGTTTGTGCTAAGCTAAGCTAACTGGCTGCAGCCTTATATTTAGCGTACACATGTAAGAGTAGCGTCAATCTTCTCATCTAACCAGAAAGTGAATTAGCATATGTCAAGGCCATATCAGATCTATAAGGATATATGAATTATAATGACATTACCACCAGATATTTTTGCAAATTGAGGTGCCAATACAGCAAGAGAATTTTCATTAAGCTTTCTGAGTTCTCTTAAATTTTGTATTCATTTATGGGAAGCATACTGACCATGCTCTTTCTGGCTTCAGCGAAAGCTCTTCTCTCCTCCTCCATTCGTCTCTTGTACTCCTCCTCTGCTTTCTTGCGCTCTTCTTCTACCCTCTGCCTCTCAAGCTCTTCAAAGCTCAGCCTCAGTTTTCCAGGTCGAGCCTCCTCCTTGTCATCCTGAGCTGGCTGACTGTCCTCCTCGTCTTCTCCCTGATAACATGCAAACGTATTATACACACTGATCAGTCTGGTCAGTTAGTTCAAACATCGCACAAAATTCACTGTGCAAACATGTTTGGCAGCTCATGAGGTGTAAATGGAAAATGAATAATCCATCCAGTCTAATGTCTAAATTATATTTTTCTGATATCGCTGCTTGTCAGCATCAGGAGGATACAGAGATGTTTACCATTTCCAACCGTGCCTCCTCGAAAGCTTTCTTCTCATCTAGCAGACGGCGCTTGGCTTCCTCCTCAGCCTGCTTCCTCCTCTGCTCCTGCCTCTCCTTCTCCAGCTCCTCAAATGTCACATTCAGCTTTCCAGGAGTCACCTGCGCCTTGTCCGAAGGCTTCTCTTCTTCATCCTAAATGTGAGATTACATTGTTGAAATGTGATCCACAATCATTAATGCGGTTGTAAAAAGTCAAGATCTTATTTAGTGTCAGCAAACGTGTCCGTACCTGTTGGACAATGGAGCGTCGCTTGGCATCCCTGAAGGAGCGTCTGTTTTCATCGTATCGTCTCTTCTTCTCTTCCTCTGCCTTCTTCAGTATTTCCTCCTCTCGATTCTTCTCCATGTCTTCAAAGTTCATTTTGATTCTACCTGGAGGTCGTGATGACTTTGCTGGAACTACTCGTACCAGGATTGTGTCATCTCCCTCCTAAAAAGTGTTTGATAATGTAAGATTATACGACACAGTGCAAAGGCACAGAGTAACAAAGTCAGGTGCAAGAGGTTGACAGCAACTAAGTACAATTTTGAGTTTCTTTACTTGAGTATTTCTGTTTCAATGCATGCTACTGTTGATATGTTGAGTACGTTTTGCTGATAATATGTCTTTATTTTAAGGGATTTTAAATGCATAAATACTTGTAATGGAGTTTCTTTTACATTGTTATGAGGAGCATTTAACTTAGGGTACTGTATCTGAACACTCTTTCAGCTAGTCTTGTAGACGGCATGACATTAACTTTTTATTGGTGGAGGGAAAATAAATAAATCCAGGTCAATCTCAATGCATATCCACCCACACACACAGAGACAGACTGGGAATAAGAGCATGTGGGTTGGGGTCAACTCTGTTGGCCTAATGTCGCCATTTGCAGTAGGTCAGAGTATGAGTGTCGGTCTAAGATAGCAGAGTCTAATTCGGTCACGGTAAGGAGGTCTAGAGCTAATTTAATCACTGGGAGGTGTGGGAAACAGTTGCCAGTCATATGCTGTCTACACCAGGCAGCTTTATAACTGTGCTATTCCAGTTGTTTCTAGATCATGAAATCACTGCTTCCCTCTAATCATGATACATTAATCTGTTTCTGATAAAATATCTAAAGTATAATTTTATCTTTTAACATATGGTCAACCAAGAAAAGCGTGCTGTACACACAGATAGAAGATACACAAAAAAAATGTCTCTAGTTAATGTAATTGTAGATGTGTATCTTTTGAGAATACACTACGTTTGCAGAGAGTGGTGTTGCTGATTGCATTTATGATTTTGTCTGCAGCATTTCCAGGGCTGTAGCCATGATTTTAAAAACACCAAGGTCATCAGTCAATGGCCCCATTCATCCCAACGTCACCCCGAAAGAAAGTACCTAATTTTTTTTTTTATAATTTTGATTTTTTAGTTCGTTTACAACCAGTGAAATCAGCCTAAACAATGTCTGAGTCTTAAATAGTGAAACACTTTTTAATTGTTGTTGTTAAAACCTTGAAATTCCCTCCAAAACCGCAACATGACCTTAGTGTCCTCAGTGATAGCTGCGTCCTTGATCATTTCCAATGGTGATAAAGAAAAAGGAGATATATCCAAAATTAAAAGCTGAATAAAATCCCTACTATTACAACTGGTCCTGTTAAAGCTTTCTGTATAGCTCTTGAACGCAGCCTTGTTAACGCCATTATCAGTTTGATTGTTCTGTCTGTGCTAGAGCAGAATTAGGGCAAAGAAGCAGCAGGTAATTGCCTGTAATTGCTGGCACAAGGATAGTTACGTAACCATTCCCAAGAACTACACTGTGTAGAGGTATAACAGGTCCTCTATCTGTTCTGTGCTGGTTGGAAATACTCCTTTGATTTGCATTACATCATTTTCCAAACTCCACAGTCAGATATAATAAAGGCGACTGATTTACCATGAGTTCACCTGCTGGTCATGTCAACAATGCTACTGGTGGTTTTAAGACTTGTGTCCAGCCTGTGCCAACTGTTTGGCTCTCAAATGCCACTTAAAATAACTCATCCGAGTGGCAGCTGAGGATTACCTGAATCATTACAGATACACATACAACGTTCTCATCAGAAAGGCGGCACAGAGCCATGTAGACATGCTGTCCCACTTCCCAGTGAGACCCTGTACAAACAATTAAGTCCAGGTGTACTTACCTCAGCTGCTTTCTGAGCCAGCTCTTTCTTTATTTTAGCCTTTTCCAGATTGTCCTGGGCTTCCCTCTTCTTCCTCTCCCCTTCCATCCTCTTCCTTTCTTCCTCTTGCCTTTGTTTTTCCATTTCTGCGAACTTCCCCTTCACACTACCTGAAGATTTCACAGAGCACAGCACAAGCCTTCAGCTTCCTCCTCCTCCTCCTCCAGAGCCCTTGCTGAATATCCACCCCTCCTACCCTTTGCATCCCTTTGTGTGTCTTACCTGTGATTTTGGGGACGTAGGATTTTTCAACCTTTGCTGGCTTCACCTCTTCTTCCTCATCACTGGAGGCGAGTAGTTCTTTTATCTGTGGCGGATCAGATGGAGAATGGTGGTGAGGTTACGGTTTAGCTGGGATCATCTCCTTTGCCTCTCAGGAGCCATGCTGGTCCCAGCAAGAACAAGGGCCTAATCCCTGCTAATAGCCAGGTCATGTGATCTGCATGTGTGCCTGTGATTGGGCCGAGGTGTTGTTCCACAGATAGCAGATGAGCGTAGGTGCTTGAGCCCGGCCAACATATGGCATGGCCGTACACAGGGATGTTGTTCTGTCTGAGTATCACTGCTAATCCACTCACATAACACCGTATCACTGCGTTTATTTCCCCACAGTCGATCTCGAAGAAAAGCTTAACCTAGAATGCCTGATCTCTGACTTTCCCTTTTCATTTTCACACATGCACACAGTATTTCCTCCACACTGTTTGTCAGTATCATCATCTGTTTCTTCTGATGAAAAACACACCATTTTTTTCATAGGTTAATATTGCATACACTAAAGAACAATAGATGTCTTATGCATCGTTTTATATTGCTATTTATTCATTGATTATTGGCTATTGTGATCAGTTGATTAATTGAGTTCAAATGCAGAATATGGTGAAAAATGCCCATTGCTATTTCACAGAGTCCAAAGTGATGTCCTCAAATGTCTCATTTTGTGCTGACCAAAAGTCCAAAACCCAAAGTTTACAATGAAACAGAAAAGATAAGCAAATCATGGGCAATATTTGCAGTTTTTCCTTAAAAATTTCCCCCCAAAAATTACACTATCAAACATTGACAAGTAAAAGTGTATTCCACTGATTAAGCATTGCACTTATGACACTGTCGGACTCATGAGTCATCAGTTTAAAAAGAGAAAGGGTCAGAATCAGTGCAGCAGAACCAGATGTACTGTCTTTTTTTCTCTACACATTCTTCTTCTCTGTCAAAACCTGGTACCTACATTACCCACAATGCAACTTAAACACAAACAGTTCAGTCAGATATTTTCATCAAATTGTGTGGGAACAGCACAGAAGTATAAAATTGGCAGAGTTCCCCTATAATTTTGTCCTTAGACTATTTAACCTCCTGAGAGCCAAACTTTGGTTTGCATTTTAATTTATTTTAGCTATTTGGAATCAGTAGGATGAGAAATATAAAAAATTAAACATTGTCAACAATAATTAAGTCCCAGTGTCCTCAATGAGACGATAATAAAGTCCCAATGTCCTCAAATGAGTACTTCCTAATTAACAGTGTCTTAGCTTGTTGCCGATGCTGAAATTGATCAAATTTGTTGCCATATCAAACTACAAACTTTAATAATCATAAATATACAAGTTAAACCATAAAATGTGATCAGGTTTTGTAGCTTGTCCACTTTTGTGTTGGGATCTGCTGCAGACTGACTTGCTAGAGATGGCTGCCATCTTGTTTTTACATGAATTAGTGTATTGTGCTCTTACTACCACTAGATGGCACAAAAAAGTGTCCACGAATGAGGACAACAGGTCCGGAATGAAGTATAAGGTCAAGTTAACCCAAACTGTGATGTCCTCATATGAGGACACAGGGTCTCAGGAGATTAACCCACATTAATCAGCATTATCTTTTATAATCTGATTTGGGATTGGGATTGGATTACAATGTAAAATAAAGTTTAATGAGCTGAACAATATTTGGCTACCATACGTTTAGAATTATGGAGGATCCATGGAGGACCAGTGGAGTTAAGTTCTTTAGTGCTCTTTGTGCACGTTATTAAAGTTAAAATGACCACCTTTTGTAAATCATAAAATCTTGACTGTTATGTGAACTGATAATTAATTTGTTAGTTGTATGAAACAGTGTGGTGAATAGAAGACAGTGAATTCTCACTCAAACTGGCAGCCTTGTCACCCCGTCATGCCTCATCATGCCATGCAGGTCACGGTCGGAGGTTAGTGGGGGTTATCTGTCTTTGACCTGCTGCTTCCTGCGGTTCCACTCTCTCTCCTTGATGTATTGCTCCTTCCTCTTCTGCTGCTCCTCCTGGTTCCTCTGTCTGCTGCGCTCCTCTCTGGCCTTCTGCATGGCCTCAAATTTGCTCGTCACGTCTCCCTTTTCTTTGCTCTGCTTCGGCACGTAGCTCCTGGCCACCTGCTTTCTGGATCGAAGGAGTCTCTGTGGTTTTACAGTGAGACGGAAGGTAAGATTATTTGTCTCTGTGAAGGGAAATATCCATATCAATGAGAAACACTTTAGAACTGTATCTCATCACTTGATCTTAAACTCCTCACTCACCTCTTTCTTAAGCACCACATCAGAAATATTATGGTCTTCATCTGCGTCATCTTTTGCATCCTCCTTCGTCTCTGTGTTCTTGGCTACACCATTAATGGCCTCTGAGCTTTTCTTTTTATCACCAGCTGTGTTTTCTTTGTGTGTCTTGTCAGTCTTATTACTTGCTTCATCATCCGCATCATCTATGTGCGATGTCTCCTCGTCTTGATCAACCACCACGTCATCTTCCTGGTTTTCTGCATCGCTCATGTTGAGTTCACTTTCATTTGTGACATCATCCATGTCGTGGGCGACCACAGCCGCAACCTGCGCCACCTCGGTCATGTCTGTACCACGATGACAAGTTGACAAACAGACTCTGTTCGAATGTTACCTGCAAAACAAAGCACAGTTCAAATGGTAACTTTCTTTTTACATTAAGCCCAAGTGATGGATTGCAAATCTGCTCTACTCACATTTTCATGAATTACCAGATGTATTTCTTTTTAAATACAGTATCTTTGACCCTTGCAAAAAGTTATTAAGCTTTTAATTGATCGGCAATGCAAAAATATATATAAGAAAAAGGACTTATGGATTATGTATTTGTAAAATACACTTACAGTGTGTTTATTATTTCACTGAGAAATGTAACCGGTGAGTTGAGCACTCTTTAAACACTCAAGATGGCAGACAAGACTCATGTTTTAGCAAACTTGTGACCAATTTATTAATTAAATCAGTGATCCAGGTTGTTCTTTTTTAACTAAATTTGTATACTTCTAGTTACCATGTATTTTTTTATATTTTAATTTCATCATTTTTCTATGGTTTTGGGATTTAAATGTGCAAAAGACACTCACTGACCACAAAGTTAGGGCCAAAGAAAGCTGCTCCACTTCCCAGTATACTGCGAACGAGTGCAATGGAAGCCTGACCCCTATTTATAGCCCACTTGTGGGTGCAGGACATGTGATCATGGCTATTTCTGAAAGGTGATCGGCAGTTGGACGGAGCTCAAGTTGGCACCCACATGTCGCCCCACAGACCCTTGACAAAATGGCCCCAGACAAAGAGCTAGACAACTGGATGAATGAGAGCTGTTTGGACTGTTAGTCATCCAACACTAAAAGCTGTTGCTGTTTATCAGTGTCCTCAAATACCGTTTGTATTCATGTATGATGATTTAATGCTGCTGATTAGGAGCTTGAGCATTTCAGTGTTGAGTGGAATACAAGTGGAAATTATTATCACAGTGTAGCTTCTGTTTCCCATGTTACAGTGACTTCTAATCAGACATTTAGTCCACCTGCCAGTGTGACCATTGTCAGCTTCACCGGTGCAGTTAACTTAAAATGTCTGCCCCATTGAATCCTCTGACCAGCACATTATCTGGAGTAATATTTACATTTTACTTGCATATTTCTGATTTAGCTCAGTTGCATTAATGCTCCAGACGAATGGGACTGAAGATTTGGAGTCAGACTAACACTAAACATACTCATTTATAAGTGGTCCAGTACGTCTGATATTGATAACAGCTCTAGTCTCACATTTTGTACATTGTACACACTAATTGATTCTGATCCTTTTGATTCATCTGACACTCTCAATCCCGTAACAAGGAGGAGAACATCAGGAGACTGACAGGAACACAAACTGACAGCTGTTTCAGATCCTCACCTGCCCTTTTCAAACTGCAGCCTGTGACAATGTGTCTTCTGTAGTGCATTTCACACTCAGAGTACACAACTAAATAATCTTTCATAGTAAGTTCTTTATGACTTGAAGGTTTCTATTTGGGCTGATGTTGAAAATGTTAGCTACTGTGGGCAAAACATCACATCTCTCATAAACCTTCTTATCTAAATTTTGACTGATAGTGTCAATGTGACATCTGGCAAATCATCACTGACCTGAGAAAATCAAGTTACAGGACAAACTTAAGGTTTGGGTGGTGACGTCCTATTTATGTACCCAGCTGGCACAATATATCATGGCAGTGTGTGTCAGGGAGAAATATAGTTTGACACATATACAGATTGAATCATATATTAATGTATCACTCTGAAGAGGCTGTTAAAGCTTTACAGAATTATTGTGTTTCTGTTCCTGTGTGTGTGATCACATTGTGAGGACAACTGTAAGGACCACAATTGGAAAAAGAAAGTAGATTTAGGTGTTAAGTGATGTCTGCCTAAATTAAGACGTATGATTAGTTTAAGTGAATTTCTGATTAAACACCTAGCTTTGACCTTGCCACATAATGATGAACAGACTGCTTTATGATTTTGAAAACCTCATGCTACTTCAAAATGAATGAGTTTACCTCTGTAGCTCGCTGTCGTCCTCCTGTTTTTGACTTTGTAAATATCCTTTGGTTCGTTATAAACCAGATGAAGTGAAACGCAGGACAATCCGAGATGTGACCACCCGGTGCACCAACTCGACTGGCTGCTGGATATGTGTCGGAGAGCAGTTTCCATAAAAGTACCGTTACTTTCTACCGGATACTGCATTCCGCGCGCGCCTGCCGCAGGTTCAGCTGTCGCCTCGCGCGCGCGCGCACACACACCCCCACACTGCTCCATCCAGATCATTTGCAGTCGCAGCTGCAAAAATACTGTAAATAATTGACTTTGAAAATTACTGACAATTTTATTCGGATGATTAGAGCCTGTTATTGACCTTTAATGGTTAATTTGTAGTGATTTATTGTACAGATTTATTTTAATATCAGGTTATTGACTAATGAGGTTATAATTACCTGAGGGATATTTTTATAGCCTGTGATATCACATTAATATGATGCTGAGTTCACAGTCACCATAATACTTCACAAAGTATCACTGAGAAATTCCTAAAATAATATATTTGTCGTTTAGGTGTATTTGATGACTGTTTTTTGTTGGTGTTTTTTTTTTTGTATACCCTCACTGCCATGCTTTTATTTTGTATTTGCTTTTTCCTGATTTTTTTTTTGTTGTTGTTGTTGTTGTATGTTGGTTTCAACCATAAATTTGTCTGATTAAAGATGTTAATAGCAAAAACCACAGTCCTTTATTTTTCTATTTTTTAATAGCTTTTATTTTGTTTTTGCTATTTATTTTTTCCATTGTTGTTGTTTGTTGAGTTTTTTGTTTGTTTATTTCAACTATAAATTTGTCTGATTAATGATGTTAATAGCAAAATCGACGTCCTTTATTTTTTTAATTCCTTTTTTTTACCCACACTGCCATGCTTTTATTTTGTATTTGCCATTTCTTGTTTGTTTGTTTTTTGTTTGTTTGTGTTTTTGTTTCAGCTATAAATTTGTCTGATTAATGATGTTTATAGCAAAATCCACTGTCCTTTATTTTTTTATATCCTCACTGCCATGCTTTTACTTTGTATTTGCTATTTCCTGTTTTTTTGTTGTTGTTGTTGTTTTTTCAGCTATAAATTTGTCTGATTAATGACGTTAATAGCAAAATCCACGGTCGTTTATTTATATATTATTTATTAATTTTTTTATGATATATTTTTTTCAGTAATGGTCGACCAGGATAAGAATAGCTGAATTGTCTGGTACAAGAGAAACTAGACACCTCTGGTCAGGTCTGTTTGGGAGGACTACTATCTAAATGCAGACAGACATTATCATTATCTGCATGTTGACCCGTTAGAGTCAGGATTCCAGACTTATCAGTTAAGAGGGACACCAGCTTGACCTCTATTTTTCCCGCCTCACCTACATGTTGCTGTCACTCTGCCATGCAGTGATGGTTGGAACTCACGTCATCATGCCAAGAGGTCACATCAAGTCAGAGACCAGAAATTCAATAGCACATATTTTAGGAGATAGAGGCCTATTGCACAAAGTTCTGATGAGCAGGTCTTCCTTTAATCTAAGATGAGAAAGTGGTTGTCTCACTGTGGGTGGATGTAAATAGAAACTCTACAGCAGACACATTTTGTCTGCCCCAATGGCTCCATGCACAGCTGCTGACTCACTGACCAAACAGGCCACAGGCAGAAAACCCAACAAGTTGTCCCCATTCAAGTATTCCAGGAATGTTATTGAGATTTCTGAGAGTTGGTGAACCTCTTCATTGATCTCACTGTTGGATACTTTTCAGCACTGCCTAAATAATAAGTTGTGATGTACTGAAAACCTTGTTTAGTACATTGCATTACATATTCACTTGAAAATGATAGTGTGAAACCAGGTTAAACAGCGAGTGTTCATACAAGCAATGCTCACTGCGTCCAGTTGGAGGTGTTGAGGCTTTGGGAAACCCCCAACAAGAGGGCCGAAGCTTCAGCTAATACTGTACTCAGAAGTGAAATCTGAGCCCGAGAGCATCATTCAAAGTCCTTGTTTGCAAAAAGTTAAGCCTACTTGCACACATGATTCAGCAGACATGTACAAAATAATTATAAGAGTGGCTGTAATATAATACATAGACCAGCCAGTTTACTTCAAGCTCAGTGTACTTCCTGGAAGCTAACATGGAGCGTTGTCTTTACGTTGTTGTATTTGACAAGCGTTTGTCACAGATCTGTACTGTTTTTGGTGATTTTGTGAGCAAACATAAATTAGCCTTTCTTAAAAGTTACATATAAAGACTACAACAAACTAAGCTGCATGACATTAGTCAGCCTATTTGCACTTCACAGACTCTAGAGCCTCTTTACACCCCGTCATTTATCCACTTCCTGCTCAGATTGAGGCGTAAACCAGGTCGGGGTCTGTTCTGTGAACTCTCAGGGCAAAGGGGCTCCGTCCTCCTCTGTTCCGAGTCCTGCGGGACATCAGAGACAACAAGGGGACTGCTTAAAATAGCACCACAGTTGTGGCAACTTATCAGCACTGTAAGGACAGCTAACCTGAGTCAGACCGGGCCCCAGCTGCTGCAGCTCAGCCCCTGGCACCCCTGTGAATATTTTTGTGGTGGTACAGCCCACACCCCACTGCTGAAGCCCCAGTCGACTGGCTCAGGAGGTCAAAACTGAATAATGTGCTGGTGGATGGACACACCAGTGCCAGCTGTCCACACCTCTACTGAAACACAGTGCATAATAAATATCAGGTCGCATTACCCTGAGCTCAGATCAGACGGCTTATTTGGTGAACACTGACTCTAAACCCCACTTTTATGCACGAATTGTCAATCATGGCTCTACATTGTACACTTATTCTGAGAGTCAGGAGTGTCTGTTGTATTCATGCCGAGGGCTTGCATGTGCTAACCAGACTAGACTGTGACCAGACCCCAGCGGTGAACTCCACCTTTTGATGCTCCTCTCCTTTGCCCAGCAGCTGCCCAGTCAAACAGGGTTAACAGAGGTTAAACCACTGCTGCTGAATTGACTGGCCAGGCCCATTAATCTCAAAAACCAGATTGTGATGTTATTCTCTTATAAAGACCTCCATAGAGGACTAAGGTATGTGACCTTTGTTTTTGCTTTAGAATTTATCTGTATCTCCAACAACTGAATATATTTTAGCTGTTTCTCTCTTTAACTACACAACTAGTGAATATGCTTGTCATAATGTCCCATCTGTGAGTGCTGAATACTTTGATGTTAAAAGGACAAAAAGTAATCCCATCACAGAACAGGTGCCTCCTGTAGCCAGAGCACTCTTATGAGGCTGCTTTAACCCTGTGAAACCTGGAGTGACATCACTTTTCTTGTGCTGCTCTCAGCAACCTTTGAACCCTGAAGATATTGGTGTGATTTCTGTCAGAAACATGGGAAACAAGGCATTGATCAACTTGGTAAGAAATGTCCCACAAATTGCAAGAAAAAAATTAATGAATTGAAAAAAAAAAATTTTTTTAAAAAGGGGGGAAAATAGGGAAAAACTGTTTTTATAATTATTATCATTATTACATTTTAAAATTATGTTACAGAATTATTATAATTTTTAAGGACACTTAGCAGGTCATTTTTTGTTTGTTTTCAACTTTCTTTCTTTCTTTTTTTTTTTACTAATTTTCCTGTTTGTAATTTTCTCTTTTTACTAATTTCTTGCTCATTTTTCAAGTCATTTCTTTTATTGCTCATTGCCTTCTTCCCATGTCTTAAAAGAAATCAAGCCAATTTGCTTAGGGTTCAAAGGGTTAAAGAAACACAGTGAGCCTTTTTAAATGAAAATGTGATGTAAATTTTGCAGAATACAGTAAAAGTAATTTAATTTAATATCATATGACAATGTGCAAAAATTCATGAATGCAATTTTAAATGTTTGGCCACAATACACTACATGAAAATAAAAAAATGCTCCACAGATAAGACGTTTTCTTAAATGCTCCAATGTGTCCTGCATACTTCCTCTGTGCAGTGTTCACCAACCTAATGTCAGCTAACAGCACTGGCATGAGTGAGACATAACTCTGCATTATTGGCTGTTTGACAACCTCACCACAGAGAGACTGTTACCAGTGGTGCTATCCACGACTGACCACAACCCCTTAACAACACCAACCACTGCATTATCACAGTTTCCCATATAACTGAGCACCAGTCAACAGTTGGTCACATGCTCTGGCCTCACATATTTCATTTTGCCTCCATCTGGAGAAATCATGAGGGGGGTTTCATGTGTTTTGATTCCTCAACTGTTAAACCAATTAAATCATAATGTGCATTTTCCTTTAGAGAAACCCATCAAAGTTCAGTTTGTTGCTGAAGTGTGAGAGCTGTTGCAGAGTATATGGATCTCTCACTGCCCTCTAGTGAAAACACACAGACAAAGGCCTCTGACACACTGACTTTGTTGTTAACAGTATTCATTTACATGTCCTATTCCCTTCACTTCTTTACTGTTTTAATTCAAAGGCTGTTGATGAACCAAAGTACTGCAGAGCTAATGAACATGATGAATAGATATTGAGCATCACAGCGACTTCTTCCATCACACAAAACCTGTTTTTCCCTCTATATTATTTACACATACTTACAGCATGATTGTCAGGTCATGTCTACATGCCAGAACCAATTATTAAATCATGCAAAATTAATTTAAATCATGTGACTGATCTCTATTGTTTCTCTGCAGGCTGTAGATTCACACATGCATGTTAAATATGACATATGATATTACTGGAGACACACAGCAAGAGGTGGATGGACTTTCCTTTAGGATTTGGAAACTGAGAGCTCATCATCCTCCATACAAAAAAATTTACAGAAAAAAACCACTCATGTTTACTTAGTGGAATTCCAATCAGTTTTAAAGGGGTAATGCATTAATCTTTTGTGTGTGTGTGTTTACATACTTTATAGCATGTGTCATTAGTTCTTTAGCCTGTTTGTGTTATTTGAGTTGTGTTTATTGCTGTAACGATGTTTTTATCTCACTCTTTTGGCCAGGTCTCTCTTAAAAACTGGTCTGAATCCCAATGAAAATTTCATCTGATTATATAAAGGGAAATCAAAATGAATAAAATGTGTTTTGTCTTATATTAACTAAACAGTGTTTATGCCATAGCCCCCTATTCAATGTTTAATGTGATGTGAGTGATATAGTTTTATGTATGGGGTCTAACAGCAATAAGCGTGATACACAGGATGTTGATAGTTTATTGAATGGAGTTTGTTGGATCACTTGTCATTTATTTTCGTTTTAAAGATAAAAGATCTTCTTAAAATGTATGCTACTTTTATGGGAGACTTTATCCTGATTTTATATGGCTTTGAGTTTACTCTAATTTTCTGTTTAGTAATGTCTAAAAAAAAGTCTATTATTATCTTTTTATTTCTTTAGTTGTGCATTATTGAAATTGTTTTATGTGTTATTATAAAATCAAATTATTTCAGAACTTGTTTTTTTCTTTTTTTGCCTTTTATGAAGCACTTTAAAACTTGTATGACTAAAGTAAATAATGAATAAAGATTATAGCCTAAAATAAAAAGTGTTCCTTAATTACAATATTAACAATATTGATAGCGTATTAATGTAATGTGAATATAATATATAATATAATATAAAAACTGAATGGAGTTCAACCATCCGATCTTGATCACAGGGGCACGGCATGCAGACATGCGCAGTAGCGACAGCGTCGATCCAGCCGATTTGAACAACTTCCTGGTCCGGGAAAATCTGACATTATCGCGATAGACAGCCTGTTCGTATGCAATTCAGCGGCAGGGGCCTGACGCTGGAATGCGAAACTACAAGTTATTTTGTCAAAACAAGACATTGACAAACCTCAGCGTACCATTTTGGAAATATCACAACTCCCCCCGGGACTCAGCCATGGTCCGAGGCACGAGGGAGACTCGTAGCACACGGTAAGTTTTATGAAACCGCCAGTGGCTAACGTTCGCTGACTTTAGCATGGTTAGCTAGCTAATCCATCAACACCCAGGCTTGTGACAGCTGACCAGCCAGCAGGACCAGGCTCAGGTTAGCATTAGCACAGTTAGCTGGCAGGCAGTTGACGAATGGACTTAATTTTGTTTAAACGGGTGACTTGGATAAGGGATTGTGTTGCTGATTTAGTAACGGGTGACATCGGACAATCTACCTGCTGTGGTAATGTTGCTTCATGTGGTAGCCTCACGGCACACCGGTGTGCTTGTTTGTTTGAGTGATGTACGGAGGCTAACAGATGCTGATAACTAGCCTGCTAGCTAGCAATGGTATGTCGTCGTTGCTTGGTGCAACAGTATGGCTAAACAAACAACAACAGACTGACAGGCACCTTGCTAGCACTCGTGTGCTAATGTGAATGAATACCAGTAACGCTGGGGTGTTTTCACCCTGTCAGTGTGTTACAATCCGTCTGTTTCACCTCTCTTGGTGGATAAATTAAGCTCTCTTCGAAAACTCAGGTTGACACACCTCTCAGATATTATTTTATTCATGTGTTCGTTGTAATTATTGCTGACACACTGGGTGTGTGACAGAGATTTGGCAGGCCAGCAGCGCTAATAGGGATTATTGCGAGCACACCCATGACATTCAAGTTTTGCTTCAGTTCTGCCTGTCATGTCTGCATCTTCAGGGGATGAGACGAGACCGGTTTTTTCAGCATTTGCAGCTTTGGGCTCGGTGACTCTCTGTCGGCTCAGGATGGCGCAGGGAGGCTCTCAGCTTGACTACCACATCCTGCAGGACCTCAAGCAGCGTTTCCCAGAGATCCCAGAGGGGGTAGTGTCACAGTGCCTTCTGCAGGTAGTCACACACACACACACACACACACACATTCCTGCATATGCTCAGAAGAGCTGTTTAGAGAATGTTGGAAATTTGTGGCATTCACTTGGGTAGCAGGGTGATTTGTTTCAGGATAATTTGCTATATTCACACTACTCAATATATTGTAATATCCCCCAAGATGTATCCGTATGACTGACCCACAGTGCATGACTGACACTGCTCTCTGTTGCTGTCCCAGAACAACAATAACCTGGATCTTTGCTGCCGCCTGCTGGCTCAGGAGAGTAACAGATACCTGTATGGCGAGTTCCATCACAGTCCAGAGGAGGGGCGGCTGAGTCGAAACCACATGCTGCACATTAGCCTGGGATACCCAGGCTCAGAGGCAAGCAAGGCAAATGGAGGAGCAGCAGGAGTAGGGCGCTCCCTTGTGCACAGCACCAGTGACAGTCACATCGAACCTCAGCGGCCCAGCTACCCTGAGCCACTGTCAGCCCCCGCCACCATGGCCCCCTCCCCGGGTTATAACCCTTTCTTCATGAATGATCAGAGCCGCTCGGCTAGCACTCCCACTCCTCCACCCACAATGCAGGGCATGTCTCCCACATACTCCCCAGTCCCACGTTACAGTATGAACCCTATAACAGTCACGCTTTCGCAAAGTATACCCAGTGTCCCACAGGCTCTGCAGATTCCCCCTGGCCACTATCCTAACAGCTCCAATACCACCCTGTATATACGACCCTCACCCTCCCAGAGCCCTCAGCCAGCACCCTGGTCCTCCTCAGGGGCACCTGTATATCAGCATCAGCAGTCCCCCTACAGCACCCCCACATACGGCTCGCCTTACAGCTCCCCGCAGCATCAGGTCCAGCCCCAACCACAACCCCAGCCGCAACCCCAGCACCAGCAATATGTCTTCCTCCCTATTAGCTCGCCAACCCTTCCCAGCATGCCCTACCATCACCAGCAACAACCCCAGCAACAGCCACCTGTTTACAGGCCCTACCACACAAAAAGCTCCCTCAAGAACCAGATAGAGATTACCCTGGAGGGTCCACGACCTCGCAGCAACTCACCTGTGCACAGCCCACACCCCCAGGGATCGCTTTACATGGCCACCAGCCCCTCACCCAGCTCCCCTTCGAGGGGTATCACCATGAGTGGACCTCAAGGCCCGGCATCCTTCCACCCTGGGATGTACCTGCAGCATCAGGGTCCTGCAAGGCCTCGGCCTGCCTCCTCTCCTCAGCCAGGCCAGTCAGCCTACACCTTCAAAATCAAAGTGTCCCCAGGAGGCCAGGCCCAGAGGCCACTCAGCTCACCTCCTGTGGCAGAAGCAGAGTCTCTTCTCAACATAGTAGATCAAGCGGAACACAACACTGCACCTGCACCCATCCTGCCCATCTCCGCTCTGCCAGGGAATATTGTCAGTCAGTTTCAACATATGCCCCGACGTTCAAGCTCAGGCTCTGATGACTATGCCTACACACAAGGTAGGGGATTCTTATTTTTTCAATCCTTTTCTCCATCTATTGCTCTGTGTGTGTGTGTGTGTGTGTGTGTGTGTGTGTGTGTGACTTTCTGTCACTAGTGTTGTACAGTTGAAGTTGACATTGGATGTATGTTTCTAAAAGAGACTCAACCAGAGCATTTAGCCTGAAAATAGTTGTGTCAAAGCGTCATCTTAGAATATGTCTTCCTTGTGTTTACGACACCACTGTAGAGCAGAGTTTATAACTGCATATCATCTTAGAATTTGATGACTGGGCTATGTTGTTTATTGGTGGTTAAGATGTGGACCATATAACTGCAATGTCCCTGGTTTGATTCCAGCTGGGTGTATTTGTAGTTTGTCATCTGTCTCTCTACATTTATCTACACAGTCGTTAATTACATATTCTAAAAGTCTATAAAAATTCATGTTCACCTCATTGATTTAAAGGTTCATTCTGTTTATATTGTATATATTCATACATATATGAGCAAATATTTAAGATCTCAACAGCTTTCCAGAATTTGATAAGAACCAATTTGTTTATATGCTGCATGTTTGTGTGCTTTCCATCAAGAATGGGCCGAAACCTTCTGTCACAGTACATGTAATTTTACATCTTGGTAACGGTATACATCACAATACAGTAATTACACTGCCTGGCCAAAAAAAAAGTCGCCACCTGGATTTAACTAAGCAAATAGGTACGAGCCTCCTATTGGATAATTACTGCATGGGCGATTATCTTTCAGCTGGCAACAAGTTATTTAACCCCAACTGGTGCAATGAGTTGCTTCTCATTTCCTAAACAACCATGTCGAAAGACACATCCCGTGGTCGTGGAAAAGATGTTAGTCTGTTTGAGAAGGGTCAAATCATTGGCATGCATCAAGCAGAGAAAACATCTAAGGAGATTGCAGAAACTACTAAAATTGGGTTAAGAACTGTCCAACGCATTATTAAAAACTGGAAGGATAGTGGGGACCCATCGTCTTCGAGGAAGAAATGTGGCCGGAAAAAAATCCTCAGTGATCGTGATCAGCGATCACTTAAACGTTTGGTGAGATCAAATCGAAGAAAAACAACAGTAGAACTCAGGACTATGTTTAATAGTGAAAGTAAGAGCATTTCCACACGCACAATGCGAAGGGAACTCAAGGGATTGGGACTGAACAGCTGTGTAGCCTTAAGAAAACCACTAATCAGTGAGGCTAACCGGAAAAAAAGGCTTCAGTTTGCTAGGGAGCATAAAGATTGGACTCTGGAGCAATGGAAGAAGGTCATGTGGTCTGATGAGTCCAGATTTACCCTGTTCCAGAGTGATGGGCGCATCAGGGTAAGAAGAGAGGCAGATGAAGTGATGCACCCATCATGCCTAGTGCCTACTGTACAAGCCTGTGGGGGCAGTGTTATGATCTGGGGTTGCTGCAGTTGGTCAGGTCTAGGTTCAGCAACAGTATGTGCTCAAAGAATGAGGTCAGCTGACTACCTGAATATACTGAATGACCAGGTTATTCCATCAATGGATTTTTTCTTCCCTGATGGCACGGGCATATTCCAAGATGACAATGCCAGGATTCATCGGGCTCAAATTGTGAAAGACTGGTTCAGGGAGCATGAGACATCATTTTCACACATGGATTGGCCACCACAGAGTCCAGACCTTAACCCCATTGAGAATCTTTGGGATGTGCTGGAGAAGGCTTTGCGCAGCGGTCAGACTCTACCATCATCAATGCAAGATCTTGGTGAAAAATTAATGCAACACTGGATGGAAATAAATCTTGTGACATTGCAGAAGCTTATCGAAACAATGCCACAGCGAATGCGTGCCGTAATCAAAGCTAAAGACGGCGGTCCAATGAAATATTAGAGTGTATGACCTTTTTTTTGGTGGTGACTTTTTTTTTGGCCAGGCAGTGTATTTTGAAAATTCAATCATGGGTTAAGTAATCATACTGTACTTCATCATATTTATTTTCTTCTTTACTTTGGAACTTACATTTAAACAAAAAAGCAGCTGTCTCACATGAGACAACACTTAAGTTAAAAACAAAAGAATTAAAACAGTAAAACTAAAAATCTCTCAAATTTGAAGCTTTAAGGTTCCAGACAACAATAATTTCAAGTGTTACAGGTGTCTGTATTTACAACTTTGTTCCCCTCCTCCATGTCCGCCCAAATCACGTTACCTTGCCAGGCAGCTGGATATGCAAGATCACGCAAGAATCTTGAGTTATAATGAGAATCAAGTAGTGATTTGCTACATAACCTGCCCCGAATAGCTCCTGCTGTAGAAACGGTCTTGACAAATCTCTACTGGTGGAAACATACCTACTGTCGTATGGTATCTACCGTCATATCTTCCAACACTACTTTCTATGGCTATAAGGTGTTCCTACAGTAATATGCAGCAATCCTTACACGCCAACTTTATGTCTAAAACTGACAGTCTTAAAATTTACCACTTCACCAACACAAAGATGTGTCGGTGAAGTGGTAAATGACCATCATTTAGTTGCGATCTTGTTTGCATAGTTTGCTGTCATATTCAAAGCTGTCTCCTGAGTGGGGTTGCAGCAATAGACAGGTTTCAAGGTATACCATGATGTAAAAGTTGATGGTAATCATACCATGTGAATTTGCCTTAGAAGAGCAACTGGACGTTGAATCTCCTGTTAATTTTAGTTATTTTCTAAGGGGAGACTTTTTATACACACTTCCATTAACAAAATAGATTCAAGTTTCGATTATGTTATAAAACATTTGTTCAACCAAAAATAACCCTTCCATTTTTATTCCTTTAAGGGTCATTCTCACTGATGATGATAATAATTCTGTAATACTGTGATACCATGAAGCTGCAGTATTTTCTGAGACAGTTATTGTACCATGGAAATCTCATAGCATTGCAACCCTACTCCCAAGCATGGAAATCATGTCATTTTTGTAACTGCTTTGTGTCTGCTTGCCCTCTTTAACTATGTTTGTCGTCTTGTGCTACAAACTGTTAAACTGCTGATGGTCCGACTTCTTAGAAAGCAAACATCCTGCTTGTTGGCCTATATTTTAGTTGTCTGTGTTGCTACCTTTCCAGTTTGTTTGTTTTTTTTCCAGACATGAATTAGTTAGTTTGTTCAGCCCCTGTTCCTTTATGCAGTGTTGGGCTCTATTATTTGTGAGGAGTAGTAACAGTGCACTAAAGTGAGAAAAGGGTTTATATAAAATTGTATTTTTTTATTTTATGAAATAAAAGCATTTTGTGTTTGGTGTGTATTCCTGCAGCTCTCCTGCTCCACCAGCGGGCCAGGATGGAGCGTCTAATGAAGGAGCTTCTTATGGAGAAGCAGAAACTAGAGCACCTGAAGTCCGATGTCAATAGCATGGAGTATGACGCTCTTCAAAGACGCTTTCGACGAGTCAACTCCACCAGTCTAATACCTAGAGTAAGGACCGGACAAACGTTTTCTCCTCTTTACAATTTTGTGTCACTACTAATCTTCTAAAACTTTTCACATGCTTACAAGAGGTGACGTAAAACAATAGGCTTATCCACAAGTTTAACACTCAAAATATTTTAGACTCTGTCTTTATCCCATGGCTGTGGAGGCTCAGTATGCTACGGCAGCTACGTTGCTACTGACTGACTCTGGGTTTGAGCCAGACTTTGAACTTAATCATGTGTTGTCATATCAAACTTAACTTAACCTAGTATTCTAGGCACACCCAGATTGTAGCAACAGTAAGACAATTTGCTATGCTGTGTCATGAAAAGTGACGTTTAAACAGTTTTTTATTAGTAAGAAGAAGTTTGGAAGGAGTGCTGGGGAATACTTGGGTGTTTATTTTGGTCTAATCTAACTGGGTTGTGTGTTTCGCCGGCTGCAGCCTGAAGAGATGACCCGATTGCGGAGTCTGAACAGACAGCTTCAGATTGATATCGACTGTACCCTGAAGGAGACGGATCTACTGCAGTCTAGAGGTATACACACACATACACACACAGACAAATGCACATTCCTACACATAAACCTTTGAAGTGTGTCTCTGATTTATTTGAAAGCATTGATCTTGAAAGAGCCAAGCCCAGAAGCAGAGAGAGTTGGGTCCAAAGTGATGGATGAGGCTCCATCACACTGCATACAGATGCAGCGTTCTAAAAATGACCGGCTGGTCTGTGACAGGACCCAGGCCAATTCAGTGTTGACACTCACTGGGCCCATGCACCGTGTTTGACTGGTGCATGATCCTTGCTGATAACGTAATTGATATCAGCCCCTAATCTCCAAGTGTGAAAGAGTTGCAGAGCTTAATATATGTACCAGGAGTGATGTTTTTGAAACAGTCCAATTGGCAGCAGGCTCAAGAATGTAACTAGTTTGCTTGCAGTTGGCCCCGTGCCACTGAACATTTGGGTCGTGGTCGTCCTGGGAAATTTGCAAACCTTTCTTCCACTTTGTTTCAATCTTGGCAAACACTGGCTGACAAGTCATGTATGCAAGTTGTTTTCAACCCTTTCTCTTTGCCACTCCTCCATAAAGCTGCAAATGGTGAGGCACCCGGGCAGCAGTTGTTATATATACAATGTCTCTCCTCTGAGCCTCTGAACGCTGACTTCCCTCATCAGTGCCCCTCTCACACTTGTTGTTTTTGTGGATGGCCTGCTCAGTCAATGAAGAAATCTAAACAGCTGCTGCAGAATAATTGGATTTTCTGGTCAGCCCCTGAATTTAAACGTATACTTCTTGGGTGCATCATGTTAGTTTGAATGCTAAAATGTAAACCAAGGCATGTTGTCTTTGCTTGCAGACAAAAGACCTGTTGAAAATCAGGGTATCATATTGTTACATACAATTACATACATTGTTCCTGTTATTTAGATTTTTTTAACCTTTGTCTTGGTGCAAAGTATTTGATATTTCGGGCTCTGTCCAGTTATTTAACGGTCAGTTGTTGCGAGTTGTTGTAAAAAATAGTTGAATAGATGTTATAGGCCTCTTAAAAATGGTGTTAACTGATGCCTCTTTTGTAACAGACAGCCAAATGTGAAGTCATAATACGTGTGAGTGGTCTGTGTACTTCTCAGGGCCAAGCTTTCATACACTCACAGAGCAGCTTATTTAGTTAGAGAACTTTGCTTGCAGAAAATTCCACCCAGTTGCAAAAATAAAACAGAAAATCAGGTTAACATCTGACTGCAAGCCTGTGGCTGTACGGCCTGTATTTCTTTTTAGGCTGATGAAACTGCATCTAAGCAGACAATGAAATCCCATGTTGATTAATATGTCATAAATCTGATTTGAAGAAAGATAGCAGGCTTCCTTATTTAATGTTGCAGTTAATTAAAAAAATGTGTTTTGTATATCCAAGTGAAGACTTGCCAAAAAGATCAAGGTTTCATCTCCTGGCAAAATCCTGTGACTGTGAAGAGTGCTTGAATTGGCTCCTGTATTGTAGCATCAGTGATTACCCTAGCGGCCATTAAGACCAAGTCAAGCACTACGTTAACAAAACACAAGGGGCTGCGTTGGTCGGGGCTTGTTGCTACGGGTGCCAGAGAGATGATTAAATACATTCCAGGACGGTCAGTTTGAGTAATGGATCCATGAATTTCAAGGCTTTTTGGATGCTAAAACACTGCACAGTGGTTTGTAGTACTATGAGACAGGATTTTACGACTCTGGAAAGTTATTACAGAAACAGTTATTTGACCAAACTCGTCGTAGAGACCTGGAGGTAACTAGTAGGATTACGCTGTTCGTGTTACAAATTAGCCTAACGGGAATGTGCCTGCATTTGATTGGACATCCTAGTGTGTAACCAGGTGATGTTTCATTACGTTGCTGCAAAATAGAGCCAGATTCAACTTCTTCACCTGTTGATCCTGCAGTCCTCTCTGCGTGCAATGACTGAGGAGGCTGGTATCGTCAGTCTGAACACAGCAGTCAGTCAGGAGGTTCAAGGAGAAAAGCTGGAAACTGTCTGGACCTTTGGTTGGGATAGACACATCTGAACAAACTCATGTATCTGATTTCTGCTTTCTCCCACAGGGAAGTTTGATCCAAAAGCAATGAACAACTTTTATGACAACATTCAGCCTGGTCCCGTTGTGCCGCCCAAACCTGGGAAGAAAGGTGAGACTTTTTTCAACACAGTTTTCAGAATTTAAAAATGAGTCATGAGACATTTTCATCAAGAGAGAAGAAAAACAGATGCCTCACGAATTAATCCTGCTGCTAAGATACAGGTTTGAGTTTCATTGCAGGATCATTCAGGTCATTGATCACATACAGTATTTCTCTTATGCCTACCATACTCTAGAGGACTTTGAAAAGACTTTTTAAGGACTAAAGTCTCACTCCCTTTTATACATCCCTTTTACAGAGACTGGGGGTCTGGCAGGGTCACCATTTGCTAGACTACAATTGGATATCTTTTGAGATTATTTCCCATCCTGCTCCCAGTGGAGAATATTACGCCAAACTCCCTTAAAGAAATATGACTTGACAGTTCCCCATGTGTCAGCATAAAACCCCACATAATTCTAGGAAAAAAAAAGTAAAAGGTGTCATACATTCTCGTCATTTTACAAAAAATAAACTGTAAGTTTGTACAAGCTTCACATTTTGAATTTTGAATTTTGACCTCAAGTTGCGATCAGCCTCAGTTGATTAGCTGCATTATTTTAGTGGGAGGAGACTGGGGGAATTGACGCTCATATGCCTCCCCGGAGTCCCCTCCATGTTTACCGTCTGCCCAGTTTGCTGCTTCTTGTTTGGTGCTGGAGAGAGCGCAGCTATTGGTTGTTGATAATGTTCGCGACATTGAACTTTACAATTTGCACCAAAGACTTATTAAACATACGATTTTGTTGGAAAGTCATGAAATGAAAAAGATCGACTCAAGACAGCTCAGACTGAGTGTAATGACCACCTTACGCCAAACAATCAAGATCACTGGAGATTTGGAGATTTGTCTGCGAAAGTGAAATTGCTTGAAAATTCGTCTGGTATAAGCCCGAGATTTGTTCTGCAGATTTGGGACATTTTTATTTTCAAACCAAAACTAAAAGCTTAATTTCGACTGGGAATGTAGGCTGAACATTTGTATCGGCCGATATTCACCTTGTTGACTGCCATCAGCTTATCTGCAAATAAGATGACATTCATTGATGCCAGTGGCAGATGTTTTCTGTTGTGTCACATCAATTTTGCACAGGCTGAAGACTAACAGGCACAGACTTAGAATAATGAGCAGATACAAGAAGAATACAATGACTGTTTGGCAGATGGGCTCAGTGATCTTGCTGTTCTACTATGAGATGGCTCAAATTAGGGATGGGCAGCACAAGCAAAAACACTATTCGAAAATCGTGGCAACTATTCGACAATTTTTCGGATAATCCCCCCCCCCCCCCGGAGCCATGCACACAGAGATCCATTCATTATTAAATGCCCGAACATACTCGGGCAGAAGGTACGCGGAACGGACTCCACGGAGGTCCGCGCGGACTCAAAGCGGACATCCGCAAGCCCTGTGTGCGCAAAGCTCTGCGCACCAGTGACTGCTCGGCATGTATTTTTCACATCGCGGGGATTTTTCACGGACATTTACAGGAAACTACAACGCGGAAGTGCGCTCGACTATGAAAGCCCGAATGACTGCGGACATTCCTCGCGGAGTAGTAGTCTCTGCATGTTTCTTCTGTTTGTAGAAGAGCATCAAACTAGCTGGTAGCCCATCTCACACCACTGTAGCAATCCTATACTGCCCTCGTGTGGTTAGGAGCTGAATTGCATGTCAAATAAAGGGGGGAAATAAAACGGCGAACAGTAATAGTCGCATTAAAAAATCGATTTTTCAAAAATAAAACGACTGTTCGAAATTCGAAAATCGTGACCCATCCCTAGCTCAAATGAGTATCTGGCAAAAGTAAATTATAGCACTCTCGTGATGTGTTCAATGTAATCTTGTAAAATGTAGTTTATGGCGAGATGGTGAAATTTGTTGTTTTCACAGCAAGATAAAAAATATATTAGAATGGGGATTATGATATACAATATATAATAAAAAGAGGTTTTTTTAAAGGGTGTATAAAGGTTTCATGAATTTGAATTTGCTCTCATGCTAAGGTCGTGTAATAAGGCTGTAATTACTTACAAACAGTTCATTTGTTTTTTTTCATGGTGTAGATTTCTTCAACATAAAAACATTAGTAGTGGCTATCCACCAAATTGTTATTTTAAACATCAGCATCAGCCCAGAATTTCAAAATCAATGCATCCCTAGCTTCTCCAACTTGTTAGCATGGAAACTATATGAGAAACCTTACTATGTAGCAGATCCCCATGTCTATCAACATTAAAACTGAATGGTTGCTGCTTGAACGCCTCACACGTGTTGAGTGACGGCCATGGTTAATTTAAGCCCGGAGCTGATGACACTTAAATTGTTGCATCATGCACTTTACCACATGAATGAACAGCCTTCGTCATGCACTGCCTCTCTCTGTTTCTGTTAGAAGCGGAGCAGGGCCCAAAGCCAGTGCCGGGGCCCCAGAGGGACGAGGACTTCGAAGGCGCCCAGTGGAACTGTGAAAGCTGCACCTTCCTCAATCACCCTGCACTCAACCGCTGTGAACAGTGTGAGATGCCGCGCTACACCTGAGCTTAGCGCTGCGCTGTAATGCCCCACCCCTGCCCCATCCCCTGCCAATCCTTGGATAGTATAAGCCCCACCCCTCCAAAGTCTGCAGAATCTGTGTAGAGGTCTTCCCCCTGTCGATCAGTATATAAGCCCCTCTTACCTGCTGAGGAAGAGCCACTACCCCTCTCTGCCCACTTGTCCTTCTCCCATCTACTACTCCTGTGCACTTTGACCCTGTTTATTTTCCGTTGGAGAATGATGATGAAGATTCTTATTCAGGACAGTCGGAGACTCTTATCATGGCAAATGTATAAAAGAGGGAGTGGCGCTGCGACTCTGGCAGTGGGTGGGTCGGGGCTTCGGAAAGGTCAAAGCGATCGAGGATTGAGGAGGAGGAGCTACAGTTTACCTAGAGAACATTCCACGCAGAAACAGAGACTGCCCTGTTTACAAGACTGCGCCCATTCCTGAACTGACAATGGAGGCACTTCCACTTTAATCTAGGACCTGTAACTCCCTCTCTGACAGTGGAACAATGAAAGCAATGGTATATACATTCTGACTAATGCGAAATGTAGACTGTACACTGTATCTGGCTCTGTATTAGAGCTCACTTCACTGAAAGAAGAACACTAAAAGACATTTGCATATGAGTATATTCCTGGTACTTTTATGCATATTATGCCACCCTGTATTATGTGTTCGGAAGATGTTGATTTCCTGTGCAAATGCCTCAACTTGCTGTACTTAATAAAGGAGCTGATTCTATGTGACTTGACCACGCACAGCTGGCATGTCTGCATAGTTCTTTATGTCGGTTTATGACGGAGGTAGGGAACGCAATATCTCAAGAAGGCCTTAAGGGAAGTCCTTCAAAATTGGCGCAAACATCCACCTAGACTCTAAGATGAGTATATTAGATTGTGGTGGTCAGAGGTCAGGGTCACTGTGACCTTGTGTACATCTCATGAATGCGAAATTTTAATAAGGTCTTGGGTAGGGATGGGAATCACCAGAGGGTCCATGATACGATATCATCACGATACTTAAGTCACAATACAATATTATTGCGATTTTAATGTCAACATTTGTATATCTAATAGGATTCAGTCTGTTCATCTCGCTTCAATAATTTTATTTACAACAAAAATGTATGTCGTGGACTGAATTATTATTCAAGTAAAATACCTAAAGTTTAATTTGTATTTGTAAAATTAATAATTTATATAATTAAAAAAGCAATACTTGACACTGTGTGACGATACGATATTGCCGCAATATAGCAATACTATTAATTTATTCATTAAAAAAATTGTAATTTCTTTAAATTTGGCACAAACGTCCACTTCAAATCAAGATTGAACTAATTCAAATAACTCGAGAATTCACAGGCTAATTATGACAAAATTTCACACAACTGTCTAATAGGATGAAATTATGACGTGATGGCAGTTCATACTCATAAGGTCAAAGGTCAACTTCACTCTGACATCATACAACATTTGGTCAGATACCGAATTGGTGACACTTATCTTGGGTGTCCAACCTTGAAATTCTACTGATTGTATAGATCGTCTGTACTGCCAGGTTGAAGATGTGTGTGAAGCATTAACGTTTCTTGCAGCAGCATCCATTATTTGAAGCATCGTCAGCCGTCACAGCTACACGAGTCCGGGCAGACATGGATGTTAACTGCGACTTCACTGGTTTGCAGAGGCAGTAATTCTAGTTAATAGCTCTCCTTTCTCCCCCCATCATCCAAACACACCTTGTTTTTCTCCAGTACATGTTTATTGTGTAAGTAATCATACCCCTGGGAATCAGAAACACAGCAGCAAATGGTAGTGGCATGCACACACTCTCACTTTCACTAATGTTGCCAGAGGAAGTTGGAGAAGTTTCTGACCCTGTCGAACGAAGTTTGAGAAGACAGATATTACCACCGCAGGTCCTCCGCCGCCACAGGTCTCACCTCTCGCTCAGGTATGAAACTTCCCATTTTCTACTTGATTCTCACAGTCCTCGTAACACTACTCATGCACGGCACATAGCACTCTGGCATCTCCTAAAGTACTTTATCACGGACCTTTAATTTAGATGCAAAAACTACATATACTGACTTTTTCTGATAACTACAATAATTTTCTGCTACAGCCTCTCCCTATCTGAAATTTGTTGTCTTCTTACTGGTGTTTACTCTACCAAGCATTCCCATTTCCTACAGGGTGAGAAGATAAGGAGGCATCACATGGGGAGCTGTGTGAGCACATGCTGGGTGGTATGATCATGCAGACGTGCGTGCACACTCGGCAGACATGGTCATTTGCCATCTTCCTTCCCACTGGTCTTCCTGTTGTGAATATTACTTTAATATGCTTAATGTGCATACTTACATATAATACAACCATTTTTAAAAAAAGAAGGTATAACTTGGGTTATGCTGCAGGTTTACATGTGATAGACTGCTGTTTATTAACCTCTCACCAGTATGCTATCATTTGTGGAATGTGTTCACTGCCTTAGGTAGCTTCTGTTTATTATCAGTATCTCTGATGCTTTAAATAGGACAAAAGAAAATACAGCGACTCTTTCGGAGCGTCATGACACCCTTTAACCCAATCTATTACACTCTGCTGGAGGAAGAAGGCTTTGCCAAATTCCAGTTTCTAGTGTAACTCTGGGGAAATGTAGCATTTCCTTAGGTGTGCCCTGTCTTCCTCACTTTGTCATGCTATAACTTCAATAGGACATTTCTCTCCCTGGATGTGTGACTTCCCTTATTGGCTTGAGTTTACATCATTCTCTGCTCTGATTGGTTAATTAGTCCATTGATTCGTCCCAGTATGGGGTCAGCGAATCCATCTGTTCCCTCCAGATTTTCTGCCCAAATTTAAAGACCTACTGGAGTTCCACTTAAAGGGGACGCGGTGTTATCTGAGCGCTGACATTCTCTCCCAAATTAAACTGGCTGGGTTGGAGTTCTTTTTCGCAGCCGTGTCTGCTGCCAAACCTTCTGGGAGAGACAGCACGGGGCTTCGGTCCAATGAGTGAGGATAGTCTCTGAGACAACAACAAGTTCACAGTATCAAATGGAGGAGCTCGTTTCCAGTCTTGAAACTAACAATAAGCATTTGTATTTTCTGTTTTTTTTTTTTTAGTCTGTAGTTATGCACTGTGTAACAGACAGAAAGTTCCTATTTCTGAGAGGAAAGTGGGTGAAACAGAGAGTCTCAATTCCTCCTCTTGTCTCACACGTTTTAGTAGTAGTCTTCATAGTTCTTGGGGTTGAGGCAATAGAGGAGGGCTCCTCCAAAAGAGAAGATGGTCGACCCCCAGGCCAGGCCGTAGCCCCAGTTAAACTCGTGGTACACCCTCAGACTTACTGTCTCTATGAACTTGATGGGGAACAGGATCAAGCTGCACACCTGGAGCACCACTGCAGAGGGAAACAGGAAAGAGAGACAGTACTAATGTCAAAACAAGTATGGTAAATACACACAAAGTGGAAGAAGACACTCTGATAGCTACCAAAATCCTACATTCAACCTTTTTGTTTTGCCTCCCTTTCATCTTTCCCCTGACAGCTATCATGGATGTAGATTGCTGTGGAAGCTGGACAGTCATTGTGTTGTATTTTTGGACTGTCCTTGAGCTCCTCCTTCTTGTTTGTTTGCGACAGACTCTCTCCACGTACCTGCAGAGAACAGCATGACAGCCACAGGCTTGTAGCAGCGACTCCTGGAGCCCGAGCACAGGGAGATCAGCGCTACGAGGAAGGAGAGCAGGGTGAGGGCCGCCCCCCCCAACAGTAAGGCCAGTGTGGCAATCTGCCAGTCTGAGACACACACACACACACACACATGGGGACAGAGAGGAGGGAGGAGAGGCATGAAATCACACTGAGATAGAGAGTGACATAGGTAGCTAAAACGAGGTTACTCTGGAGAGCTGTGTCTGCGCTGTTGACAGCAGAGGCAAAGTGTTTAGATAGACGAGGAGGGACAAAGGACAAAATAGGTCCCAGGCTGTTTTGGTGAGCCGCAGCAACACTGCCATGGTCAATCTTTCACAAGAGAAAAAAATGATTCCACCCACTAACGTTTGTGGTGAATTACCACAGTGTAAACACACAAACTATTTGTGGTTTGGAGGCTGAGACTAACTCGTTGTTCATATTCTGAGAAGCTGACGATGGCTCATCGTGTTTTGATGTGAGCCACTGGGGATTCAAGGCCAGTGGCGGAAGAAGAAGAAGAAGAAGAAGAAGAATGTGAACCATGCGGTGAATAACCGTCGAACCGAGCACAGCAGTTTCTGGCTGACAAGAAACAAACAGACACACACACACACGCCTGGCTACGCTTGGATATCAGCGGGTTCAGTAATGGATCCCGATGCAGCAGAAAGCTTCTGTGAGAGGTGACTCAGATAATGAGTATCCCTCCCTCTTGGCTGATGCCAGCTCAGCAGCTTTCTCAGCATTTCATTCAGATTTACTCTAAAAACAGTCAACTGGAAATAACTGCCGTCTCAATCTCGCTTTCCCATCCTTGTTGGAGCGCCGAAGTGGCTGCACAAAAAGGGAACAAAATGTGTTTGTCAAAAATAGAGTGAAAAAAGGAGCGATTTTTTGTTTGCTTTGTGTAAATAAAAACAACCCACTTCATCAGAAGAGCGCGTTTGAGATTTAATTAGCCATGGGACCTTAACTGAGGATTGTTGAGAGACACACTTTGTGTTATTGTTCAGAGATTAAGGGTCTGCTCCTTAGTTTTTCTGTGTACTTGCGGAAACAGGAGGTCTGTATGTAAACAGGTGGAGGATATTATGATGAGGCATTTGATTACACAGGAGGAAATCATTTAAAGTGCAGTGGGTGGGGAAAAAATAACATCAAAGCACAAAGGAGATTGGCCTCTGCATAAGTCATTCACTATTACAGCGGGTGAAAAAAATCATACTGAAAGACTTAAATTTAGAGTGTGTCATTTTTTCATAAGTATACATAATATTGTCTATTATGGGGCCCAGGAAGTAAAAAATGATGAAGCGTTGCCAAGAATATTTCCTCTCTATTGAGGCAGAAAATCATTAAAACATTCACCAGTGGAGAGAAAGTGACGGAACATAAGCAGCTTAAAATACAGTTCCCACTCTTGTTGGAGGGAAACTTTATTCCAGGGGCCAAGCAGCTCAAATATAAACAAACATCAACTACTTCTGACCAAATATGGTTCAGGATTTAGGGTTTAAAAATGGGCCCTGTCACCACAGGATGTTGGAAAGAGCCCACAAAAAGCAGAGCACCCGCTCCCTCCTGACTCTGGCTTGCACAACACGAGGCCCCCTTGAAGACTGACCCCGTCACATTCTCTGCCACTGGTTTCCTCCCAGAAAAAGAGCCGCAGTGACTTGACCTGTTGTTGTCAAAGCCTATCACTGGTGAGCTATCTTCTCTCGGTCAGTTTGGTGCCTTCAGCCCAGCCGGCCCGCAAAGCCTTATCAGCGCGCTCGCGAAAAACAGGAGGATGCAGAAAGTCATCGCATCTCAGATTTGGAACAGACCCTGTTCGCTGTGCGAGAAACACAGCCAGAGTCGGAGTGCTTAAAGGCTGTGACGAGCAGGAAGCGCCAAACTATTAATCTGAGCCCCGCATGATGACAGATGGAAAAGGAGATACAGTACACAAGATCCAATCTGAGCATTAATTATGGTCCCATGTGTGCGTGTCAGGCACTGCTCAAGTGTTAATCGAAAAACTCCCTCAGGGCCCCGATTCTGTTTCTTTGTCTGAGACAATGGTGGAAGATCTGTGTCACAGAAGAGCCTCCAGTGTCTCTCTTGCTGTCACACACACTCAGTCTCACTCTGTTGTGAGGCAGCAGGATGGAGAAGTTTAAGAAACACGAGGATGTTCAGCCAGATGTGCCTGGTTCAAGACCTGAGTGTCTTTGCTCAAGAACCTTTTTTGTGTCTTGTGACCTCCCTCAAAGAACAGAAAGTCACCCAAAAATGGGATCAATAACGTATTACATTATTAATATGCTTTGGCATCACTGCGTCTAACTGAGCTGGGCTCGCTCACACACTGGCTCCACATTCATCCCCTCATCTCACACTGACCTGGTATCCACACACACACTGCTCTTGCATGACCGTTCCACATTCCTACTCCTGTAAACGCTGTATCTTTTATACTTGACCTCTGACCCTCTGCCTAAGTGTGTGTGTGTGTGTCAATATTTTTGAAACACTTCATGAGCATGTAACAAGGCCATATCTCATGTCTGCTCTCTAATTCACACTTCATATTATTTTCCCGGACACACACACATGCAGGCCTCGCAGAAAGAGCTCAAAACATCTGAGCGGCCAGCTGGTGTTTCAAAACTAACAGGATTTGTTTAATGCCCAGAGCATGACACTGAGGAAATATTGGGGGGCTGACGAAGGAGAGGAGGGTGAGGAGGGGTAGAAACTGATTACTGGGATTCGAATCAATAAGCCTAGCCAAGCACACGCCTGAGGAAATGGGCAGTTTGCTGTGTGCATTTACTGTGGTATGCTGCTGCTGCTGAGAGCTGACAGGGAGACTGCATGTCTTTATATGGCACCAAAGTGCACTTTGTCTGCGCTGACAGAGGAGGATCGGGGCCAGCATGACCCACAGTTACTCATCTCTCAGACAGAAAGAAAACATTTTGTCAGACTAACAAAAACACAATTCACCACTCAGCACACAGGAGGAGGTCAGACGCAGCAAAAAAAAAAAAAAAAAAAATATATATATATATATATAGGAGCACACTCACAGAGAATAAAACAAAGAGGCTGGTGTTGGAAACATAGTGTGATACAACCTTATTTCACATTTGCAGAAAAGAGTTTAGACAACTTTTATATGAAAAATAACTGATATATAACAAAATATTAAGTGGCAATCAGTACATTAAAGTGCAGACACAGGGGAACACCTGCAAAATACAATACAACCCCATTAAAAACAATGCAGTAAATACATTTTTGAGGCACAGGTTTAGATTTTGGAGGTGATACAGGGGTCACGTCGCCCTCAATATTCGGAATATGTGCATTTGTCACCCACAGAAAACATAAAGGTAGGGGATGACTTTTATTGACAAAATTAATGACATGTAGCCAATAAATTGGTGCAAAAAAGGCACAAATTGGTGCAAAAAAAGTGTTTGATGCTCAAATTTTTCTGGTAGAGGAACTTTCATATGTGCACCCCTTGTGCACGTATAGTTTGCGATGTTTGTACTAGAGTTTAATATACTGTAAGGTGTTCATATTATGTTGTCCACTTTATAATCCAGTGTAATCTATTACAGCAGTACCACAGACTGTGGCCCAAAGAAGTTGCCAGTTTTTAAACAGTTTAGAAAAATAACATTAAAAATTGCACATTGATGCTCAACATTTTCTGGCAGGGGACCCCCAAACACCACTTTCATATGTGCACCCCTCAATTTTTAAATGAAAGCGATGCCCTATAGTTTGTGGTGTTTGCCCTAGACTTGAATATACTGTAAGGTGTTCACGTTATTTTGTCCAATTTATAATCTAATACAGCAATACCACAGACTGTGGCCCAAAGAAGTTGCCAGTTACAAACTGTAGGGTTGCTGTATTGATTTAAATTTGATTTTTTCAACAAGGCAATTTTTTTTTTAAATTAAATCATTTTAGATTTTTTTGATGATGTTCATGACCTCTCCGCAACCGCCCTTCTGTCCCCAAATGTCCGGCTGTGATGGAAATATAAAATGCTTCCAGATAAGAAAAAACAAACTTCATGGGGACCTCATAAAGAAGTTTCCCTAAAAGAGGAAAATCAGCATTTCTGGAGTGCTTCACTTGTTTCCCTGGTTACTAATCTCCAGGCATCTGGATCTCTGGGGAGTTCTCTGCTCTGAGTTGCCCTCGCTCCTTGGCTGGTGGAGAAACCCACACAAAGGCTCATTTTGTGAGCAACAAAAGGCCAAATGAAACCCCAGCTGGACCGCTCCTGGCGAGGCGAAATTCCCACATCATTCAGTGGCGCACTGGGCAAATGTTTGAGAAGAAAAGTTAACTCGCCTAGATAGAAAAACCAAACACGTCTTAATTCATCAGACTTTGACACTCGGATAAACTTTTTCTTGCACTTTTTTTCCTTTTAATTTCCCACGTGGAGAGCAGAAATGTGCAGCCCATTGTTCAATATCTTATTTCCTGTAGAAAAGTTGTGCAGTTTAAATTAAGCAGGCGATAGCTAATTATAAAGTAATTAACATTTAGCACTCTCCTGGGTGGTGTTTTATAATTCCCACCCACAGAACAGATTGGTTGAGCAGTGCACTGTCTGCAGGGACCCTTTGTTATCCCCGTGCGCTCTGCATCTGACTTTCATTTGAATATCAATGTGGGTGTCTGTCTGCACCCCGAAACCTTCCATTTTAAGGGGGAACATCCCTAAAACTACACCAGCCCTCTGGTTTAAAACATCCCAAACAACATGGTGGCGCATCACCCCATCAGCCACAATAAGTCAGTGTGTGTGAGCGCATGAGCGTGCGTCTGTCTCACCGGTGGTCAGCGTGCTGTTGCAGGACCACTCCGCGGAGCTGACGGGCTTCCAGCAGGACACCCACATGGACAGGTAGTACTGATCATCCGCCGTGACCCACGCCGGGCTCAACACGGCCCCGACATCCAGGCACAGGGCGAGAAACACGCACACCAGTCCCACCAACTTCAGGGGCGTCAGCGCCGACACCCGGACCTCCTCTGTGCCGCTCACGGATGAAGCCATGTCTAAAGTATCTTACTCATTTAAAAAAAACAAGAAAAAGAAGAAGATCGTGTGTTTTGGGGAGTTTGTGCTGCTCCTCAGATCCACGAAATGAGTCAGGTAAAGTTGTTCTTGTCCCCCCTGCCCGTGCCCGTGCTGTGGGAAGCAG